>NC_042620.1:58626149-58933987 GCF_901001135.1 Rhinatrema bivittatum | reverse complement strand
TCCTTTTGAGCCGAACGAGGATCCCGGAAGCGACCCCCGCGGGGAATCACGTGACGTCAGCGCCACGTCGGAGTGACGCGGCGTCACGTGATTCCCCGCGAGTTCCCTCCGGCACCCTCGTTCGGCCCAAAAGGAACTTTTGGCCAGCTTGGGGGGGCCTCCTGACACCCCCAAGCTGGCCAAAAGTTCCTTTTGGGCCGAACGAGCCTTCCGGCGCGAACCCGCGGGGAATCACGTGACGCCGCGTCACTCCGACGTGGCGCCGACGTCACGTGCTCCTCGCAAAGAATTTCAGAAATGGCGTCCTCACTCCTCGCTGGATCACCAGGGAGTTGTGGTAAGTCTTTGGGGGGGGGGGGATTAAGGAAGGTGAGGGGTTTAAATTTTTATTTTGGATCAACAATCGCGATTTCCAACTTATTCAACATAGCTATGTTGAATAAGTTGGAAATCCGATCATTTATGTCTCATCACTTTTTTAAGTTAAAAAAAAAAAAAAGTAGCGTTTTACATTTATGTTCAATACGAATGCACACCCCTAGCAGCAAGTGCAAGAAAAGGAAAGCCTGGGACCATCTCCCTCAACCTTTGATTTCTTGGCCCCCCAGAGCTGTCTCCTGAAGGCTTGGGGCTCCTCCTGTGGGGTGCTCAGAGCCAAATATTCTTTATTCCCTGGCGTTAATGTTACTTTTGCGCAAGGGCTTTTTCCTACAGGGCAGGCCTGGAAAACAAAAGATGGCTGATTTTCAAGAGGGAAATCAGAGGACCCCCCATGAAAAGACATTAATTGAGAGAGGGACTTTTATTGAGAGATCCATACTTCCAGCTAGTCCCCTTAGGACAGGGAGAGGAAAAGTCTATTATGGTTCTCAGAAAAAGAGGAAGAGGAAATTTCTTCAGTAGATACTGAGGAGTCCACTGTCCTTCGCTGTTTAGAAATGAGGAATTGATTGCTCTTATATCCAAATGGCTGCCATTTGGACATCCAATCCCCCAAGCTTTCATGGTCCTATTTCAATTCCTTACAATCATCTTGTGATTTAAATATTTGAATCATTTTTTTATGATCTGCAAAGTTGATTATCTCACTCATCACTCCCTTTTCCAGATCATTTATAAATATATTTAAACAAACACTGTTCCCAGTACGGACACCTAGGGCACTTGACAGCAATGACCATTCAGTCCTACTCTTTATTATCTATTTTTTTTTAGCCAATTACCATTCCACAGTAGGGCATTACCTCCTATCCCATGACTTTTAATTTCCTGATGACTTTCTCATGGGGAATTTTGTCAAATGTCTTTTGAAAATTCAGATACACTATATCAACCTCCTAACCCTTGTCCATATGTTTATTAATCCCTTCAAAAACGTCTAACTGATTTTAAGACAAGACTTCCCTTTGCTAATTTCATGTTAGTACTGCTCCATTAATCTATATATATCTAGATGACCAGTAATTTTGTTCTTTAGAATAGCTTTGACCATTTTGCCCAGCACTGATGTCAAACTCTCTGATCTGTAATTTCCTGGATCATCCTTTGAACTCTTTTTTTAAAATGGGTGTTATGTTGGCCAGCCTCCTATCTAGAGCTAATTTGAATGATAAGTTAGAGATTACTAATAAGATGTATTTATTTGATTTGGGGGAGGGGGGGCGTTAATTACTTTTATCATGCTTCCTCCAAAGTTCAGGGCAGGTTACAAAAAATATAGCATACACAAAATTAAAGACATACATTTCAAATTCAAATACAAATTCAAACAACAGTAAAATCATCATAGTCTGCTAAGCATGGCTGAACCTTATTTTGGAAATTATTGGGTGAATAAATAAGTTTTTAATGCCTTCTTTAATTCTTTCTAATTTGAGATAGATATTATGTCAAGTGAGATAGAATCCCAGATTTTTGGCCCTGCAATAGAAAAAGCTGCCTCCCAAGTGATGGCAAGATGATATGTTTTGCTGCTGGAATGTCAAGAAGTATTTGATGACATAAGATTTATTTTTGATGTGTAGAGATATAGAGTAACATTCATCCAAGACTGGAATTGTTGTGAATGAGGTTGTGGACTATGGTTAAAATCTTGAAAATTATTTGCCATTCAACTGGAAGCAGTGAAAAGCTTCAAGAATAGGTATAATGTTTTCCTGGATTCTTGCATTCATGAGGAGCCTAGTGGCAGAGTTTTGTGTTTGTAATAAGTGTGCTAGTAATAAGTCTACAATTTCATTTTCTATTTCTTCCAGAACTCATGTGTATACCATTTGGTCCTGGTGATTTTTGTTATTCTTATTTTGTCAATCTGCTCTAATACATCTTTTCAGATCATCATCCCTGCAAATTGGAACGTCTCTAATGCTGTTTTCAAGATGGGAAAAGTGATGGAAAAGTTTTTTCTCATTTCAGTTGAGGACCAAGACTTTATGTTATGATCCCTAAGGTAGATGCCTTGGTCATTGAAATTATACAATCCCTGTGGAAGGGGATATTGGCTTTCAGAGACTGACAAAAAGATCAAATCCTGTTGAAAAAGGCTTTTCAGAAATCAGCATTAGCCTTGCAATCTTCTGTTTGTGGGGTATATGTGATCCAAGCTCTACTGAGAAGGGCACAACATCTTCTGGATGCCCCATATGGCAACTGAAGCTCTTTTAGGTATAGAGAGTTGACCTGGATAGAGCTGGGTTCAGCTTTCCTGGCATAATCACAGTATGATTTTATTAGGGCCATGGTCATGATGATTATGTTCAAAAACTATTATGGTTGATATACTGGTCAGCTGATGATATTTCAAAGTCTTGTTTGAACAAGTTATTCTTTAAAGGGAATTTCTTTTCAGTGAAGAGTTGGAGAGGTTGATGAAAAATCTGTGGAGATTACCAGAGGATAAGCATTGTGATGTAGTCAAGGGGCTTGTGCAGCAGCAACGATTTAATGAAATGATATTACCGTCCTGGACAAAATTTTCAGTTTTCAAGTATCAAGGGCCACACATGTCAATTCTTTTGAGGAGGGAAAGGAAATTCCAGAGATGAAGCAAGCTTATTAGGAGAAGCCTACTCAATGCAATGAGTAGTAGTGGGTCCTCTACGGTAATTCTGATGGGTGGAAGGTTCACCACATTTTATCTGGAGTGGGCCCAAATCACAGAAGACCATTGAGTGCTAGATGTTGTTCAAAACAACTGTGCTCTGGAGTTGGCCTTTACAATTTCAGATGCCTTCTTTATCTCCTCTTTTCAGAGGCAAAAAGGGTAGCAATAGCCATGTAATGGTTATTTCAAATGGAGCAATAGTTCTGCTTTCAGCTGACAAAAAGGGCCAGAGAAGGTACTTCAAGTATTTTGTAGTTCTGAAGAAGGAAGACACTTTTATGGCTTATTCTGGACTCAAAGAGCTCGATGTCTCAAGGTTTTTCATTTTCAAATGTAGACTATGTGGTCGAACATAATGGTGGAGGAGGAAAAGGACAGTGTCTCTCATCCCTAGATCTGAATAAAGCTTATTTACACATTCCCAATCAGAAGAGAGCATCAGAGGTGTCTGCAGTTTCAATGATAGGAAATAATTTTCAGTTCAGAGATCTTCCATTCAGGCTGGACACTGCACTACAAACCTTCAGGTCATGGTGGTAATGGCAGTTTTATGCATACAGATCGTGTATTAGTATACCCTTATCTGTATGACTGGCTTCTCTACCTGCTACATCAGGGACATGCCATCTAGGCCAGCAAGACTCTTTGTCAAATATTATCCTAGGGTTGCCAACCACAGTAAGCCCTAGTTCAGCTGCCCAAGCAGTCTTCTCAGCCTGTCTCAAGCATACAGGCCTGCACCTGGCCCAAGGCAGGATATCTAAGGACTGCCTTGAATCGCAATGAGTAGTTGACAAGATTTATCATGGATTTGGGAAGAATTCAGGATCATCAAGAGAGACCACAACAAACTAAGCAGTTTTCCATCACATGCTGGCAATCCTTATCCCTCTCTTTCTATCCCCTCAAATGCTTGAACAACCACTGTGACAATAAGCATGTATTTATGAGAAATTCAGTGACCCACTACCAGTACAAACTACCTGCTCCTGAGCTATTTAGACAAATACATTTTACCTAAATAACTCCGCCATAACCGATGACTATGATACAGGTAGATGGGTGAAGAGCCATCTGCTCCTGGAGACAAGGTTCAAAGAGGGGAAACATGCTCCTCTCTCCTCTTAAATTTCCACTGGACCTGTCGCCACCTTCCATGGCAAACTAAAGGAACTCTTGTTGGCCAGCCACATTACCATACCATGACCTGACTGAGCAGTATCCCTCCCCCCACACACCCCCACACCAATACCCCTATACCACATATGTACACATACATTTCTACATAAAGATACCTCACATGCCCTGCACTCACATATTTTACATACTCTCCCCCTGCTCATAGATAATCCTCCCATAAACCCTGCTCACATCCTCATACACATACCTATAAACACTCCCCTCACAACTTATAAACACATTCCATCTCCATACACTCATGCATTCACCTACTCATTGACAAATCACACCCCACATACTCATATGACCACCTCTCCACAGACACACAAATTCCACACACCAACAGACATATACGTACACATACCCCAACTTATATGTATCCTCAAAAAAATCATTATCACCCACACACCCCCTAGACAAATATTACCTCAACCACTCCTTCCCAAAACCCACCATACACACACACACCCTCACACACACACAATCACACTCTCACATAGCTCCCCACATATGCCCACAAACACCAACCCCACATACACATAACCCACACTTGTGCACCTTTCCCACACAAATCTCCATAGTCATCCCACACACACAGCCTCTCCTATAACCGTTCAAACAGAATAAACACAAATAACATCTACTTTAAAAATTGAAAGGGGAAACTGAAGTGTAATCTTTTAACTCCAATACCATGAATCACATCTGATCATCTGTGTGGTCTTGAAACCTACAAAACATCCTCTTTAAATGGATTTCATTTTCATCGGGATCAATACAGCTGCTAGAATTCTAATCCCAACTAACTGAGGCCCCTTTGATCATGATCCATGTGAAAAAGAAAAATGCTAATTGGCTTGCTTTTTTTCTTGTTTTTGCAAACCTCAGGCAGAAATTGACCAAGATTAGAGTACATACTGAAATGAATTTGTCTAAATTAGCATGGCATTCTGATCAAAAGGCATTTCTATGTTCTCTAATCCCACATGCCAAATGAACAAGCTTCCATTCATAAAATGTTTCCCCATTCAATTTTTAAAATAGATGTTGCTTCTGTTTATATTCTTGTTTCAAAGGTTGTTTGTGAAGAACACTATCAAAATAGGATTTTTACGTTGCCTACCCTGAAATATCCTATGAGGGCAATTTTCAAGCCATTTCCATGAGTAAAGCAGTGTTTTACCTGCAGAAATGCGGTCTTTGAAAATTGCCCACCTAAGTGTGGGTGAAATTACAAGAGTAGTGCCACTACTGTGCATAATTTTACATTTTCAAAAATATGCAAATAATTTAATCTGGAAAAAAGTATCCAAACGAAAAGCAGGTGGGAAGTGGTGTGGCTACTTTTTGTAAAGCAATTTTCAAAGGGAAAGCTTTCCCTGTAAAAGCTGATGCAAATTCTCTGGATAAAATGTGCCAGCCAGCTTTTCCTTTCGACAGACAGTTTAAAAATTGTTATCTATGGAGATGATTTTATAATTGTCTTCATTGCTGCAAAGTCAATTGATGCTTAAGGCCAACTTGGAACTTCTTGTCTTTCCCCATCAAAACATGCGTCCCATCTTCCTGCTTTTTCTGTCTCTGAGGATGGTGCTGTCCCCCTCCTGGTTCCCTCAGCCTGTAACCTTAGGTCATCTTTGATGCCTCTCTCCTTCTCTATATACATCCAAAACACTGTTAAAGAATGTTATTTCTTCTTCTGTAACATCGCTAAAAAAAAACATTTATTTCTTTCTGAGCATCTTATCTAAATGCTCATTCACTTTCATATCATTTCCCACATAGACTACTGCCCCTCGCTGTTTGCAGGCCTCCCATGGAACCATACCATATTGTCTCTGTAGTCTATTCAAAATTCAGCTGCACAACTTATGTTCCTTCATTATCACTATGACTGTGAAACCCATTTTTCAAGTTGTTATATTGGTTCCCCATCCACTTCTACATTCAGTTCGAGCTTCTTTTACTTGTCTAAAAATGTTTTCATTCTCCCTTGAAAAGCAATCTTAAAATGTTTATTTATTTATTTATTTATTTATTTATTTATTTATTTATTTAATACTTTTCTATACTGACCTTCATGGTAATAACCATATCAAATTGGTTTACATAGAACGGGGTAAGAACTTTAACAATAAACAATCATTTAACAAAAGGAGCAAAGTTACAATCAACAAGGTGGATAAACTTGGAAGCATAGGTAGCTGGAAAAAAAGAGTAGAAGGAGGCAAATAACCAAGAACAAAATAAGATTACAAATTAGTAGTTTGTACATATTGGCTGCGTAGAGGTTCCTAGTTCTAGAGTTCGTGAATTGTGACTAAGGGCCGTTAGTGTGTTTTGGAGGGTTGCGGGAAGGCTTGGTGGAAAAGCCATGTCTTAAGATTTTTTCTGAATGTTAGATGGCATGGTTCCAATCTAAGATCTGTGGGGATGTTGCTCCAGATTGTAGGGCCTGCCATCGAGAATAGGGGTGTGCATTCGTATTGAACATAAATGTAAAATGCTACTTTTTTTTTTTTTTAACTTAAAAAAGTGATGAGACATAAACGATCGGATTTCCAACTTATTCAACATAGCTATGTTGAATAAGTTGGAAATCGCGATTGTTGATCCAAAATAAAAATTTAAACCCCTCACCTTCCTTAATCCTCCCCCAAAGACTTACCACAACTCCCTGGTGATCCAGCGAGGAGTGAGGACGCCATTTCTGAAATCCTTTCCGAGGAGCATGTGACGTCGGCGCCACGTCGGAGTGACGCGGCGTCACGTGATTCCCCGCGAGTTCGCGCCGGAACGCTCGTTCGGCCCAAAAGGAACTTTTGGCCAGCTTGGGGGGGGTCAGGAGGCCCCCCCAAGCTGGCCAAAAGTTCCTTTTGGGCCAAACGAGGGTGCCGGAGGGAACCCGCGGGGAATCACGTGACGCCGCGTCACTCCGACGTGGCGCCGACGTCACGTGATTCCCCGTGGGGTCGCTTCCGGGATCCTCGTTCGGCCCAAAAGGAACTTTTGGCCAGCTTGGGGGTGTCAGGAGGCCCCCCCAAGCTGGCCAAAAGTTCCTTTTGAAACATAGAAACATAGAAACATAGAAATGACGGCAGAAGAAGACCAAATGGCCCATCCAGTCTGCCCAGCAAGCTTCACACACTTTTTTCTCTTATACTTATCTGTTTCTCTTGGCTCTTGGTTCTATTTCCCTTCCACCCCCACCATTAATGTAGAAAGCAGTGATGGAGCTGCATCCAAGTGAATATCTAGCTGATAAGTTAGGGGTAGTAGGGGTAGTAACTGCCGCAATAAGCAAGCTAAACCCATGCTTATTTGTTTTACTCAGACTATGTTATACAGCCCTTATTGGTTGTTTTTCTTCTCCCCTGCCGTTGAAGCAGGGAGCTATGCTGGATATGCATCGAAAGTGAAGTATCAGGCACATTTGGTTTGGGGTAGTAACCGCCGTAACAAGCCAGCTACTCCCCGCTTTGTGAGTGTGAACCCTTTTTTCTTCTCCCCTGCCATTGAAGCAGAGAGCTCTGCTGTATTTGCATAGAAATTGAAGTAACAGGCTTATTTGGTTTTGGGTAGTAACCGCCGTAACAAGCCAGCTACTCCCCCTTTGTGAGTGCAGATCCTTTATTCCACATTTCCTCTTGCTGTTGAAGCTAGAATGATGTTGGAGTCACAGTAAGCATGTGTACGTTTATTGAATAAGGGTATTGTCTCCAGGCAGTAGCCATCATTCTGGCGAGTCACCCACTCTTCATTGGCGGCCTCTTGACATTCTGGCGAGTCACCCACTCTTCATTGGCGGCCTCTTGACTTTATGGATCCACAGTGTTTATCCCACGCCCCTTTGAAGTCCTTCACAGTTCTGGTCTTCACCACATCCTCCGGAAGGGCATTCCAGGCATCCACCACCCTCTCCGTGAAGAAATACTTCCTAACATTGGTTCTGAATCTTTCTCCCTGGAGCTTCAAATCGTGACCCCTGGTTCTGCTGATTTTTTTCCTACGGAAAAGGTTTGTCGTTGTCTTTGGATCATTAAAACCTTTCAAGTATCTGAAGGTCTGTATCATATCACCTCTGCTCCTCCTTTCCTCCAGGGTGTACATATTTAGATTCTTCAATCTCTCCTCGTACGTCATCCGATGAAGATCCTCCACCTTCCTGGTCGCCCTTCTCTGTACCGCTTCCATCTTGTCCTTGTCTTTTTGTAGATACGGTCTCCAGAACTGAACACAGTATTCCAGGTGAGGCCTCACCAAGGACCTGTACAAGGGAATAATCACTTCCCTTTTCTTACTCGATATTCCTCTCTCTATGCAGCCCAGCATTCTTCTGGCTTTTGCTATCGCCTTGTCGCATTGTTTCGCAGACTTCATATCATTAGACACTATCACCCCAAGGTCCCTCTCCTGCTCCGTGCACATCAGCCTTTCCCCCCCCATCGAATACAGTTCATTCGGGTTTCCACTCCCCATATGCATGACTTTGCAGTTCTTGGCATTGAATCTCAGCTGCCATATCTTCGACCACTCTTCCAGTTTCCTTAGATCCCGTCTCATTCTCTCCACTCCTTCCGGCATGTCCACTCTGTTGCAGATCTTAGTGTCATCCGCGAAAAGACAAACCTTGCCTTCTATCCCGTCCGCAATGTCGCTCACAAAGATATTGAACAGGACCGGTCCCAACACCGATCCTTGCGGTTCACCACTTAAAACCGCTCTCTCTTCAGAGAAGGATCCATTTACCATTACATATTGTCTTCTGTCCGTCAACCAATTTGCAATCCAGGTCACCACCTCGGCACTCACTCCCAAGCTTCTCGTTTTATTCACCAGTCTCCTGTGCGGAACCGTGTCAAAAGCTTTGCTGAAATCCAAGTATATGATATCGAGCGCTCTTCCTCGATCCAATTCCTTGGTTACCCAGTCAAAAAAGTCAATCAGATTTGTCTGACAGGATCTTCCCCTGGTGAATCCATGTTGCCTCTGGTCCATCAATTCTCCGGACTGTAGATAGTTCACTATTCTCTCTTTCAGCAGTGACTCCATTACTTTTCCCACCACTGAAGTGAGGCTGACTGGTCTGTAGTTGCCAGCCTCCTCCCTGTTCCCACTCTTGTGAAGCGGGACCACCACCGCTCTTCTCCAATCACTCGGCACCACTCCTGTTTCTAGGGATCTATTGAACAGGTCACATAGCGGAGCCGCCAGAACATCTCTGAGCTCCCTCAATATCCTTGGATGAATCCCATCAGGCCCCATGGCTTTGTCCACTTTCAGGTTCTTTAGCTCTTCCCACACATTTTCTACTGTAAAAGGATTTTCATCTATTCCACTTCCCACCAGTTTTTTGTTGTGTAGAGATGGTCCTTCTCCAGGGTCTTCTTTAGTGAACACAGAGCTGAAGTATTTGTTTAATATTTCTGCCATTTCTTCGTCTCCCTCCACACATTGATCATTACCACCTTTCAATTTCACTATACCACTTTGGATCTTTCTCTTTTCGCTGATGTATCTGAAAAATGTTTAGTCACCATTTTTTATCTCCTTGGCAATCCTCTCTTCTGCTTGACTTTTTGCCAACTTGATTAATTTCTTCGTCTCCCTCAGTTGATACAAATATTCTTCTTTGTGTTCCTCCCTTTGGGATCTTTTGTATGACTTGAATGCTGTTCTTTTAGCTTTAATTTTGTCAGCCACCTCCTTTGAGAACCAGATAGGTTTCAATTTTCTTTTGCTTTTCTTTACATTTCTAACGTATAGAGCAGTTGCCTTGGCGATTGCTCCTTTTAGATTGGTCCACTGCTGATCCACATCTCTCTCGTTCTCCCATCCTTTAAGTTCTTCCTCCAGGTACTTCCCCATTTCCTCAAAGTCTGTGTTTTTGAACTGTAAAACTCGGGTCTTTGTGGTTCTTTTCCCTATTCTTTTAGTGATATTAAACCATACCGTTTGATGATCACTGCTGCTGAGGTGGGCACCCACCTGGACATCTGAGACATTATCTGCATTAGTGAGCACTAAGTCGAGTATAGCTCCTTCTCTGGTGGGTTCCAACACCATTTGTTTGAACAAAGATACTTGCATGGCATCCACTATCGCTCTGCTATTTTTAGTTTCTGCAGATGGGATTTTCCAGTCTACATCTGGCATATTAAAGTCACCCACGATCACCACTTCTCCCTTCTTACCTATCTTATGGATGTCTTCAACCAGGTCTCTGTCCAGTTCTTCCTTTTGGTTTGGAGGCCTGTAAACCACTCCAATATAAATGGACGCTCCGTCATCTTTTTTTAGGTCGAGCCATAGAGCTTCTTCCTTACCCCAACTTCCTTGTAGCTCATTGAATTCTGTTTATGTCCATATTGACCGCAAATGGGACCCCCTTTGGACATATGGACATATGAACTTAAACTTTTGCTCTGCACATCCCTAATCGAGAATGCCCGGTCTTTCGTGATAGTGAGACCTGCAGCTTTAGTAGGGGGGGCTTGCAGAGTTCCTTTGTATGCTTCTCTAATTGGTCTGGTAGAGGTGTGGAGTCTGAAAGGGATTTCAAGGTCGAGCTGTAGATGATTGGGGACCGTTTTGTGTATTATGGTGAGGGATTTGTGTAGGATTCTGTAGTTTACTGGCAGCCAGTGTAGGTTCCGGAGGATGGGTGAGATGTGTTCTCCGCGTTTGGTGTTGGTCAAGATTCTTGCTGCGGCATTCTGAAGCATCTGTAGAGGTTTGGTGGTGGAGATGGGGAGTCCGAGGAAGAGAGCGTTGCAATAATCTATTGGTTGATAAGAATGTTTTACCCCCTTGTTCCATGTAAACCGATTTGATATGACACCTGTCATGAAGGTCGGTATATAAAAGAATTAATTAAATAAATAAATAAATACATAAATAAAATGGCTGGATAAGTAGCTTCTAAATACTTATCCACTTATATTACTTAGCCAGATAAGAGGACGTTTTTCAGATTTATCTGGCTAAGTGGCAGAAAAGCAGCAAATTACCCAGAGCAGTCAATATTTATCCAGATAAGACATATAAGTCTGTTGTGCATGTGTAATTTTGCTCCTAATTTAAATTATTTAAAGGAAAAGATTTAACATGTATAGTTTTCTAAGCAACTGCCAGCTTTTACATGCGTACTTCTTCAAATTTTGTAAAATGCATGAGTGAAGGAAATTACCAGTTTTATCAAATAGTTCACACGTTTGCCTGGTCTATCTGCAGCTTGGAAAATACCCTTCTGGCTTTTCAATGTAAGACTCGCATTTTAAGTCACTACAATGTTATATGTAAACCGAAATGATTAGCAACATTGTTGCTAGAATTTCGGTATATAAAAAATGTTAAATAAATAAATAAGTCTTTCCATATCACTCAGACTCTTCACTCAGTCATTTTTTCACTTTTGAGATATTTACGATCACTTACATCTGATACTGAGAAGCAGTAAAGATACACAAGTGAAATACTTATGCGTGTCTCTGTGACAGGATTTAAAATAGCTACTTATGCATGCAAATGTTGGCTCTGCCCTGGAATACCCTTAACAAACACATTTTTTACATACATTCTGTTGCTCACATATGAACTAGGG
Source organism: Rhinatrema bivittatum (assembly GCF_901001135.1). Taxonomy (NCBI): domain Eukaryota; kingdom Metazoa; phylum Chordata; class Amphibia; order Gymnophiona; family Rhinatrematidae; genus Rhinatrema; species Rhinatrema bivittatum. The sequence continues at coordinate 58,922,102 of NC_042620.1, read as the reverse complement.
ATGTACATTTGATTAAAATAAGAACATAAGAACAGACCAATGGTCCATGATGCCCAGTAGCCTCCTTCCAACATTGGCCAATCCAAGTCACAAGTACCTGGCAAGTACCCAAACATTAGATAAATCACAAACTATTATTGCTCATTAATTAACATAATAGCAGTTTATGGATTTTTCATCTAGGTACTTATCCAAACCTTTTTTAAACCCAGTTACACTAACTGCCATAACCAAATCCTCTGGAAATGAATTCCAGAGCTTAACTATGTGCTGAGTGAAAAATAATTTTCTTTGATTTTTTTAAATGAGCTGTTTGCCCACTTCATGGAATGCCCTCTAGTCCATCTATTATCTGAGAGAGTAAATAACTGATTTACATTAAGTTGTTCAAGTCCTTTCATGATTTTGTAGACCTCTATCATAATCCCCATCAGTCATCTCTTCTCCAAAACTCAACAGCCCTGGCTACCATAGCCTTTCCTCATAGGACAGCCGTTCCATGCTCCTTCTCATTTTGGTTGCCCTTCTCTGAGCATTCTCCAGTGCAACTATATTTTTTGAGATGTGGTGACCAGCATTTCACACAGTATTCAAGATGAAGTCTTACCATGGAGCCATACAAAGGTATTATGACATTCATTGTTTTATTTGCCATTCCCTTCCTAATAATTCCTAATATTCTGTTTGCTTTTGTGATCGCCACAGCATACTGAGCTGACGAGTTCAATGTATTATCCACTATAACACCTATATCTCTTTCCAGGGTCGTAACTCATAAGACATTGTGTAACTACAACAAGGATTAAATTTCCCTATATGCATCACTTGGCACATGTCCACATTAAATTTCATCTGCCATTTGCAAGCCCAATCTTCCAGTCTCACAAAGTCCTCCTGCAATTTATCACAATCTGTTTGAGATTTAAGTACTCTGCATAATTTTGTGTAATCCGCAAATTTGATCACCTCACTCTTCATACCCCTTTCCTGATAATTTATAAATATATTAAAAAGTACCGATCCAAGTACATATCCCTAAGGCACTCCACTGTTTAACTTTTTCTGCTCTCTGTTTCCTGTCTTTTAAGCAGCATGCAATCCACAAAAGAACAGCCTCCTATCCCATGACTTTTTAATTTTCTTAGAAGCTTCTTATGCGGGACTTTGTCAAATGCCTTCTGAAAATCTAAATATACCAAGTCTACCAATTCACCTTTGTTCACATGTTTATTCACTCCTTCAAAAAACAGTAGGAGATTTGTGAGACAAGACTTCCCTTGGGTATTTCCAAGTTGGCTATGTCCCATTAAACTATGTCCATCTAAATGTTTTGTGATTTTATTCTTTATAACAGTTTTCATGATTTTTCCCGGAACTGAAGTCAGGCTCACCAGTCTATAGTTTCCTGGATCATCCCTGGAGCCCTTTTTAAGAATTGGGGTTACATTGGCCATCTTTCAATCTTCAGGTTCAATGGATGATTTTAATGATAGCTTACAAATTAATTGACATAGATCTGAAATTTCATTTTTTAGTTCTTTCAGAACCCTGGGGTGTATACCATCCAGTCCAGGTGATTAACTATCCTGCAGTTTGTCAATCTGGCCTACCACATCTTCCAGGTTCACCATGAATTGATTCTGTTCATCCAAATCATCACCCTTGAAAACCATCTCCAGAACAGGTATTTCCCCAACATCCACTTCAGTAAACACTGAAGCAAAGAAATTGTTTAATCTTTCCATGATGGCCGTATCTTCCCTGAGTGCCCCTTTAACCCCTCAATCATCTAGTGGTACAGCTGACTCCCTGACAGGCTTTCTGCTTCAGATAGGTTTTAAAAAGTTTTTATTGTGAGTTTTTGCCTCTATGACCAAATTATTTTCAAATTCTCTCTTAGCCTTTCTTATTAATGTCTTACATTTAATTTGCCAGTGCTTTTGCTTTATCCTATGTTTTTCGAATGGCTCATTCTTCCAATTTTTGAATGAAGATTTTTTGGCTAAAATAGCCTCTTTCACCTCAATTGTTAGCCAAGCTGGCAATTGTTTGACATTCCTTCAATCTTTCTTAATGCGTGGAATACATCTTGACTGTGTTTCTAGGATGGTATTTTTCTTTTAAGAATGTCCACACCTGTTGCACACTTTTTACCTTTGTAGCTGCAACTGTCATTTTTTTTTAACTATTTTTCTCACTTTCTCAAAGTTTCCTTCTGAAAGTTTAGTGCTAGAGCCATGGATTTACTTACTGTCCCCCTTCCAGTCATTAATTTAAATGTGTTGATATTTCGATCACTATTGCCAAGTGGCTCCACCAGCATTATGTCTCTCACCAAATCCTGCACTCCACTGAGAATTAGATCTAAAATTGCTCCTTCTCTTGTAGATTCTTGAACCAATTGCTCCATAAAACTGTCTTTTATTCCATCCAGGAACTTTATCTCTCTAGCATGTCCTAATGTTCACTTACACAGTGAATATTGGGGTAATTTAAATCTAGTCCAAATAGAGAAGAAGCAAAAACCTTGCACATCCGCAAGTCAAAAGAGACAATGGTGCAAGACAAATCTTATAACCACCAAAAGTTTCAATATATATTTTTTATTATAGTTCCAAAAAAGTGAGCGGTGTCAATGTTATAGAGGCAACTCCGTAACTCAGCCACAGTGAATTAAGACGGTCCCCCGACACGGTCCCGTGTTTCGCTAGGCTGCATCGGGAGGGACCATGGGTACAGTAAATCTATAATATAAGAGAAATATAAATCAAATATAATTGTGGTGGAACAGGCTACTTATCAAGGTCCACAAAGTAGTACACATACCTTTAAAAGTGATACCCGGAGCGCGAACGCCCTCTCAGATGGAAGCCATTTAAACAAGGAAAAAGGCGCGAACACGGTAACTCTCGCGAGAGCTGTCAGAGCCAGCAGGCCCCGGCGGATCCATTCAATCAGTGAACTAGAATAGCTCAGTAAAAACTCAGTAAAAAAGATTCCATTCAATCTCTTTGTTAAGACCATTAGGGGAAACTGTGTCTAAGGTAAAGATCCATCTCTGTTCCCTCCGACCAAGGATCTCGGGGAAGTCACCCCCCCGAAGGGGGCGGTGCACCACCTCGATAACCGTGAAGGAGAGATCAGAGATGGTATGGCCACATTCAAACCAATGAGAAACCAGGGGCTCATCCTCTCTATGCAGGCGAATGTTGGAACAGTGTTCTATCATATGGGTCTTTAACATTCGCATCGTTTTGCCCACATAGAGAAGTGGACAGGGGCATTTAACAATATACACAACACCTTTCGTCAGACAGTCAGAATCTGATCGAAGTTTAAAAGACTGGCCAGTTACAGGATGTACAAAAACCGAGGTAGTCTCCGTGTGGCTGCACATAGTGCAGTGACCACATGGACTATGAGTCACATCAGTGTTAGGTGAACTGTCAAATACCAGTGAAGCCGTATGAACCAAACGGTCCCGCAGATTTTTTCCGTGCTGGAAAGTGAAACGCAGCGAGCTGTGCAAGAGATCCGTAAGTGCCAGTGCAGACCAGTGTCACCGAATCATCGTAGCAATGGCTCTCCCTACGATAGAGAAAGGTAAAATGCAATTATTCATCTCATCCTCTGAGCTGGTGGCTGGAAGAAAAAGCCATTCCCTATTGGTATATAATGCTCTTTTAAATGCTTTTTTAACCACCTTTACCTTAGACACAGTTTCCCCTAATGGTCTTAACAAAGAGATTGAATGGAATTTTTTTTACTGAGTTTTTACTGAGCTATTCTGGTTCACTGATTGAATGGATCCGCCGGGGCCTGCTGGCTCTGACAGCTCTCGCGAGAGTTACCGTGTTCGCGCCTTTTTCCTTGTTTAAATGGCTTCCATCTGAGAGGGCGTTCGCGCTCCCGGTATCACTTTTAAAGGTATGTGTACTACTTTGTGGACCTTGATAAGTAGCCTGTTCCACCACAATTATATTTGATTTATATGTCTCTTATATTATAGATTTACTGTACCCATGGTCCCTCCCGATGCAGCCTAGCGAAACACGGGACCGTGTCGGGGGACCGTCTTAATTCACTGTGTATGAGTTACGGAGTTGCCTCTATAACATTGACACCTCTCACTTTTTTGGAACTATAATAAAAAATATATATTGAAACTTTTGGTGGTTATAAGATTTGTCTTGCACCAGTATCTCTTTTGGTAATTGAAATCTCCCATTAATACTGCACTACCCATTTAGTTAGCTTCCCTAATTTCTCTTAGCATTTCACTGTCCATCTCACCATCTTGGCCAGGTGGACGGTAGTATACTTCTACTACTATACACTTCCCAAACACACAAGAGATTTCTACCCATAAAGATGTGATTGTGCATTTAGTCTCATGCAGGGTCTTTATGCCTAGGGGGGTTGGACATTAGACAATAGCCTTGATAGTTTTGGTAACAGATTAAATTATTAGAAAGCTTGATGGAAAGATATGGGGTGGAGCTGGGGGGGGGGTGGGGGCTGGGTTGAATGTCAGATTACATATAGAAGCTTGTATGCTCTTCTAACCAGGACTGTAGAGAAACACATAGGTAACCTTATACATGGTCATTCATCAATTAATATCATAATGCATGCAATAATAATGCTAGCGCATGGTGTGAATGCAAATTTTGGGAAGGTGCAGGATTAGGGTGGAATTTGGGTGAGATTTATGAAAATGAAGAGCAATATCACAACGTGCGATAGCATAATGCATGCTATCTAATGGTTTTAATGACAGAAATAACTACACCTTTTTTTCTGGCATAAAGCTGTGCGATATGACCAAAATGCAATAAATTACATTTTGTCCATGAGTAAGAGAGAGAGAGAGAGAGAGAGAGAGAACCTCTAGGGAGGGCCTCACAGTATGCAAGTATTTATATGCCTATGGAAGGGCCATCTAATAGCTTAAGGTGAGGTGTTGGTAGTGGTTTAGGGTTTAGAGGCCAGTTTTTCATGCAAAGTGAGATGTACAAACAGCACAGTACACCTCAGTGAAGATTTGACATCATTTGGAGTGAGGAAAGTCTCACAAAGATGACATTTTGTACTATGTTTTCTTGTCCTTGCTTGATTGTACCCTTTTATAGAGTCCAACAAGCTAGTGCAAGAGAACATAATAGAAATGTCATCTTTGTGAGACTTTCCTCACTCCAAATGATGCCAAATCTTCATTGAGTTGTACTGTGCTGTTCGTACATCTCACTCTGCATGAAAGCTGGCCCCTAAACCCTAAACCCTAAATCACCACCAGCACCTCACCTTGAGCTATTAAATGGCCTTTCTTTAGGCCTATAAATATTTAAATAGTTGCATACTATGAGGGCTTCCCTAGAGGTAATCTCTCTATCTCTCTTCTCTCTTTCTCTCTCTCTCTCTCTCTCTCAGGGTGTGAAAAGTATTACCACAATACTACCAATGCAAAGCACTATGTTACCATGTGCTGCAGTAATTCTAAAATTTCCATAAACACACACCTTTTTCTTAGTATGGACATTATCCATGCATTATTTTGATGAATCTAGGGGATAGAATGGCAGTTATAAACTTAAAGGTAAATCTTAAAAGCCCAGTGCATGCTGAAAATAGGGGATGAACCCACAAATTGAGCTTACATGCATCCACCATATTTTCAAAGCTCCAAGATATGTGTGCATCTCGAGCTGCACATACATCTGACTAAAATTCCAAAAGGGGCGAGGCCTGGGTGTGGTCTGGGTGGTGAATTGGAATTCCAGGCGGGGTCAAGAGATATGTGCCTACATATTTATATCCCTGGGCACACACCCAGATGCAGTGCCACATAAGTTTACTTCTGTTATAGAGGAATGGCACCGGGAGCCCCTGACACATGATGGGGCATAGAGCAGCTGGTGTCATTTTGACTAATGGCAGCCGCCGGCTCAGGAGTGGAAGATCACTCCTGGACCCCCTTGCTAGACCACCAGGGTGATTGTTTTGAATTCTATGAGGGTTGGGAGGGTGGGCTAGGTTAGGCTAGGGTTTTCAGCTTGTGGGGTACTCAATATTTTACTAAAAAGGAAGGGTTGGGGCAGGTTTGGGTTTTTTTTTTTTTTTTGCTTTAAGTTTTTTTAAATGTTTCGTTTTCAGATTTAAAAAAAGATAGGAAAAATGCAAAATTTTGTGTTTTCTCCTATCAATTTTAAATTCCTAAATAAAACAAAATAGGCAATATCATTGGTATTTGTTATTTCATTGCAAATGACTGCCCACCCCTACCAGTTACTACATGCTAGTTCAACAAACCAACAGTACACTTTCAGGTATGTAAACGTCTGTATCATATCCATCCAGTCTCTTCTCTCCTCTAGGGTATTCACACTTAGGTCCTCTGCTATGTCTGTTATGTCTTTTTGTACAGACTCCACACCATTTTGGTTGCCCTTCTCTTGACTGCCTGTAATCCTCTTCCTGTCCTTTTTGTGATATGGCCTCCAGAACTGGACATGGTACTCCAGGTGAGGCCACACAAGTAACCTGTGTGCTTGCCTTCTAACACCTCTTGCTTTTGAAAATTGCCTCCATATTGTATTAGGAATCGAAACATATCCTAATCTATAACTCTTAACCTATGTTTTAAAAAAGTCAGTATGGGCACTGAGTGAGTAATTACAGCCTTCAGGCAGTTTTGGTTGAATGATTTTCTGCTTCTTTTAAATACAAACTAGCATTCCAAGTAATACATTGTAAAGCTAAACATTCCCAATTAAGATTTATTGCTCAATTTTAGATGCTTTAAATGCTTAGAGCAGTTTACATAGTACTTGGTTTCTAATTTACTAATTAAAGCTATATATGTCTGCATATTTTATGCAGAATTGGCAATCTCTGCATATTAAGTTTGGGATGTTTATCCCATTCATTTTCTTCAACTTATACTAGTAAAACAAGATGAGACAAGAGGCTGCAGTTCTGCCAATTCAAAAGAAATTCTCCAGACCACCCGTCATAATTTTGGTTACATTTGAATAGTGTTGTGTTTATTGTTTTGTTTTTTGTATGAAAGGTTTTGAGAAATGCATGTTATCCAGGAAACAGGTAACAGCATACCAATATATATGTAAGAAATATAAAATGCATATGTTTTTTTTTAGCAGGGCTATTAAAAACTAAAGCACAGTACTTTCAAAAGAAAGACCACTGATTCTACATAGTATGCTCCTGGGGGAATTCTGTGCACAATAATTAAAAATTCTGGGTCACCCTATTCTGTTGTGCCTGTCCTGCACATGTGGGGACACAAAATTATTTATTGTTCTTCAGGGCTGGAACCTCTCACCATCGAGCTCTTTTCACACTTGCTCTTTCTCTTAAAGCCAGATCCTTTGTAGGTGGGGGAGGGGGAAGGAAGGTAAACTTCCAGAGCCCGATGTGACAGGGGTGACTTCTTTATACATTGCCTGATGCATGTAGTTTCCCCTGCGGAGGATGGTTGTCCCTGATGTGGGTGCAGTGTGAGTGTAAATGAAATACTCTGGAGTCCCTTTGGTAGTGTCCGAAATAAAAGCCTTTACTTTAAATACTGATGATGAATGGCACATAATTCTCTTCTCTAGTTATTACAGTCTCTCTCTTCTATCTGTGCAGGACTCACTGGTATCGGGGCAAGGGAAAACAGCCACTCTCTTGGGTTAAGATGAAGTGGAGCTCCCAGGTGGGCAGGGTCTTTTAAGCTGGACAAAATCCTTTCCAAACCGATAACACTAGCAAAAGTCTGTGGCACAGAGATTTCATCCTTTTTCTCTCCCCCAGGGTGGTGAACACTGGATGGGTGTCCCCAGTGATGTTGTTTCCCCTTACTCGTGGTTAGCAGATCTTCTGGATCTCCTTGATTTTTATTCAGTCTCTTTAGCTTTCTCACAGGATTCTTGATGGTAAGGATCCTCTTGGAAATAGGAAATTCTCTTGCTTCAAACAGGAAGGAAGGGGCAGCCAAACTTCCTCCTGGATATTCTAACTCAAAATGTTCTTTCCCCCAAAAGGAAGAGAATCTAAACAGTAGAGTCCCCTCATCACAGCTGGTCACCACCATTTCAGGGGTGTATCTTCCCTATCCCTGAGAGGCCCACACTCAGGTTTCTGCATGTCCAGGGACGCTCCTTATTAAAAATCTCAAAATCCCTGAAATTAGACCCAGAGGGAGAATCCCAACCAGCTAGGTTGTGGACTGGATGAGAAAACCCCACCCAACACTGGTCAGGACCCACAGGCTGGGCTAGCCTGCTTTACTGACTGGGCCTGGAAAAAATAACAAATGTTAAACCTCACTATGCCTCTGCACTCTCTGATAACCTCCCAAGCTTACTGTGAAGAACTCCTAAATAGTTTGTCAGGAGGATGGCCATTCCAGATCCCTCAAAGGGAGTAGCTGCATTTGAATGGAACCTCCCTCCACTCTAATCTATTTTCTCTCTAGCTAAAATCAAGGGCTCACCCAGGTCTTATTCATGTCAGTACTGGTATCCCTCTAACATCTGCATAGTTTATATTGGTCTAAATAATTAATTTAAAATGTAATGCAGAAAAGTTAATACTCAAAGATGCAGAGTTTTAAATATTTTGAGCTGAATTCCCCTAAAAGTACAATATAAGAACATCCCTTCTGCTTCTCACCTTCCACTGGCCAGACCCCTTTGATTCTGCCCTCACAGGCCCCAACTCCTCAGCTCTCTACTATCTCTCCCATTCCCTCCAGGCTCAAATCCATCCACTCTATCTCTGCTCCCCAGGCTTCCACTCACAGAGTTTGACCCTACTCACATACACACACGCATGCTCCCTCTGTCCTTCTCATACCCACATACACACAGATCCTCACAAGTGCTCCCTCTCTCTCTTGCATATATACACCTCCTTACACAAGCTTTTTCTCTCTCACACACACATCCCCCACACACAAGCTCCCTCTGACTCATGCACACAACATATACACTCTCATACAGGCTTCCTCTCTCTCTCACACATACACTCCCTCACAAAGGCTTCCCCTCTCTCTTTGGTACACACATTCACCTTCACATCCACATTGCCACAGATCTTCTCTCTCTCTCACTTGCTTTCTTGCTTCTTATGTCTTTTTTTGCCATAAGTAGGATGGGCTCTCCTCATGGCCTGTCAACCTCCTTGTTCTTCTTCCACGAGCTGGATGGGTTCCACTCACAGCCTCCGGCTTCCCTCTTCTTCTGCCGTATTTGTATTTATTAAAATGTATTAATCACTTAACACAAAAAGGCCTACGTGATTTACAATATAATACCTATATAATAAATGTTTACAAATAAAAACATAAAACAAATGCGTCTGCTAACATAAATGTCACAAACATAATCTGAGAAATGCCTGCTGCAATAAAAAACTTTTTAAAAGAAGTCTAAACTTTTTTAGGTTGTCTTGAAGCCAAAGTTCCATAGGTAGGGAGTTCCAAAAAGCAGGTGCCACCACATAAAATGCTGAGTCTCTTGTTACCGAGAGGTGAGCTTGATGTATGGAAGGAATATCCAGGAGACCTCATTGAGAAGATCTTAAATCTCATGTGGGTTTATATATTTTTAGCAAAACATTTGACCAAGAACAGGAACCAATACTTAACAATTTAAAAGTGGTCATAGCAATTTTGTAATGAATTTGTTGTTGGATTGGCAGCCATTTTATTTTTTCAATCACAGGGGTAATATAATCAAAACGATTGGTACCAGTGATCAATCTAGCAGCAGCATTAAGAAGTAGTTGCAAAGGGTGTAAAGAACTAATCAGAAGACCCAAATATAAACTATTACAATAGTCAACATGAGGAAAAATGATTGCACAGAAAATAGTGAGAAAATCCTGATAATATAAGAGTTGACGTAAACCGGTGAGTAACCATAATATAATAATTATAATTTATAGAAACCAGCTCTAATCATAGATTTAATTTGAGGTTGAAATGAAAGAGAGGCATCAATCCAGACACCAAGACTTTTACTAGGTGAGTTAATAGTGCCATGAGCAAGATAGGCTCCGCTCATGGCCCTCTGGCCCGCTGGCCTCCCTGCACGTCTGCTGCAAGTGGGATGGACTTTATTCGCAGCCTACTGACCTCCTTGTTCCTCTGCCATGAGCAGAATGGCTTCCATTCATGGCCACTGACCTTGTGAGCAGGATGGGCTCCACTCGTGGTACACTAGGCTCTCTGTTCTTCTGTTGCAAGCAGAATGGGCTCCATTTGCAGCCCACTGGCCTCCCTGTTCTTCTGCCTTGAGCAGAATGGGCTCCATTCATGGCCCACTGACCTTGTGAGCAGGATTGGCTCCACACATTGTCCACCATCCACTTTCTTCTTCTGCTGCAAGCAGGATGGGCTCCACTTGCAGCCCACCGGCCTCCCTGTCCTTCTGCCACATATGGGATGGGTTCCACTCATGGCCAATAGGACTTACTCTAAATTCTGTGCAAAAAATGTAAATTCTGTACAGGAGGGGAATTCTGTGCAAATTCTAACTCCGCAGCAGCACAGAATTCCCCCAAGGAGTAATAGTAAAGGTGTAGCTGAGTTGGTTTGGAGGAATTTTTCACAATTTAGTCTATTTTTTGTCCCAATTAGTTTTTGGGTATATATATTTAGAAGAAAATTTTAATTTCAGTTAGTTCCACTTGCTAATGGGAGGAGTGAAATTTATGTATATATATGAGTGAAAAAAATTGTTATACCACTATTTTTTAAATAATTTTGCCATTGATATAACTAAGGAAGAATGGTTTTAAAAGCATAATCCACTATTGCATATAGTATGTGTCTGTAAGCACGTGCTTATATATAATTAAGTTTAACATAGAAATATCATTTAAAAAGAAAAATATATTAAGAATAACATTGGGAACAAAGTTATAGCATCACAAAGGTAGGAAATTTACTTTCTATCAATCTAGACTAGCAGCACCCATATGAACAGGCCTGGTTTTCTGCCCATACATACTAGGTCTATGCCAAAGACAGCATATTTCTTGGTGTAACACAATGTATCAGCCATACTGGTTTCTGTGCTATTCCTGACTCCTTAGAGATCCTTGGTGTTGCGTCGGAGATGGACCCTTGGGCCAAGGTAGGGTTGACGCAACCCATATGCAGGTGGAGTGGGCTGATAGGCAGAGGCCACTGGAGCTTCACCTATACCAGCCCTCATTTCCCATAGGTTGAGCCTTTGGGTGCCGGAGCCGGCAGGACTTAGGTGGGCCTCTATGTATAGTTGCCAGAGAAGTTGGTTCAGCCCAGAGACAGCAGGCAAAATATGGTACAGTCTTACTCTGGACTGGGTCTGGAGATAGGCTGTAACGTTACATAGTTAGGTGAAGCAGAGGTCTAGGTCTTGGTCTGGAGATAGGCTGTAGCTTAGTCAGGCGAAGCAAAGTCAAAGTCCGTATAGTCAATCTGAAGCATAAGCTGGGCAGGAACAAAGAGACGGGAACCAGGAACAATGAGGAACATGAACGTAGGGATGAAATGAATCTCTAAGTAGCAATGAGTACTCAACCAGCGAGGAGACCTGTTGCAAAGACAACACAAGGGAGAATAGCCTGAGCTTAAATACTATGAATAGGTTGACATCATCATCCGGGGCCATGGCTAGGTTCCCGCTGCAGACCCTACTTAAGGATCAGCGATACGCGCACGCCTAGGTAGGAACACGGCGCGAGTAGTGGCATCTCTCTGCGGGCCATGTGGAGAGGCCTGACGAGCAGTGGCAGCAGGACCGGGAATGCTGGGGACTGTGGCAGAGCTGGAGGCACCGGGGGAGGCCTGAGGTTGGAGCTGGAGGCCCACCGCTACCAGCGAGGAGGAACCAGAGGCAGGAGTCCCTGTGGAAAGGTGAGGTGGCCGTGTCGTGGATCTGCTGCGGATGGCACGTGTAACACTTGAGTCCAAATATATGACAGCTTCTGCTGCTTCCAGCAGTTCATGGGACAATGGCCTGAAAACATTCCACCCCCATGATATTTCCAACATTTCATCAGCTTATAAAGCTAAAATATTTGAAAAAACCCCCCCCCCCCCACCTCCTATGTTGTTTGTGGTGGCCAAATATCTGCCTGCTTCCAATAGTAGCAGGGCAAGAATCTGCCACCTTTTGCTTCCAGAACCATTCAGGGAGACACTGTACGTCATGAGGTCCAAGGAAGGAGAAGGGAGGAGATGGGGTGGGACAGAACCAAGGCAGATTGGGAAGGGGAAGAAATAGAAAAATTGTAGGTTGAGGTAAATGTCCTATCTTGAGGAATGGGTAGAAGGTGGCAGGGTCTTGTATAGCACCCAGAGGGGGATACATCATTGGTACCATAGGTAAGGATTGAGATGTGGTTGTCCCAGAGGGGACTATCTTATTGTATCTTAGGAAGTAATAATTAGGGGGGGGGGGGGCGCTCCCCTGAAGTTGCTGCAAGGGTGCAAGGAAGAGATGTTGTCACATTCTTTATCGGAGATTGGTGGAAGGAAATCTTCCCTGCTAATCATCCCTTTCCCTTCATGCTGGCTAGTATTGGGGATTTTGTGGCAGCTAGCATGAATATTACACTTTTCTCTTTTAACTGTGACATTAGTAATTAGCAAAAGATAACAAAAAAAATCTGCAAAACCAATTCAAACAGCCATCACCAATCCCAAAAATTATTTTTTGTGTGAATATTTTTATTTATCTTTAAACTGCATCAGCAAGCCTGACAAAGTGCTTTGTGAAAATCAAAGCCGTCCGGTCTTTTCAATCATTTGCGGTGAAATGGAACACGAAGTGCTTCTAAATTTTTCAACAAAAAAACCAAAATAATTGTTTTTAACAGTCTGTCTGCTCCCATAGATATCTTTCTTGTGAAAGACTCAGATAGTTTCTTGTCATTGACAGACTGTTACAAATATTATTTTGTTATTTTGTTGAAAAATTTAGAAGCTCTTCGTGTTCCATCTCACCGCAAATGATTGAAAAGACCGGACGGCTTTGATTTTCACAAAGCACATTGTCAGGCTTGCTGATGCGGTTTAAAGATAAATAAAAATATTCACACAAAAAATATTTTTTTTGGGTTGGTGATGGCTATTTGAATTGGTTTGGCAGATTCCTTTTGTTATCTTTTTTACTTGCATGCAGGATCAATTTAGGCTGTTTGTGTGTGTTACATTAGTAATTAGGCCTTGATATTGAGGGGAAAGTTTTGGTGCAACTTTAGTAAAATGTATTGCATAGCATGATAAGTCCCTTTTTAACATACAAATGGGAAGGGTAATTTTCAGAAGTCTGCAGAGGGCTAAAGTCTGCAGATACAAGTATACACAGAATTTGGCCAAAATTTTCTAACTGGAATTATGCATATAAGTTCACTTTAAAAATTCTAAGGTTTGATGAGTGGCCCAAGCCTTTATTTTACTTACTGTAACTTTCTCAATATATGCCTTCCTACCTCTCCCATTACTGTGAATGCCTCCATCTGTCTGATTTCTGGATGAAGCATGAGAGTCCACAATACACCATTCTTTTTGACCTATATAAGCTTTCATTATCATGGCAGATCAAATACAAAACAGCAAGGTTGGTACATAGATTGTTAAGTCTTGAATCCTTCCCCTGAGTGGATTCAACGCTTTACATTAATAATCCTACAAACGCAATGCTTACCTCCCAAGAAAGCTCTTGGATATTCCATCAGTTCATATGACATGCCTGGCTGAGACCAGAGAGAAGGCTTTCTCTATGGCCACACCATTATTTTGGAAATTTCTGCCTGAAAGAGTGCATCTTATGACCTGTGTTAAAATATTTAAATCCATACTGAAGACCTTTGTCTTTCAACAGGCTTTTCTTTTTACATGTCTGGTCTATTTTAATTAGTTCTGAAGTTTATTTGATCTTTGTTTTAGTATTTATTTTAATTTTATTGTGTATATAAATATCAACCAGTGCCTGGAAGCAGACAACTAATAAATAAGTTAATAAATTACAGTTAGTATCTGCTCTTGAGCATGTAAAACTTACTGCATGTATATTTCCATGCATACTTGTGACAATGGTAAATGTGCACTTAACATAGTAACATAGTAACATAGTAATGATGGCAGAAAAAGACCAACATGGTACATCTAGTCTGCCCAGCAAGCTTCCCAAGGTAGTAACTGCCACTCTGTGAAGGTTATCCCCATGTTTCTCCTAAAGGTAGTAACTTCCGCTCCATGCTGGTTAAGCTTTTTCATTTATTCCCATTCTCTAGCCTTTTAGGAATCCATAGTGTTTATACCATGCCCCTTTGAAATTCTTCACAGTTTTAGTCTTCACCACATCCTCCAGAATGGCATTCCAGGCATCCACCACCCTCTCAGTGAAGAAATATTTTCTGACATTTGTTCTAAGTCTTCCTCCCAGGAGTTTCAAATTGTGACCCCTAGTTCTTCTAAATTGATTCCAAAGGAAAAGATTTGTTGACAACCATGGATCATTAAAACCTTTCAATTATCTGAAGGTCTGTATCATATCACCCCTGCTCCTTCTCTGCTCCAGGGTATAATTATTCAGGTTCTTCAACCTCTCCTCATAAGTCATTCGATAGAGACCACCCACCATTTTGGTTGCCCTTCTCTGGACCACCTCCATCCTGTCTCTGTCTCCTTTGAGATACGATCTCCAGAACTGAACACGGTACTCCAGGTGAGGCCTCACCAAGGACCTGTACAGGGGGATTATCACTTCCCTTTTCTTACTAGATATTCCTCTATGCAGCCCAGCATTCTTTGGCTTTGGCTATCGCCGTGTCACACTGCTTTGTCGACTTCAGGTCGTTAGACACTATCACCCCAAGGTCTCTCTCCAGCTCCATGCACATCAGCCCTTCACCCCCCAATGCATATCATTCTTTTGGATTACCACACCCCAGATGCATGTCTATGCATTTCTTGGCATTGAATCCCAGATTCCATATCTTCGACCACTCTTCCAGCTTCCTTAAATCCCGTCTCATTCTCTGTATTCCTTCCAGCATGTCCACTCTGTTGTAGGTCTTAGTTTCATCCATAAATAGAATAACTTTACCTTCTATCTCTTCCACAATGTCACTCACAAAGATGTTGAACAGAACTGGTCCCAACACCAATCCCTGTGGCACTCCACTTAACACCATTCTCTATTCAGAGTAGGTTCCATTTACTATTGCCCGTTGTCTTCTATCCGCCAACCAGTTTTTAATCCACACCAACACCTTGGAGCTGACTCCCAAGCTTCTCATTTTGTTGATGAGTCTTTTGTGTGGGACCATATGAAGAGCTTTACTAAAATCCAAGTAAATTACATTGAGCACTCTTCCCTGATCCAGTTCTCTAGTCATAGATTCATCTGACAGGATGGTGAATCCACTTAAATGTTTATTCCATGGACAAGCAGGGCATACTAAGTCACACAAATTTGTGATATCATTTGATGGTGCTGAGATGGAAAATTGAGAAGAACATACATGGAAGTTCCCTTGCAGCTTCCTCTTTGTGGATCTCCTCAGTCTTTTTTATTCCTTTTGTTTAAAGGGATGCTATTGTGTCCTTTCTCTCCCAAGTTGCTTATTGAAAGTTTTTCTCATAGTGTTGTTAATTATTTCTTCTCTGTTCTTTATAATTTTCATTTTTGTGTTTTTGCATATCATCTCCAAAGGTAAAAAGGGAATGAATTTTTTATGTCAAAATTCTAAAAAAATGTTTTTTTCTCAGCTTCATCTCTTTTGTGCAATTGTAGAAAAAAAATGGCTTCAAATGATAGCCCTGATGTGCTTACAAAATGTCTTCAATAGATCTTCACTACTGTGAATACACTGTGGAGCATATTTTTAATCTTATGCACGCGGGGTACATTTGTGTGCGCTACCCGGTGCACTGCCGTGCGCATGTTATAAAATCCGGGGTCAGCGCGAACAAGGGGGTGCACACTTGTGCACCTTGCACGCACCAAGCCCTAGGGGAGGCCCGATGGCTTTCCCTGTTCCCTCTGAGGCCACTCCGAAATCGGAGTGGCGTCGGAGGGAATTTTCCTTTTGCTTCCCCCACCTTCCCCTCCCTTCCCCTATCTAACACACCCCCTTCCCTATCTAAATCCCCCCTACCTTTATTGCAGGAGTTACACCTGCCAGAAATGAGCTTATATAAATATGTGTGTGAGAGAGTATGAGAGTCAGTTTGCATGTGTGTAATGTGTATGTGTGTATATATGAGTGGGTAAGAGCATGTGTGTATATGGGATAGTGTGTGTGTGAGAGTGAAAGAAATGGAGTGTATGTTACAGCATGGGTGTTTGTATGTGAGAAGAAATATGCGAGAAAAAGAGCATGATAATTTCAGGGTGACTAGAAATCAAAAGATATGAAGAGCAGCAGGGCTAGTGCAAGAGTATTAGGCATCCTAGGTAAACCTTTAGCCCTCCAACCCCCCCTACCTACTGCCCCAACATCAACTTCCATCTCTAGCCCACCCCCTCATAAATAAAAATTATTCATTTATAAGAATAGATTTTACATGAAAAAAGGACATTTGAAGTACAATTTTCTGAGGTAAGAATATTACTTACAGCAGTGCTTTTAAATATAATAAACATGTTATATATCAACCAGAAAATCCAGCTAAAAGGCTAAAAAGATTCTTGGAACTCATATGGTATTAAGCCTATTGTAACGTGTTGGGTATAGGCTTGGCTCTCAATTCATGAGTAAACTGAATTACAATTACTATATAATAACACCCCCCCTATCAAAATAGCACTAACTACCGGCACTCAAATAGTAACAAATCTACCTATGAAAAGGCAATGCTGTAAATATTACACCAGGCCCTAAATTACCAGAATACCTCCTATTAAGAAAACAGAACAAGCCTATATATTATAGACACCTATAAAGACATCCTAAAGTTCTATCATGCTTACAGAACATAGATTGACCCTCACCAAATACAGAATAAAGAAACCATAAAGTAAAAATTTTAAATGTACCTACAAAAACTGATTTGGAAACCACAACACTAGACTCTCTGTGTGCAGCAATTGAAAAATCAGAAACATTGCCATGCTTCATAAAATATCATTCAATAAAATCAAGAAATATAAAACATTAATAATATTAGAACCATACTATTAAAAAGAATATTTCAAAACAGCTGACAATAGAATGACGTTCAATAGTTTAAAACTCATAAAAATGAAAAAAAAAAGATTCCAAACTCCAAAAAATATTGAAAAATAACAGATATATCAAATAACCAATTATTAAAACCAACAAGGATAACAATTGAACCATACCTGGTTTCAAAGATAAGCTAATGAGGGTGGTAGTGTTGGTGGTTGTTTGTGTGTGAGGGGTGTTGCACACAAACCTTCTCCTCTCTCTCTCTTTCTCCTCTCTCACAAACACACTCAGGCTCTTACATATCCACACACTCTCACTCATTCATGCATACATACACACACAAACACACACACACACACACACACAGCTCTCACTCTTACACCATCTATCCCACACAGACACAACTTCATTCACTCTCACAGGCTCCCCCCTTCTCTCTCTCTCATACACACCCCTTCACAGAGGCTCCCTCTTTCACACACAAACATGCACTCCCACTATCTCACATACAAATTCCCTCACACCAGCTCCTTTTCTCTCACACACACACACACACACACTTCCACACTCACTCACTCATACACAAACACTTTCGCTCTCTCACTCACAAAGGCTCACAGACTCACTTGTACTCTCATTCTGGCCCTTTCCATCTTCTTCCATTACAGGCATGATGGGCTCCACATTAGGCTTTCCCAGGTATCTGTTCTCTGAGTCTTCTGCTGCAGGCAGGATAGGCTCCATCTGTGGCCCTGGTGAACATAATCTTCAGCCAAAAGTTGGGAGAGAGCATAATCCAAACCACTTCAGCAAACTAAACCAAAATCAGATCCCAGCTTTTGACATTAATGTCAACAAAAGTCCTCAAATTAAATTTGAACAACCTTCCAGTTGAGGGAAGGCTTCAACATTTCAGTATATTATGATTTTTGGTAAGAAAAGACCCTTGGGTATTAAAAATCCTTGCCTCTAAACAATCTATTCAAGAATCACTCTGTGAAGACAAAACAGCTCCAACTATTTCAACAAGAGCTTTTAACCATCCTAGCATCAAAATGTAGTGGAGCTAGTCCCAATACCAAAAAGAAGCATGGGTTTCTACTTCAACTATCTCCTTAATCCAAGGAAATCAGGTGATCTGTAACCCATGTTTGACCTCAAAGATCTCAAGGAACATCTAAGG
The DNA here is from genome assembly GCF_901001135.1 of Rhinatrema bivittatum. Classification (NCBI taxonomy): domain Eukaryota; kingdom Metazoa; phylum Chordata; class Amphibia; order Gymnophiona; family Rhinatrematidae; genus Rhinatrema; species Rhinatrema bivittatum. The sequence continues at coordinate 58,903,744 of NC_042620.1, read as the reverse complement.
TGAAAAAATTCAAGATGAACACTCTAGGATCCATCCTCCATTTGAAAATTGACTGGCTTATCATTCTAAACTTCAAAGAATCCTGCATGGATATATAAAAAATATATAACATAAACAAAATAGTTTCAAATTAATATATAAAAACTGATGTAAAAAAAAGGAATTATAAATAAAAAAGAGAAACATTATTTTAAAAGGAGTAAATATGTTGTTAAAAATGTTAAAACTTACTCATGCAGCCAAAAGTTGTTAGTAAGATAATGTTCTAAAAAAGATTGCCATCAATTACAGTGTCTAAATTCCAAGAAAAAAACTTTGGCAATAGTGTATGTGCTGTATATGTATTATATATATATATATATCACAAACTCCATAAGGTCAATATTCAAATCCGTTTAGATGGATAACTTTCAAGTTATCTAGCCAAATGTCTAGTATTGTATATTTATTATTTCCCTAACTTAGGTCTAGATTTTCTAACCTACCGCAGCGTCATGAATCACACGGTGCAGGGGGGCGGGGGGGACGAAGCAGGGGGCGGGTCTGCGATAGTGCTATTGGGCGCAAAATAGGCAATGAATAGGCTCCTTACCTTTTCGCCATCCACGCTGTCTTCGCAGCATCCACCCCGGTGCTGCCCCAACTCCTCATGTTCCAGTCTTGGCGCCACCCCTTTTTAGTGATCACTTTGAAAAATGACCCCCTTAGCCAACTAAAATTTAGACAGATAAATCTTTACCTGGCTAAGATTTATTAAAGGGGTGTGTGGAGGCATTCTGGGGTGGGGTTCAATTAGCAAAATGACTTATACAGCTAACTCCAATATTTGATGTTAGCTGGATAAGTTATTTGGCTAACTCTAGACTTGCTTGAGAGCAGACCTTAAATTAACTGGGAAAGTGATCCCCAGTAACTTTAGACTTAACCTGCTATGTTCAAAAGAATATAACTGGTTAAGTGCTGAAGTATAATAGGCCTATACGCCCTAATCAGCATCCTCCTCTCACTCACCAAAGCTCCAAAAGCTTAGCTCTGCTAGGCCAAGCTTTCCACCTCCTCCTTAAAGTGCACACAATCTCACTTATCAAAAGAATATATGGACTGGGTATCGGTGCCAGTTTCTCCCATCCCTCTGCTTCTACCAGATCCTATTTTTTCTAAAATCTCTAGGGCCCTCATTTTTTTCCAAACCCCAATCCTTAACCTCGCATCTTACTTGCACCTTAAATTTAAGTTTGTCTTCAGCCCAGATCATGATAGTGTCCTTTTGCGATTTGGGCCCAGTGCTTCTGCCATTGCTATGCGGGAAGCCAAGCAGTCCCTGAACACTGGCTTGAGAACCACTGGTTATAGCTGACATACTTATTACATTGGATGACTCTAAAATATTGTAAATGATCATTTCTGCAAATCAGATCTTTCTATTCGGATCCTGATGGCATTTTAAATGATATTAAGTTGCTTTTTCTTACCAGACTATTTGTTAGTGATTTAAATGATATTAGCAGGTTCTAAAAATTCAAAACGTATATTGTAAGCCTTCTTTTGACTACAATTCATATCTCTGATTTTATGAAAAGTGAAATTTGTATTCTATTGTGTTATTAAAATGAATAGTTTAAAAAGCATATAATGTTTTATTATCTCTGGTTGTTCTTTTTTCTCTATTTTGAAAAGTAAATCCCATGGCTATGGATGTATTATTCTGTAGTATAATAGATGAATATTACAATTCAATGACCACAAATATGTCTACATTGTATATTCTAATTACAGGTCTATCAATTGACTATGTTCAGAATAAACTTTATTGGATCAGTTCAGCAAATGGAACCATAAATAGATGTAACCTGGATGGTGGCAATTTAGAGATAATTGAGTCAATGAAAGAAGAATTAACAAAAGCTACAGCGTTAACCATTATGGGTAAGTGCAATTGTACTTGTACTATACCCTTGATGATTGATATTGATTAGCCCTTCATTAATTATGACCTGTTAAAGCCTGAAAAACGTAACAGTCCATTAGCAGAAGTGGTGCATTCAAAATACAGATTACTAGTACCTATATTCTTCAGCTGATTGCAAACAAGATCAGCCTGTCCTGAATAACTCTGTTCAGATAAAACCTAGGAATTCCAGAAATCCAACCTCATAGTTTGCTCACTCATTTCCAAATATTGTAATACTTTTGACTTTCATTGTACTATACATTTTTTTTATTTCCCTACTGAGGTAGTAAAATATTAAAGGACCAGAAAGAGCTCTTAAGTCATTTAAAAGAAAGCATATCTACTATACTATACTTATCTGTAATTTATCTACAATGGCCATATGGCTGGCATTTTAAACTGAAGTCCTCATTCAGTGTGAGGCAGAGGTCAAAAAAGCAAATAGGAATGATTCAGAAAGGAATGGAAAACAGAGAATCTCTTAATAATGAATGTAACTATTGTTATCCTCAATGAATGCATCACAGAGAGTAGATAGATACATATGTATTGATCCATGGAGTGACTACATCTTGAGTATTGTGTGCAGTTCTGGTTGCCCATCACAAAAAAGATAAATCAGAACTAGAAAAGGTATTGAGAAGGGCAATGAAAATGATAAAGGGGTGGAATGTCTCCCTTATGAAGAAAGGATAAACAGATTAGGGATCTTTAAGTTGTAGAATAGATGACTGAGATATGATAGAGGTTTATAAAAACATGAGAGGTGGAACAGATAAAGAGGGGATGGCTATTTTCCCTTACAAATAGTACTAAGACTGGGTTACACTCCATAAACCTAACAGGTTATGAATTAAAACAAATTGGAGAACATGTTTTTTTACTAAGTGTACAATCAAGCTGAGGAATTTGTTGCCAGAGGATGTGGTCAAGGTAGCTAACATAGCTGGGTTTAGAAGAGGTTTGGATAAATTCCTGGAGGAAAAGTCCATAAGGCATTATTAGCCAGATTTGGAATGCCATTGCTTGTCCCTGGGAATGAACAACAAGAAATGGATTTAGTCCCTGGGATGTGCTTGGTAACTTGTGAGCCAGGTTAGTTATTTTCGGAGGCAGAATACTTGACTTGATGTACTTTTGGTCTGACTCAGCCTGGCATATTGCATATGTGAATGTACTACAACATATGCCACAATGAGTCTCCAGTCACATAACGCTCTTTTTTACATTATTTCATATACGAAAAGGGTAATTTTCCAAGCAATTTCACGTGAAATTAACCACCCTTAATGCAGCTAAAAGCCTGCATTTTTTTCCACATCACACATATTTTTACTTGCTTTGAAAGGATGTGTTCCCAGAGATATATTTAGGTCAGGGGAGAAAAAAATATGTGCATAGATGGCATTTTAAAAGCTACACATGTACTTATACAATTCTAAAAAAAATTCTACTTGAACAAAAAGCAAATGCAAGTGGCCATACATATTTTGTACCTTTGACAGTTTTCAAATTGAAAGTTCTTCTGCACTTTCCTTTTGATAATTTGTGCAAAGACCATGGATAAAAAGTACACATAGACTTTATATCAGTGTGGACAGTTTGAATATTGCCCCCAATAAATATAAAAGATTCAAATTGTGGAGTAGCCTAGTGGTTTCAAGCTTGGTTGTGAGCGGCTGCCACACATTTGGTGGAATCCCTAAACACAGTTTTATTAGTCTGGAAGATGTGACCTAGATTCAACTAATGCTATACTGGTCATATAGTGTTCCACAAAAAGGTGGTATAAACTTAGGGAATGGAAATAGGTGTCTAAGGCTGTGCCTAAGCTATAGAATAGCGTTTACTGTCCTTTGACAGAAAGTTGTCAAAGTGACTGTGGCGCCATTGATGTCCCCATTCTGTCTTTGCTGCAGGACTCCAGCTGGGACTTGAACATACAGAGCAACAGCTCTAGAAATCCTATAAATCACAAGTGGCTTAGAAGCTTAAAGGCACAGCGAAAAGCTAAAAGTAGACAATTTTAGGAATCAATCACAGAGTTCCCATTTTACAGCCTCATCTCATAGCTGACAAACTTCTGCATGTTGAGTTATTCACTTGTAATTGGCTGTACAAAGACACTGCTAACAGCACTACCTCAGCTGTTTCAGAGGCACTGCTGACATTAGAATGCTCACCTAGCAGGCCTTCACTTACAGCCTTTGGTAAAGCACTTGTATAACATTGTTGCATTCCCACATTGTTTACAGGTCCTTACAAGCTAGCATACCTCTTTGTGTTTGCATGAACCCATTCACAGATGCTTTGTGCTACACCTAACTTGGCTAATTGTCAACTATCATGTCCAGATAGTGAGGTCCTTGGCCATTGGGGTATCATGTTGGTGAGATAAGCTTCTTGGGGAGGTGACACAAGGATGGTGGTCAGAATGTGTGAAGGCAAGATTGAGAATCAACTGGTGTCATGCCTTCACTTGTATTTGCAAGTCACCTCAGAAATATCAACATCATAGTTTGTAATGACTCTAAGAGCACCCACATATTTGGTAAAAAAAAAAAAAAAAAAAAAGGTTCATATCATTGAACCCAGTGCAAATCTGTGTAATAAGCTATTTGGCTCACCTGATCCATCACAAGTAGCCTTTGTCAGATATGGAGATGTCACGGTGCTGCAAGGCTTTTGGCTGCTCGAGCTCAAAGCTAGTCATGTGAAGCTGCTGTATTTTTGTATGTACCTTGAAAATATTCTGATTAATTTGCTGGTTGAGATAACTAGTATAAGTTACTGTCCTTATGAAATCTGTGGCCACCCTTAAAGCACATAGTCTGAGGATCCTGTGGTGAACAGCTTGCAGAATTGTCTCTTTCCAAGTTCAGTCACCAATATTCAGGGGTTTTATGGTTGCAGGCCTTTGCTGATCCACATGGCTGGCAGGACTTGTAGCCAAGCAGGAAGAGTTGCTGTCTTCTAGGCTGTGCCTCATGTGTTGTTTGTCACTTTTACAGTTAGTGTTGAGCAGGGCAGGTGTGCTGATAGATGCTCACTTATCAGCACTGTGTACAGCATAAAAGTTAGAGAAGCTGTTGTCAGCTGATGACCTCAGGGGCCTACAACCTGCCTCATTGGCAAACCTGTCACTGTGCTGAATATCTGAGGCAACAGCTCCCAGAAGTGTCATGTGGTTGCCATGATGGCTTATGCACTTTCTTAGTTGGCCTCCTTCAGTACCTCTGAGAAAATGCTTATCACAGATGTCTGTCAAGCTGGCAAGTGTATTACTCTTCTGTGTGGACTTTGCACTCTGCCATGCTTATTATCATGCAAGGACCAGGAGACAGTACTGATGTTAGATTATGGAAATGCCAGGACCATACTCATTGCCCATGGGTAGGTGCACAAACTGATGGAAGTAGTCTGTCCATATGTGTGACTATGTGTGCCTGGGTGAGGGACATGCTGTGTTAGCCTTGGTCTACATCTGAGTCTGGGGTAGCTGTTTGCCTCATTGTTCGCTCCATTACCATACCTATGCATACCCCAGTGCAGGCAGTGTGTGTGCATCCTTATTGCACAGATTGTTTTTCAACAAAAGTGATCCTGTGCTTCCACGTTTAGAATGAGGCTTCAGAGATACAATTGTATCATTGGGTGAGAAAATGAGTTCAAGTTTCTTCAAAGACCATTCCACCTACAGCTCACACTCTTTATTCCTTGTGTTCAGAGGGGGGGGGGGGAGTTTGAGGATGTAAAACTTGACAGTGTCACCCATCAGATATAGTGTGTCACATTTGTGGATGAGTAGATATCTGCCTGTAGTGAACCCGTTCCACCCCCCGGAACTCTGATGATCTTCCAACTAGTACCTAGAGTGAGCCTAATTGTTCCGTTATTTGGACATATGCACAGTTCTAAGAGCTTTAGCTGCTAGAGAGGGTTAGCTATTTTTGGGGGAGGGGATTGCTTGAGGCCTGCTATCACTCCTATTAGAGGTTCTGATTTTCCAGACTGTGTCCTAGTTACCCTCTTCTCTGTAGAACAGATCCTGGACACTTCCCATAGAGGCTACCACAACAGGCTACATCTTTTGCACCTTTCTCTGCCAGCTGACGTCAACAAAGATGTTTCCATATGTAGCTTGATGTGTTTAGCGTGCATACATAATGTGGTGGCACATTTCTGCAGTTTTTTTGGGGACCTGGTTAGGTGTGATGATTCTCCCATCATGACTTGTCCTGTACACAACCTATGCATTATGCACCTCTGTCTACTTGCTGGCTGCTCTAACACCATGTCAGCAGCTGTGTGACAACTGAGGAGGAGTGATGTATAGGAGTTGTATAGGTTAGATCAATCCCACAGCCCAAGAGCAGATAGCTCAGAGGCCTGCTGTTGCTTGAGAGGAAGCAGACCTCTAGAGACCAGCTGCCTCCATTGTAATGACCTGGCATGTGGATACCTGTTATCTAAGGCTGATATTTAGTGAACAGGTATTATATAGATCCACATGCCAGGCCAATACAGGGGAAGCAGCCGGTCTGTAGAGGTCTGCTTTCTCTCAAGCAACAGCAGGCAGGCCTCTGAGCTGTCTGCTCTTGGGCTTTGGGGTTGGTCACAACTCCTCCACTCCTCCTCAGTTGTCACACAGCTGCCTTACATGGTGTTAGAGCAGCCAGAAAATTGCAAACTTTTGGGCCGACGCAATACAGTGCGCTCAGCCGAGTGCACTGTTTAACCCGCTGTCGGATGCAGGTTAAATAGGCACTAATCCACCCCTAATGCAATAGGGGGATTAGCGCCTATTTAACGCACGACCAACGAGGAGTGAATGAGTTAGTGCTCATTACATGCAAATGCATGTGAATGAGGCTATTACTCATTCACTCCAAATGCAAAAAAAATAAATTTGTATCTCAGATGCACATTTATTGCTCAGATATTAACGCCTGCCTGGAGCAGGCATTAATAGCTGAGCGCACTGAAAAAAAAAAGTACGGAAAAGCAGAAAAAACTGCATTTCTGTACTTTTTTTAAACTTAAAAAAAAAGAAAAAAACCTGCCGGCCACTTTGAAGACCGATGCCAATATGCTCAGTGTCATTTTTCATAGCCAGCTGACTGCAGTTATGAAAACAGACACCGAGTTTATCGGCATCGGTGTTCATAACCAGCAGACTGCCGGTAACCGTGGGGTCGCATTAGCAAGGAGGCGCTAAGGGCGCGCTAGCGAACCTAGCGCTTTCTTGCTAGTACGACCCCTAATTTGTTTATTGCATGGCGCCCCCCTTGCGGGCACCATGTGTGTGCTAAGAAAGCGGGTGCTGAAAAGTCAGTGTCCTCTTTCCGCAAATTTTATTGTATAGGCCCCTTTTTGTTGAAAAGGGTTTTATCTAGATTGCCTTTTTGGTGAAGTGAGGACCCAAGTAAGGATCCCAATGTAAAGTCTTGTGGGGTGATTAGTTTTACTTTCCCTTAACACCACATGTCACAGGCTTTACATTTATAGTATTTACTCTTTGTCCATGATACCTGCAGCTACACATTTCTGTCCCTAAAGATAAAAAAAACACCTAGGGACTTATATCATTTTCAAGTAGCTCTCTGACTGAAGACTTATGTCATGATAGCATTCGGTGCCAGATCCAGAGAGAAGGGCCATTCTTGATCAGAGGTGATCTATCTTCACAACGTTATAGGCCAATAGTTTGTAATAGGTACACTATTTCCATCGCATAGCTAGACAATGTTTTGGTCCCCAACAGAGTAAAGACATAGCTACTCCAGCTCTAGCTAAATATATCTACTCCTATTCCACCAGACTGCATATGGAGATGAACACCTCCAACAGTTAGCTAAGAGTATGCTCTCTTGAGACGGAAACTGGAGCCAATACTGAAGCTCCACAGTAGGAAACCTCCTGTTGACCTCTATCTTCTTCCTTGGAAGCATACAATCAGTTTTTGGTTGTATGCCATAGGCCATATGATCTTGCCTGCCAGAAAAGTGCCCTCTTGGAATGGCCAATGGCAATTTAGCATGTAAGGTCATGTGGATCCCAAGCCTTTTACCTAGTGAACTCTTAAGAGAAAAAGCACAAAAGAAAAACTGACAACCAGAAAGTGCTCTTTCAAACATGTGACAACTTTATTACACAACAAATGTCAATAAATTGAAAGTAAGTCAACATCTTTTATAATTACATACTGCAAGGACAAGATATGTAATTGTACATGACATTTTAACTTAAGTAAATAGCACATTGAGTGTAGATTTCTGCATGCATTGTTACAAATAGCAATATTACATATATAATATTTGCATCTTATCCTTTTGGATAATTTTGATTACATCAAAGAACATAGGAAGCGGAAGTGGCACCCCAATAGCTACAGTACAGCTCTACTGTTAAAGCTGATAGCAGGACAACTATGTGATATAAACCAAAAGGCCCTAGACAGTCCATGTTGAAAGAGGAAACTTAAAGGGGGACAGTATAAAGGCCAAGGCAGAAGAGTTCAAGTGAAGGCCCCAAATAGTGCATGTTCAAAGAGTGCACTCAAATAGGTGAGTCTATGGGCCAAGGCAGCAGAATTTAAGTGAAGGTCCAGACAGTCCATGTTGAAAGAGAGTACACAAAGGGGGGGGGGGGGGGACAGCCTAAGGTCCAATGCATCAGAGTTCAAGTAGCAGGTAGCAGGATCAGAAATGGAGAATGCAGCATGGAGACTGAGGACCAGGACTGGAGAGCACAGTATGGAGGCCGAGGACCAGGCCAAAACACCACAGCATGGAAGCAGGAGTACTAGGAGAAGACACAGCAGCATGGAAGTAGGAGCCCCAGGTGAAGAGACTACAGCATGGAGGCAGGAGCCCCAAGAGAAGACACAGCAACAAAGAGGCTGCAGCAGAATGAGATGAGATGAGACACAACATGGAGGAAGCAGCAGGATGGAATGAGATGAAATGAGATGAGACAGACACAAGTATCAGGAGCAGGCGATGAGACCTGATGCAAAGAGGCAGCAGCTGGACTGTGACTGGAAAACACATAAAGGAAGCTGAGGTACAGGCAGAGCATCAAGGAAGGCTTTTGAATGAGGCTGCAGGACAACAGTGGCAGATAGTAGACCATCCCCTTCAGCAAGATGGCACAGGAACTCTGTAGTGAGGATGGGCCCAGCAGTCTTCTTCCATCTAGCCAGCACAGGAATGCTGTCAAGAGGCTCAACCAGGCTTATTGAAGAAGTCTTGTTTCTAGGCATTACAGTGCATCAGTTGTGAAAGCTCATGACCCTTGAAGATGGCAAATCTTTGGGGGTTCTACCCCTGGTTTCTCTATCGGACCAGGGACTACTATGTGATGTAGAGTCTTTGGATGCTGGGGAAGGCACTGGTGGAGGCTCCAGCATTCCTTGTAGAATCTGAGTAAGGACACTGGTGAGGTTATTTAGAGACATTTCCACTATGGTGAGTGCTTGTGTGTGGGCTGCAGTCTGGTCACTGATGGCCTGGATTTGCACATTGACAGCCCTACTGATTCGCATTAGTTCTGCCCATATGTAGTGCAGGTGGACACCATGGCTCTTTTGCAGCTGGTCCAATTGCTCATGCATTGAGGCCTCGCTTGGTGTGGGAGGTGGTGTCGGAGTTGGTGCCAGAGCTGGTGCTATGCTAGTCATGGGCAGAGTAGAGCTTTGAACTATCTAAAAGTGGCATGAGAGGACTGATAGGTTACTCCTTCTCTGTGTGTGCTGCCTCATGCTGGCCATATGGTGTCCTGGACTGAGGTTGTGCTGCTTCTATTGTGAGCCATTGCAGGCTGGGTTCCTCCATGAAGCTGGAAAGATTTTGGCTCACATTGATTGGGTTGCTGAGCCATAGGCTTGCAGGATCTGGCTATGCTCAGGAAGCTGTTGCTTCTCCTCCTCCTTCTTGCTGAACTGTGTCTCAGTGTCCATAAGCAAGGGGCCATGTAAAATTGCTGCTGCTGCATGGCTGGTCCATGGTTTCTTCATTGCTGGTCCCTGGGGCTGCATAGCTGGGACCTGCAGAGTCTTGGGTGAGAGCTGTGACTCTTGGCTTTAATACTTATATTTTCTTCTTTGTTTTCACAGCTCTCACCCAAGACTCTGCCGGTCCCAGCTGTGCAGCCCCAGATATTCAGCAGAATAAACGTCTTGCTGATTATACTTTCCTAAATGTATCCAGATAACTAAAAATCTAACCAGCTATGTTTAAATTTAAACAATTAGGTTTTTTTACTTATCCGGCATTGTGTGTCTGGAAAACTAGCTACTTAATTGAATATCATTGGGAATGCCAGGAGCAGGCAAGTTTAAACCATGCTTCTGACAGGTTTTTTTTTTTTTTGCTATTGGCAGGATGGGATGGGGGATCTTTGGGGATGAGGGGTGCAGCCCTGTCAATTGGAACTTTGGATGGGTTGGAGGGTCAAGGGAGGATGCAGGATTAAGCTATAATACAAAATGAGGAAGGGGTGGGAGGAGGGGGGTCTCAACCTCCGAACACAACAGCTGGGAGGTGGAGGATGCATGTCCCAACAGGTCCATATATAACTTTTTTTTTCGGAGGAATGTGGAGAGAATCGGGCCACAGGCCCCTAAACCTTTTCATTTTTAATTTTGCTTTGAGAGCACTATTTAACTGGATAGCTTTTAAAGATGTCCAGTTAAGGAGCTAGATATCTGGCAACACAAGGTCAGATATCATTAGACCTGCTCTGAAGCAGGTCTAAAGTTCTCCAGCTATCTTAGGCCTAAATTCATTAAATTGCTATAAATAAAGCAAAAATAGCACCCGCAATAAAAATGGGTGTGGTTAGGCAAATTTCTTGTCTAACGCATTGCATGGGCAATTTACTTGTGGCGTGTCGCATTGTCACATTGCACGTTGCATCAGCGCATACTGTGTTGCATCAGCACACCGCATGTCATTTTATGCAGCATGCGTAAATTAGTGCATGTTTCATTATTTTTCTAGCTCATATATACTAGCTTCCTGCAGCTGCCTCTTTGAGGGTATGTCAGGCGTTTGAAGAGAGGAGAGTAGGTGAGTTGGTGGTAGTTGGTAGATGGTTGGAGACAGCGATATCTGAGTGCAGGTTCTGTAGCTTGTTTATATTATCTGTTTCCCTTTCCCTTGGTCTATTGTCTTGATCTGTGTGTGTGAAAGATTTTGTTAGTTTGTCCTGTTTGTGTGTCTTTGAGTTCGGGTGCGGCAGAAGAAGAGTGTCAAGGTGTGGTGGTGAGGAGGAGGAGTGGTAAGGTGTGGTGGTGAGGAGGAAGAGAAGAGGTGAGGCCTGATGGTGAGCCACAGGAGGAGAGTTGTGGACTGATCATGAGGTGTGGTGGTGGTGATGAGGAGGAGGAGTGGGAAGGCATGGTAGTGAGGTGGAGGAGGATGAGTGGTGAGGAGTGGTTGTGAAACTTAGTGGTGTGGTGGAGGAGAAGTAGAAAGGCTCATTGGTGCTGAGGAGTGGGGAGGATGGAGAGTGAGAAACAGGGGGAGGAGAGGCTTGAGGAGAGGAGTGGGAGGAGGCAAGAGAGGAGGAGGGAAGATGAGGGAAGGAGTGCTAGTGGAAGGAGGAAGAGTAAGATAAGGAGAAGAGAAAGGGAGGGGGCAAGGGATAGGAACAGGTGGGAGGGGGAAACGTATAGGCAGGCAAATCTGGTGGGAGGTAGATGACAGGCAAAGGATAGACAGAGAGGGCAGAGGGGAGGGGAATCAGTAGGGCAGGTGCAGGAAAGGGGAAGGAGAGGGTGGGAGTGAGGAGTGGAAGTGAGAGTGAGGAAAGGGAGACACCTCTCCAGAAGTGGAAGTGGCACCCCCTTCAGGCAGCTAGGCAGCAGGGCTTGTATGTCTCAGGGCATTGAAGTTCAGCCCAGTGGACAACAAAATGATCATCACCGTGATCCTGGATTTTTATGCTATGCTGTTCGGCAACTGCGAGGTGAAGACCTCGAGGGCAACCAAGGGCAAGATCTGGTGCACCATGACCCAGGCAATCTCAATGCGCAGCAGTATGAGATACAAATGGGAGCAGGTAGCCACAGATCCTGGGATAGAAAGGCTCAGTAAAAGATCATTTCAGCAAACCGCAACAATTCCATATACTTTCTTCACCTGTCTAATGATAAATATACAGCATTGCAAGTGAAGGCAATGCTGACCTTTTATCTCTGAAAAATAATTTTCAGGAATTATTTATAACCTGCAGTTCTCCTATATAAAATAAGATGATTATATGTATGTTACCATATTTTGTAATAGTGGGTTCTCAATGTATCTTTTTCAAAATGATTTCAATTTACAGATTGGGCACAAAAGGGAATGCAATCCATAATTGGGGTAAACTTTCAAATACTCAGGTACATTTTACTTCATTGAAAATAGAATTAAACTGTCTTTGATTCACTGTTTTTTCTCCTATTCTGTGTCAATGGAAAAAAGTTTACTGAATCAGATCCTTAGCAATCTATTGTTAAAAATTGGCTAAATTAGCTGGATAACTTAATTCCTTCCTGAAACACCCCTGGATCACCTCTTATTTGGCTAGATTTTGGCTGGATAATGATTTATCCATCTAAAATCTAGCTGGGTAAGTGGTTTGATATTCCGGATCTTGCCATTTAGATGGATAACTTGTGAATTATCCATCTAAATTGCTTTGAATATTCACTTAATAACATTTATTAAATGCAAACTTTCCTTATGAAGCCATAAAAGCATCCAAGAGCACAATTGCAATTATATTTGTGCTGCATTGAAGAAGAATTCACCATAAATAAGATTCAGTAACTGGAACAGTTAATATACCACCCCCCTCTCTGCTGCTCATCACCGATAGCAAGCAGAAACACATAGATGCTCAACAATCTTTAAACTGGATATAATGGCCACAGTTTTGTTAGGTGACCTATAGTGAATCTAATACCAGGTGCCTGGGTTTTTTCTCACTTTGACAACCCGTTTCCTACCTGAAAATGGAGCTTTCCAGGATCAGTAAAGTCACTAATTAAGTATTCCTGAGTACTGCCAGTGATGACATTCCCTGGTCTGGTGGCGTAAATGGCCTTCTGGGACCATTTTGAATTGCAAGGCTAGTTCGACTAAGGGAACTAGCCTTGCCCTACAATTCAAGGGCTGTCCTTAAATTGCAGGCCATTGATGTTAGGATTTAACAGTAATGTGGAAAAAGTGAGAATTAACCTTAAAGATTTATAGACAAATATATAACATATAGAGATGTGAATCGTGTGATCAATCGTCTTAACGATCAATTTCGGCTGGGAGGGGGAGGGAATCGGATCGTCGCCATTTGGGTTTTTTAAATATCGTGAAAATCGAAAACCGGCACACTAAAACATCCCTAAAACCCACCCGACCCTTTAAAATAAATCCCCCACCCTCCCGAACCCCCCCAAAATGCCTTAAATTACCTGGGGTCCAGTGGGGGGGAGGGCGGGAAAACCGGCACACTAAAACAACCCTAAAACCCACCCCGACACTTTAAAATAAATCCCCCACCCTCCTGAACCCCCCCAAAATGCCTTAAATTACCTGGGGTCCAGAGGAAGGGTCCCGGTGTGATCTTTTACTCTCGGACCTCTGGTGCTTGTAGAAATGGCGCAGGCGCTACCTTTGCCTTGTCATATGACAGGTCAAAGGTAGCGCCGGCGCCATTTTGTTTTTTGTCCCCCGAGGTCAGGAGCATAGGAGATTGCTCCCGGACCCCCGCTGGACCCCCAGGGACTTTTGGCCAGCTTGGGGGGGTCAGCTCATATATACTGGCTTCCTGCAGCTGCCTCTGTGGACCACGTGATGGCCGCGTCACGTCGATGACGCGGCCGTCATGTGGTCCACCCGGTTCCGCTCCCGGACCCCTCGTTGGACACAAACGGAACTTTTGGCCAGCTTGGGGAGGTCAGGAGGCCCCCCCAAGCTGGCCAAAAAGTTCCGTTTGTGTCCAACGAGGGGTCCGGGAGCGGAACCGCGGTGGACCACGTGACGGCCGCGTCACTCCGACGTGACGCGGACGTCACGTGCTCCTCGCAAAGGAATAGAGGAATGGCTTCCTGACTCCCCGCTGGACCACCAGGGAATTTTGGTAAGTCTTGGGGGGGGGGGATTAAGGAGGGTGAGGGGTTTAAATTTTTATTTAGGGAACCGGTGCACGTATGGACATAGACTCAACTTATGGAATTCTCCATATGTCCATATTGACCGAAATTGACCCCCCTTTTCGACTTATGGACTTATGAACTTAAACTTTTTGTCTGCACATCCCTAGTTGATTTATTCACCTTTGGGTTTTTTTTAAATTAGGGATTTAATAGTAGCTTGGGCTATCACAGGTCCTTTCCCACAGGCCGCTCCCTAAGCGATGGTCGGTTCAAAGCTGGTCTCTACAAACTCCTCCCCCCTTAACTCCTTAGAGGCTTAAATATCTGCTGTGACATTAAAGCAACATGAATAATAGGTAACACATGGTAAAGCACCACTAAGTACATGTCCAACAACACAATGAGCACAATCACCCTCAGCTAAAATGACCCTAATATTCACCTACTGTCCTATCCTGATTTATGTCAAAGAAAACTGTTCACTAGTAAAGATCACGGTCATCTACTGACACCAGGAGGCAGCGATTGAAAGGGGTGGGAAATGTGCTTATCCCAAATGTAACCTCCAATGATCTAGTACCCAGACCTCTACAGCCCGCTAGTTAGGAGCCTGCTAATTATCTACAGCACCACTTGCTGATGTGAGTTACATGGCATTCTGGATCCAAATTTGAAAGTGGCTATGCAATCAGGTGGCCATCTGACCTGCAATAGAGGGGGTGTGGAGGGGTGGAAGGTGGCCAGCAGATAGCCAGGCTCTCTGTACTTCCTTCTCCCTTTGCCATTGCCCATGTAGAGGAGAATTCCAATCCTTGAAGGCCCTTGAGAGTCAAGAAAGTGTTCCAGGGCAAGGGAAAAGAGACAGACACTGCCATTACGAGTTGTACGTGCCCACACTCCTTCTCTCCATGGAGGTTATAGGGGAGGAATAAGTCAGGCCACAAATAGCACTGCTTCATGATTAACCAACCACAGTGATATGCAGATGTCCAGTTAATATTAAAACGGTACTGTCTGAATCACATGGTCCTTTTGTTTTACCTTAAAAATATATCTAACATTGATCTGTTCCAAGTATCTTTTTTGTATTTTTTTTAATATATCAATACTGGACAGATATTACATTTTGTCAGTTGGGGGTTAAAATCAATTAGGCAATAGTATTTTATGGAAATTTTAACTTATAAAGTTAATCACAAATGTATAACCATAATCTGATAAAAAGATATCACAAGCAGCTTGTTTGCTGACCTTTATTTCTATGCAACTCCTTTGACAAAAAGACTCACAGCTGTTTAATGTGTAAAAGTTAGCATTCATTGACTTTGCAATGCTTAGAATCTTTGTTTAAATCAATGCTAACAGAATAAGCATCTACCGTTTTCTTCAGGGAGCTGTTGGAAGCCCTTAATGATAGGAATTGTTAAGGACATTTGTTCATACTTTCAACTGCACTCCCAGAATTGCTTCTGTGCCTGTACTTGGATAAAAGCTTTTGCTAAGATTCACGGTAAATATAACAAGGCTAGAGATGAACCCTTTGGGAGATCCAATGCTTTTAAAGTAAATGGCTTGCATCAAGTAAAAAAAAAAAAAGTTTCATGTTCACCTGAGTGAAATTACAAGGCTGATTTCACTGATGTTCACAAAAAAAACCAAAAAAAACAAGAAGCCTTTTACTAGTACCATTTTGTCACTTGGTATTTTTTTCACTTTAGATTTATAATTTCCAGATACATTTCAACGTTTTTATTTGTTTCATATTTAATTAATTTTGTAAATAAACGCTCCCAATTGCAATTTAAAATAAGTAATTCAAGCCTATATTTAAATTTTTTAGATAGTTTTCTTTTTTGTTGTTGTTTTTGGTAGCCATGAGTGACTTCAGAAAGTCAGATCTATTACAATTGCCATTGCAAGGAGATTTTTCCTGTGAAAAGCTGACTTTAAACTGTTTTCAGTATTTCACAAAAAGCATTTGTCTCTGAACCCGAAATGGAAAAACTGCAATGTTTAGATTTCAAAAGATTTGAAAATCTGCAGCATATTTAAAAAAAAGCTCTAAATTTATGGAGCTCCATTGAAGTTAGGGGGATCAATTTTGGTAGCTAAAGCATTTCTGCGCCATACCCACAAAAATCTGGCATTCTGTAAGAGCAGGCACTGTAATTTATGAGATGTGACCCATAATCATGATTGCAAAACTATACTCATACTCTGATCACAATTTTTCTGTCCATCGTTGAATGTAACTAATAAGAATGCCGTCTTTATGAAAAAATGTCATTTACATGTATGTACACAAAATAATTGTAAATTACCAAAGAAATAATCACCTCTGGACAGGAATTTTATTTATTTCTTTAGTCTTATTTAATCTTTGCCTTTCCAAAGTTTGCCTATGGTAATATACAACAGTAAAAAAGGACAACATCTAGAAACCTAAGGGGCGGATTTTAAATGCCCTGCGCGCGTAAATCCGGCCGGATTTACCCGCGCAGGGTCCTTGCGCGCCGGCGCGCTTATTTTGCATAGGCTGCCGGTGCGCGCAGAGCCCCGGGACGCACGTAAGTCCCGGGGCTTTGTAAAAGGGGCGTATCGGGGGAGTGGCCGGAGTGATGCGGCGCTTTGGGGGCGTGTCGCGCGTGACGCGGCGTTTCGGGGGCGGCGACGCGGGCGTGGTTTCGGCACGGGGGTGTTCCGGGGGCATGGCTGCTGCCTCCGGACCAGCCCCCCGGGACCGGAACATGGAACGGGGCTGCTGGCCGGCGTGCGCAAAGTTAGTGGGGGGTTTAGATAGGGCAGGGGGGTGGGTTAGGTAGGGGAAGGGAGGGGAAGATGAGGGGAGGGCGAAGAAAAGTTCCCTCCGAGGCCGCTCCAAAATCGTAACGGCCTCGGAGGGAACAGGCTGCGCGCAGTGGGCTCGGCGCGTGCAGGTTGCACAAATGTGCACCCCCTTGCGCGCGCCGACCCCGGATTTTCTAAGATACGCGCGGCTACGTGATTTAAAAGGTGATTTAAAAGGACCAGAACTGCAGGGCTTATGAGGTAAGGAGGAGTCACTATGAGTTAATTTGGAAAGAGGGTTAGTAATGTGCGCTGCCCGTTCCCTCCGAGGCCGCTCCAAAATCGGAGCGGCCTCAGAGGGAACTTTCCTTCCACCCCCCCACACCTTCCTCTCCCTTCTCTACCTAAACCACCCTCCCGGCCCTATCTAAACCCCCCCTACCTTTATTCCAAAAGTTACTACTGCCTCCGGGCAGTAGTAACTTACGCGCGCCGGCTGTCTTCTGGTGCGGCAAGCCCCATCACAGGCCGCTGTGTCGGGGCACTCGGCCACGCCCCCAGACCACCCACACGCCCATGAACATGCCACCAAACCGACGCCATGCCCCCCAGCCACGCCCACGACTGCCCCTTTTTGCAAGCCGCGGGACTTACGCGCGTCCCGGGGCTTGCGCGCGCCGCCGAGCCTACGCAAAGTAGGCCCGGCACGCGCAGGTGGGTTTTAAAAGGATTACATGCAAACCTTATACGCGTAACCCTTTTAAAATCTGCCCCTAAGTGAAATTAATAACAGGTAATGGACTTCTCCTCCAAGAAATTATCCAATCCTTTTTTAAACACAGCTATACTAACTGCACTAACCACATCCTCTGGCAACAAATTCCAGAGCTTAATTGTGCGTTGAGTAAAAAAGAACTTTGTCCGATTAGTTTTAAATGTGCCCCATGCTAATTTCATGGAGTGCCCCCTAGTCTTTCTATTATCCGATAGAGTAAATAGCCGATTCACATCTACCCGTTGTAGACCTCTCATGATTTTAAACATCTCTATCATATCCCCCCTTAGCCATCTCTTCTCCAAGCTGAAAAGTCCTAACCTCTTTTGTCTTTCCTCATAGGGGAGCTGTTCCATTCCCCTTATCATTTTGGTAGCCCTTCTCTGTACCTTCTCCATGTGAACCTTATACGCGTAACCCTTTTAAAATCTGGCCCTAAGTGAAATTAATAGCAGGTAATGGACTTCTCCTCCAAGAACTTATCCAATCCTTTTTTAAACACAGCTATACTAACTGCACTAACCACATCCTCTGGCAACAATTCCAGAGCTTAATTGTGCGTTGAGTAAAAAAGAACTTTGTCTGATTAGTTTTAAATGTGCCCCATGCTAACTTCATGGAGTGCCCCCTAGTCTTTCTATTATCCGATAGAGTAAATAGCCGATTCACATCTACCCGTTGTAGACCTCTCATGATTTTACGAGTACCTGATGGTCCAGTGGGGGTGCGGGGACCGAGCTCCCGCTCTCGGGCCATCGGCGCCATTTTGGCTGCCACTCAAAAATGGCGCCGATGGCCCGATTAAAAAAACCCCACCCGACCCTTTAAAGATGACCCCTTAGCTTCTCCCACCCTCCCGATCCCCCCAAAACATTTTTAAATTACCTGGTGGTCCCGGGAGCGATCTCCCATTCTCGGGCCATCGGCTGCCAATCATAAAGGTGGCGCCAATGGCCCTTTGCCCTTACCATGTGACAGGGTATCCGTGCCATTGGCCGGCCCCTGTCACATGGTAGGAGCACTGGCTGGCCAGCGCCATCTTTAAAGATGGCCGCCTCCATTGTAAAGATGGCGCCGGCCATCCAGTGCTCCTACCATGTGACAGGGACCGGCCAATGCATGGATACCCTGTCACATGGTAAGGGCAAAGGGCCATCGGCGCCAACTTTATGAGTGGCAGCCGACGGCCCGAGAACGGGAGATCGCTCCCGGGACCACCACTAGAGCACCAGGTAATTTAAACATGTTTTGGGGGGATCGGGAGGGTGGGAGAAGCTAAGGGGTCACCTTTAAAGGGTCGGGTGGGGTTTTTTTTTAATCAGGCCATCGGCGCCATTTTTGAGTGGCAGCCAAAATGGCGCCGATGGCCCGAGAGCGGGAGATCGGTCCCCTCACCCCCACTGGACCACCAGGTACTCGGAAAAAGTTTGGGGGGGTTCGGGGGGGGGGGGAAGGTAAGGGGTCAATTTTAAAGTGTCGGGCCTCACTAAAAAAAATTAATGATGTGAATCGGAACTGATTCCGATTCACATCTCCAGCGATCAGATTTTTTTCTCCCTCCAGCCGAACCCGATCGTTAAGACGATCGGGCACACGATTCACATCTCTAGTAAATATAACTACCTTAACATAAGGATTGAGGGTAACCTTGCCAAAGCGGCAGTTACTATTGAAACCCGGGCACTTTTCAGGGTTACTGGTAAGCCCTGGTAATAGTCTTGTAGTGCAGTTAGGGGAAAAAATTAAGGAGAGGATACATTCTAGGGGTGTGCATTCGTTTTTGCCGTGTTGGCGATCCACAATGTATATTACACTATTCGTAGTATTTGTGGGGAAGCGAAATGTATCGCAACTCCCCACGAATACACAAATCTTCAACGAATTCTACGGCCACCTAAATAAAAATTTAAACAAACCCCCCACCCTCCTGAACCTCCCCAAGACTTACCAAAACTCCCTGGGGATCCAGCGGGGGGTCCGGGAGCCATCCCCTGCACTCACACCCTCGGTGCCGGTTTCATCATGGTGCCGATAGCCTTTGTCACAGAGGCTACCAGTGCCATTGGTCAGCCCCTGTCACATGGTCATCGCTGCCATCTTGTGCTCCTACCATGTGACAGGGGCCGCCGCAGTTCGGGGGTGGGGGAAGGTAAGGGATTAGTTTTATAGGGTCGGGGTGGGTTTAGGGGTTGTTTTGGTGTCCCGGTTTTCTTGCCCTCCTGCCAAATAACTCCCGTTAGTGTACGGGAGTAACGATTTTTCACGATAAATCGTGAAAATTTCTATTGTATCGCACACTGTACCGATTTTTAACGATTTAAAAAATATCGGACAATTTTTTTAAATCGTCAAAAAACGATTCACATCCCTAATATTTACAATCAACATCAAGCAGCTATCAAACACATAACAAACGTACTGCTAGCAACATTTTTTACAGGGTGAGCAGCCTTCTTGATAATTCAGACAATGCTGCTTGAATGAGTTTTTCTTTTGTATTTGCCCATAGAAGCAGTCCTCTGCTTTTTCCCTAATGTCTGTACATCAGTATCCTGGACTGTAAAAGTAGGGTCCAAGTTTTGTCTGTTGTCTGAATTCAATTCTCCTTTTAGTCCCGCAGTTGAAGCAGAGAGCAATGTTACAGTTGCATCAAAAGAATCAAGGCTAACTGGTTAAGGGTAGTAATCCACATAGGGATGTGAATCGTTTTTTGACGATTTAAAATATCGTCCGATATATTTTAAATCGTCAAAAATCGTTAGGGCCACGATACAATACCAATTCCCCCGATTTATCGTTAAAAAATCGTAAATCGGGGAAGGGGGAGGGCAGGAAAACCGGCACACTAAAACCCCTAAAACCCACCCCCGACCCTTTAAATTAAATCCCCCACCCTCCCAAACCCCCCCCCCAAAATGCTTTAAATTACCTGGGGATCCAGCTGTGGTCCAGAATGGCGGCGGTCCGGAACGGCCCCCTCAATTGAATCCTTTTGTCTTCAGCCGGCGCCATTTTGCAAAATGGCCACCGCAAAATGGCGGCGGCCATAGACAAAAATGATTCAACGCAGGAGGTCGTTCCGGACCCCCGCTGGACTTTTGGCAAGTCTTGTGGGGGTCAGGAGGCCCCCCCAAGCTGGCCAAAAGTTTCTGGGAGTCCAGCGGGGTTCAGGAAGCGATTTCTTGCCGCGAATCGTTTTCCGTACGGAAAATGGCGCCGGCAGGAGATCGACTGCAGGAGGTCATTCAGCGGGGGTTCCGGACCGCCGCTGAACGACCTCCTGCAGTCGATCTCCTGCCGGCGCCATTTTCCGTACGGAAAACGATTTGCGGCAAGAAATCGCTTCCTGAACCCCGCTGGACTCCCAGAAACTTTTGGCCAGCTTGGGGGGGGCCTCCTGACCCCCACAAGACTTGCCAAAAGTCCAGCGGGGGTCCGGAATGACCTACTGCGTCAAATCGTTTTTGTCTATGGCCGCCGCCATTTTGCGGCGACCATTTTGCAAAATGGCGCCGGCTGAAGACAAAAGGATTCAATTGAGGGGGCCGTTCCGGACCGCCGCCGTTCTGGACCACCGCTGGATCCCCAGGTAATTTAAAGCATTTTGGGGGGGTTCGGGAGGGTGGGGGATTTAATTTAAAGGGTCGGGGTGGGTTTTAGGGGGTTGGCTCACGATTTTAACGATTTTTCACGATATTTTTAAAACCCAAACGGCAACAATACGATTCCCTCCCCCTCCCAGCCGAAATCGATCGTTAAGACGATCGAGGACACGATTCACATCTCTAAATCCACATGCCTTCTGTTAAGAGTAGTAACTGCTGCTCTATGCAGTTACTCTATTTATTTATAAGACTTAGAGCCTGCTGATCACACAACTCATCGTGTTACACTAAACATACATAATAAAATCAATACAGTATATACTATAACAGAATAAAACAAAAGTCAATAAAAACAAAATTAAAGTAGCCTTTCATCAACTAAGTATATCACAAATGTCCAAGTGAAGCTGAACCAAGTAAGCCAGCTAGACAGGAAATGCATGTGAAAACAAATTAGTTTTTAGGAGTTTCCTAAAACTTTGGCGATCCATCTCTGCTTTAAGGAATGCAGGAAATTAATTCCACAGCTGGGAACCCACAATACTGAACATATGGTCATGAGACTGGGTAAGGTGTTCCTTTTTGAAACAGAGAATGACAAATGGGTCTTTTGAAGAACATTGCAGAGAGAGACTAGGACAGTAAATGGCAGCTTAGGTAAGCTACTAGGGGCAAGGCCATGAATGGATTTGAATACTAAAATGAAGGTTTTGAATCTTATATACTAGTGTAGTGGAAATGAGCTAGTATCAGAGAGATGAGAGCATATAAAAATATTCCAGAACCAAACGAGCTGCAGAGTTTTGAATAGCTTGCAAGGCTCTCAGGTTTGACTGTGGTAAACTTAGGTAAAGAGCATTGCACTAATCTAATAATGTTAAGATTAAGGACGATATGACTAGATGAAAATCATAGGCACTCAGAAGCAGTTTAATAGTACATAATATATGTAACTTAAAAAAAACAAAACAGCTGTGAACCAGTTGCTGATCTTGTGGACATAGATAGATCTATCAAGTAGAACTCCTAAGTCCCAAGCCTCAGAGTTGATTGAGATGTTAATATTTTAGAAGGACCAATAAGGAGGGATGGGCTCAGTCTCGGCACAGTCTCTGTTTTGTTGAGATTCAATACAAGCCATTCACTGATTTGCAAGAAATAGTGAGTGAGCTTATCCAACGCAGCTGAGAGAGTGGGTGAGATGGGCAAGAAAAACTGTATGTCGTCTAAAAATATTTTAAAGGAAATGTCAAGCTGAGAGTGAGTATGGCAGAGAGGGAGCAGATAGATATTAAATAATGTAAGAGAGAGTGAGTAACATTGAGGAACACCAGTGGTAAGAGCTGAGACACAGAGGAAGAAAAGGAGCCACCAGCAGCCACTCTATAAGAGTGATCTTTTTACCCACATGCACCCTTTTCTTCATTTCCTACATCTAAGCCCTTAGGGATCTGCAGCGCCTTTTTGAAATTGTTTACTGTTTTCATCCTTGCCAAGCACGTTCAAACAGCATTGTCTGAATTATCAAGAAGGCTGCACACCCCATAAAAAGGTTGCTAGCAGTAATTTTGTTATGGATTTGCAGCTGTGTGGATTTGATTGTAAATATTGTTGCCATTAACATAAGGCGTGGCGGTAACCTGCAGGAAGTGGCAGTTACTACCCTTAACAAAGTACATGGGGGTAATCTACATGAAGTGGCAGTTACTACCTTTAACACAAACGTGGGAGTAACCTGCGCAGAGCAGCAGTTACTACCATAAGAAACTTTCTGGGCACACTCATTGACCATTTAGTCTTTTTCTGCCATCCTTGCTATGTTACAATGTAATATCCTGACTACCTCTCAGAACATAAAATACCTGGTGTCTGGCTCTAGGGGTTTGCATTCGTTCCTTACGGTTTGGGAATCTGCAACGTATAGGGCCTTATTCGTTGTATTCGTGGGGAAGCGAAACATATCGAAATTCTCCACGAATACAACGAATCTCGAATAATTCGGCCACATAAAGGACCCAATTTAAACGAACCCCCCCCCCAACCTCCTGACCCCCCAAGACTTACCAAAAGCCCTGGTGGTCCAGTGGGGGGTCCGGGAGCCATCCCCTGCACTCACACCCTTGGCTGCTGGTTTCAAAATGGCACCGATAGCCTTTGACCTACTATGTCACAGGGGCTATCGGTGCCATTGGCGCCATCTTGTGCTCCTACCATGTGACATTTTGATTACTGGCAGCCAACGGCCCGCGTGCAGGAGATCGCTCCCGGAACCCTGCTGGACCACCAGGGACTTTTGGCAAGTCTTGGGGGACCCTCCTGACCACCACAAGACTTGCCAAAAGTCCAGCGGGGGTCCGGTAGTGACCTCCTGCACTCCATAGCCTTTGCCAGTATTCAAAATGGCTATCGATAGCCTTTGCCCTCACTATGTCACAGGGCCCTCTAAAATTATGTGATGTGATGACTAATTATCCTTTACCCATAGGAGTTAGCAGCCATGCAATGTGTATTTGGACTTCCAAGGGTAACAGACAATATTAAAGCACAATGCTGGTTCAACTGGGTTGAGCAAAAAGATGCCCCTTCTGCCCTGGGGTTACAGTGATGGAACCAGGGATTCAAGGATTAACATTGAAAGAACACAGAACTTAGATATACTGTACTTATAAAACAAAAACACAGGCTTACAGGTGATGCAGATAATTATTTTTAAAGTAGGGATGAATGTCACTATAGTGAATTGGCAGCTCAGAAAATCAGCACAGAGCCTAGTACCCAAAGTTTATCTCCCTGTATGTGTCTGAGGAAAATGCTCATGATCTAAAGGTCTACCAGATAGCGTTCGATCTTCAATCCAGGGGCCTCTATACCAGCTCTCCTCTCCAAAACTGCACTAATCCAGCAGCAACTCTCAGCAAAGACATTGCAATTCCCTGTGCAACTCATCCCAAGTTACCCTCTTACCTCCATTTATCCAACCCATTCAGGACACTCACTGTGAAAATTCCTGCAGAGAACAGCAGACCCGTGTAAGCTGAGTCAAGAGCCAGCATGTCTGCTGTTCAAACTCTCTCTCCATTTGTTCTTCTTACAAAGCCCTAGCAGAATTGAAAATCTTTTTCCTGTGCTCATTGTCTCTTAGAGTCATGTGTTCAGAAGCATAATGCAATCACATGATTCAATGACAAGCTGAGGCAGCCATATTCTGGAGGTTTGTAGCAGTCTCAAATGCATTAAATCTTTGGCAGCTATGGTGTAGAAGTCTGCAGAGATCACAAGAGCATTAAATAATTAATGTCCCAGCTGCATCTCTGTGACAAGCACAAAGAACAAGGTAAGAGGCACTACATATAAATTTACAGCAATAATGAATTCTTAACGCACATCAATGATTTTAATGATCTAAAGTCAATGACAAACTTTTTCCATTGGAAATAAATCAGCAGAACCAGAGGTCATTATTTGAAACTCCAGGGAGGAAGACTCAGAACCAATGTCAGGAAGTATTTCTTCACAGAGAGGGTGGTGGATGCCTGGAACGCCCTTCCGGAGAAGTGGTGAAGACCAAAATTGTGAAGGACTTCAAAGGGGCGTGGGATAAATACTGTGGATCCATAAAGTCTAGAGGATGTGAATGAAGAGAAGAGGCATGGGGGTAGCTTATGGGAATGACAGCTACTACCTAGAGATCAATACCCTTATTCAATAAACATTCTCACTGTCAATGCGACCAGCATTGCTCTATTCTTCAACGGCAAGAGGAAATGTGGTAAAAAGGATTTACATTCACAAAAAACTGGGGAGTAGCTTGCTTGTTGCGGTGGTTATTACCCCAAACCAAATAAGTCTGATACTTCACTTTCAATGCATATCCAGCAAAGCTCTCTGCTTCAATGGCAGGGGGGAAAGAGGAAAAGAGGATTTATATTTAGGCAACAACCAACAAGGACTGAATTACATAGTTTGGGTAAACAAATAATTATGGGTGTACCTTGCTTTTTACGGTGGTTACTACCCCGAATCAATTAAGCCTGTGTTGGTGTTTGAGGTAGTTGTGGGTGGATCCTTGGGCCAGTGGCAGATGACCACACTCCTGGGGGAAGATCCCGAGAGGGATCACCAGTTAGGCTCAAAGTATGGAGACAGACACACACTAGTTCTTTTATTAAACAGTATATTGAACCACCAAAGGTGGCAGTAGTGAGCTGGAAGTGCCAGCAGGGCTGTAGTCCCTCAGGTACTGGAACAGTGATCCTGGATAACTGAGCTATAGAGAAATTGAATATAGTGAGTAGGCAGGGTATGCAGAGTTCAGGAACAGAACCTTGATGGTAACACTCACACAATAGTATCTAGAAGTAGCCCAGGTGTTACATAGAAACATAGAAATGACGGCAGAAGAAGACCAAATGGCCCATCCAGTCTGCCCAGCAAGCTTCCCTCATTTTTTCTCTCATACTTATCTGTTTCTCTTAGCTCTTGGTTCTAATTCCCTTCCACCCCCGCCATTAATGTAGAGAGCGGTGATGGAGCTGCATCCAAGTGAAATATCTAGCTTGATTAGTTAGAGGTAGTAGGGGTAGTAACCGCCGCAATAAGCAAGCTACACCCATGCTTATTTGTTTTTACCCAGATTATGTTATACAGCCCTTATTGGTTGTTTATCTTCTCCCCTGCCGTTGAAGCAGGGAGCTATGCTGGATATGCGTGAGGTATCAGTTTTTTTCTTCTCCCCTGCCGTTGAAGCAGAGAGCTATGCTGGATATGCATCGAAAGTGAAGTATCAGGCACATTTGGTTTGGAATGTTGGAATGAGTTAGGCCCTCGAGGAGCGAGTACCTGGTTCCAGGGAAAGCTCTGAGAGAGAGAGATGGTAACTCACTGGTGTAGTAGGTAGCGATGACTTCCAGGCAGAATAAGTATTCAGCAACCAGTCCGGGAACATGGGCCCTCAAGGAGCGAGTACCGGATCCTAGCTGTGAACTAAAAAACAAAGAGAGAGCAAGGCCCCTGAGGAGGGGGTACCCCTGATAAGTCCAAGGAGGCAGAGCAGCTTAGGTAGAGAGCAAAACTGGTCCTGTAATCCAACTCCTTGCTAACTCGATAGTTAGCGATTTCTGAGATAACGTCATCTCAGGGGGACACCCCTGAGGTTCGCACCACTGCTGGTACATCAGTCGGGGCCGCGCCGTACGTGCGCGTGCCCTTAGACTCTTGTGTATCATGGCGGATTGCAGCATCGAGCCACTCCGGGGACGCAGCAGCCAACCTTCCACTTGAGCAAGAGGGAGTCGCCAAGGAGGTAAGGAGGGCGGAGTGGAGACGTCGAGCAGTGATGGTTGCAACAGCCTGATACTTCACTTGGAATACATATCCAGTGCAACTCACTGCTTCAACGGCAGGGGGGAATAAAGAAAAGAGGAACACAACAACCAACAAGGACTGAATGGCACAGGCTGGGTAAACAAATAAGCATGGGAGTAGCTTGCTTATTGCAGCAGTTACTACCCCTAACCAATTAAGCTAGATACTTCACTTAGATGCAGCTCCAGCACTGCTCTCTACATCAATGGCGGCGGTGGCAGGTAACTAGAACCAAAAAGTTACTAATAAGAGCCAAGAATAACAGATAAGTATGAGAAAAAAAAAAAGTGTGAACGCTTGCTGGGCAGACTGGATGGGCCGTTTGATCTTCTTCTGCCATCATTTCTATGTTTCTATAATGACTTTTTAAAGTTTTAAGTTTTATCATTCATTTAGCATATTTAGTAATACCACATATTTAGTTTCTGCACTTTACTGAAGCACTAAGAAATGGAACATGTGATAACATGGGCATTGCGACTATGTGGGATTTCTTACTCAGTCACCCTCCTTCATATAAGTTGGAACAACACTCCCGCCATAAAATGACAAGTCAAACAATTCAAAAAACAAGGCCCACTATGTTATTAATATTAACAGAATACATCAAAGAACTCAAACAACACAAAACCTCCTAAACCAGATGCTTGGAGCCCTATGTGCCACATCCCAGTGCACTGGGCTATCTGATGGGGAAGGAGATATGTTAT
This sequence comes from Rhinatrema bivittatum, assembly GCF_901001135.1. Lineage (NCBI taxonomy): Eukaryota > Metazoa > Chordata > Amphibia > Gymnophiona > Rhinatrematidae > Rhinatrema > Rhinatrema bivittatum. Next base: position 58,876,407 of record NC_042620.1, on the reverse strand, counting down.
GTTCTCCTTCTCCAGAGGGGAGGAGCTAGCAATCTGTCACGCTTGACTCCTCCAGAGGGGAGGAGTTAGCAATCTGCTGTCACTCACTCTGCCAAGAGGGCAGAGTTGGCAAGCTGTTCTGCTGTACTCCTGAAAGGGGAAGGAGTAGCGATATGACATGACCTGCCCCTCCAGAGGGGAGGAGTTAGCTATCTGTTTGTTTCTCACCCAGTTGTATAAGAATGCTTGAATTGTTAAGCAGTTTACCTTACAGAAACTGGATTTATTACTACAGTTGTTTTGGCCAAATGTAGTGGTCATGTGTTTGATGGGTTAAGAATCCCCTTTTTTCAAACCATTTCAATTTTTTTTTTTTTTAAATAAAAATAACAAAACCTTCCCCAGAATACTTTTTACTAATTTTTTTGTATTATATTTTTTCCAGTTTAGGTCTGGAAAGGCTTCATTAAAGCCTTTCCCGACCTAAACTGAACCTTAATACTCCATTAACCAATTTGCCTAGACTTTTCATCAACATGGCAATAATTAACTCCACTTCAATAGGGTAATCCACTAATGTTACAAATGCCGTAATTGGCATATTTGTTATCTATGTTTAAAATCCTAGCTTCTCTCTCTATTCCAAGTTGTGTAACTCCCTTGTTTTATTGTAACTGCAATCTTTTGTCTTCACTTGTTTAATGTTTATTATTATTATTTTTATTTATTATTATTTTGTTCCTTCTCCACTTGTTAATTGTAAACCGGCATGATGCGATATCCATCGCAAATGCTGGTATAGAAAAACTTAAAATAAATAAATAAATAAATAAATAAATCTGTAGATCTGTTAGTGAACTGCTGTTAGATGCTCCTGTAAGGAAAGGAAATATCAAGCTGTTACCAATCTGCTAAGGAGTAGCAATCTGTTAGGGATCAACTCTCCAAGGAAGAGGAGTTGGCAATCTTGTATATAGTACTTCGCTACTGAGATAGCAATCTATCATGCCCCCGCTATGGAGTAGCTATATATATATATATATATATATATATATATATATATATATAAGCTGCTGGCAAGTCGCGGAGAAAAAGGAGTAGCTGTCTATATAATACTTCCATGAGCGGAGTCAGTGGTCTGTAGTGGTTGGCTCCCACAAGGTGACAGTAGTGAAAGGAATAACCACTTGGAGGAAATGGTGAATCCCTGGGCCGATGGCAGATGACAGCACCCCCAGGGGGAGATCCTGAGAGGAACCACCGGCTAGGCTAGAATATGAGATAAACAATATAGTTCTTTATTAGACTGGAAGCTGGACCACCAGAGATGGCAGTAGTGAGTCGCTGTGTCTAGCAAGGCTGAAGTCCTTCTGAAACTGGAATATAATCTCTAGGTCGCTGAGCTGTAGAGAGAGACTAGAAGTAGTGAGTAGATAGGGTATACTGGATACAAGATGGTACACTCACAATACTAGATGTATGCAATGGTCTCTAATCTCTATGCCACAGCGAGTCTTCAGTATATTCAGGAACAGGAGCCATAGGCAAGCACTGGTTCCCACAAACAGTCTGTAATAAGAACTCACAATTGCTGTATATGAAATGGCTTCTAGAGTAGAAGAGAGTCTGTATAAGATTCTAGGAACATTTGCCCTTGTGGAGCGAGTACCTGTTCCTATCTAATCTTGTCAATGTAACTCTTGATCTCTGTACCTCCGATAACATCTTGGACGGAAGTGAGTCTTCTGAGCAATAGGAATGTAGGCCCTCGTGGAGTGAGTACCGATTCCTATGTAATAGAATTCACTGTGTTCACATCCGCAATCACTTCCAGGAAATGAGGAGTCTTCTGAGGGTTCTGGCAATCTGAAAACAAGAAGAGAGAGTGGAGCCCCCGTGGAGCATATTCTCCTGGTAAGTTTGAAAATGCCGAGCAGTCTGGGGACGGGTTCCCCGGCTGACTTGGATCGTTGTTGCAAGTATCATGGACTGCCAAAGCAAGTCCCATTGGAGTTCCTTGCTAAATCGTTAGAGGTTAGCAAACAAAGACCTTTTAAAGTGCAAATGGATGATGTCACTATGGGGGGATGCCCCAGACGTCCGCGCCCTTGCTGGTACAAAGTCTAGAGTGCACACGCGCCCTTACATCATCAGGAACATGGTGGATCTGTAGCGTCAGGCCAGCCTGGGGGAACCGGGACCAAGAGGCGGAGAGAAGCCGTGGATCCATTGTCCGTCAGAGCCGAAGGGAGTCACATCCCAGGTAGAGAGGGTGGAGCGAGGGGCGAGAAGAGGCATGAACGCAACAGTACCCCCTTCAAAGGGCAAGCTCCTCTTCGGGTATCAGGTTATGTACCAGAGATGTGCGAGGTGGAACTGATGAGCATCTCTTATCCAGTAGGTCTAAGGATCCCAAAGATGGTTCTTGGGGTCGAAGCCTTTTCAGGCCAACAAATTCAGTCTCTGTTCAAACATCCAATGTCTCAAAGTCTTGAGTTCAAGTTCGTATGACACAGATAGATGTAGATTTGAAGAATCTAGTAGAATGTATAATGACGTCAACAGTAATGAGATGGGCTGCCATGGACATCACTGAGGTTTCAGTGGAAGTGGTGATATAGAAATGATCCAATATCTACTTCTGATGCAGCTCTTCCGCAGGATGCTGGAAGAGAGATGTTGATAATACCAGGAAGATGAACAGGCTAATGCATGGATAATCTTCACCTTCAGAATCAACCTGTGCTGCACCCCAGCACGACTTCCGAATGATCCAACAAAGTTGATGAGTAGAACTTTTTCTTTTTTTTCCTTGGAATCAACCAGTGCCATAGGTTATGGGCACGACTTCCAAGTAGTCCTTAAGTAAAGTTGATGAATAGAGATATCTTCTATTTCTTCTTCAGAATCAAACAGTGCTGTACCCCAGCTCGACTTACGAATAGGCCAATCGAAATAATGGTAGCTAGGGATGTCTTCTTTCATCAGAATCAGCAGTGCCATAAACCTCCAGCATGACCTCCGAGTGGATCATCACAAAATTGAGAGGTAGAAATGACTTCTACTTCAGAATCAACAGTGCTGTTGTTCTTCAGCATGACTTCCAAGTAGGTAGAATGTAGTAGTATTCTCAATTTGTAATCCAAGAAGACATTGTAGATGAATAGTGCCACCTAGCTTATGGCGTGCATAGCAACCGCTATGACTACCAGCAAGAACTTTAAAAACTGCTGGTGATGTTGATAAGATCCTTGAAAGAAGTGGTGGTGAAAAGAATCGTCCAAGGCCCACTTCATAGTGTGATACAATATTGGATCTTGTAATTTACCACATGGACTCCTCAGGTATTCCACAAAACATCTGAGATGGTAGTTGTCTCTTGCCCCTGAGTCCTTCAGGACAGAGGTTTGAACCGTCACTGGATGAGAGAGTGGAGGAGATATTGCTGTATAGCCCAAGAACAGTCCTCCCGTGGGACTGAGGCTTGTCCGTTTTCTGGACGACTAGGGCAAACAGAAACATCATGGCCTGACTGACCACATTACATGCACAGGCCATTCTTCCATCTCTCTTTAGACGTCAAGTGACCAAGGCCAGATTCCTTCGGTTATTTCTTCTCCACAGCAGGAGGTGCTGTTCCACTTGTTAGTGCAGGAGCACTGGTTGGTTTTAACCCAGGTAACACTTTAGGCCGGAGTTCCTTCACCTTGTCTTGAAGCTGCCAGTCAATCTGAGTGGCTAAGGATATCAATTCTTCCAGCGAGTCATGTGTCTGACGAGCAGCCAGCTCATCTTTTATGCGAGTGTCCAGCCCTCTGCAAAAGAGTGTCTTCAGACATCTGGGGTCCCAGCACAACTCTGCTGCTAGAGTTTTAAATTCAGTGGAAAATTCCGCCAGGGATCTGTTGCCTTGCTTTAAGTCCACCAAAGCAAATCCAGCCACAGACATACGAGCAGGGTCATCAAAAATGGATTTAAACAAGTCCATAAATCCTTCTATGTCCTGCAAGATAGGGTCCTTATGTTCCCACAAGGTAGAAGCCCACGACAAGGCTCTCCAATCCAAATAAGACAGAATGTAGCTGGTCATGGACAGACTTGTGGGAAACATTGAAGGTTGTAGAGTGAAGTGTAAGCTGCACTGGTTCAGGAAGCCTCGAGTCTTCTGGAGTTCTCCAGAGAATCGAACAGGCGCCGCCAGTGGAACAGCTGATTTTAAAGTTATCTCTGGTAACTGGTTTTCTTGTATAGAAGCTGTGCTTTGTGCCTTTTGTGTATGAAGCTGGTGAAAAGCTGCAGTAAATTTCTCCAGGGTTTCTTGCTGTTCTGAAAGGCATTGAGCCAGGCCTGGTATAGCCTGCAAGGCAGAAAGGTGAGCCGGTTCCATGGGCTACAACATCGAATCCCTTGAGCTGAATCCCCAGGAGTACTGCTTCTCCAATTCTTCTGTTGAAGGCTGGCTTCAGTTTTATGCTTCTCCAATTCTTTTCTTGAAGGCTGACTTCAATTTTAGGCTTCTCCAATTCTTTTCTTGAAGGCAGAATTCACTGGAGTTAAAGGAAACAAACTTAAGCCAGATTCACTGAAGTTAAATGTGTTCCATATTTTCAGCCGGATTCACTCGAGTTAGCAATCTGTTATGCTCTCCTTCTCCAGAGGGTAGGAGCTAGCAATCTGTTATGCTCACCTCCTCCAGAGGGGAGGAGTTAGCAATCTGCTGTCGCTCACTCTGCCAGGAGGGCGGAGTTGGCAAGCTGTTCTGCTGTACTCCTGAAAGGGGAAGGAGTAGCGATATGACATGACCTGTTCCTCCAGAAGGGAGAAGTTAGCTGTCTGTAGATCTGTTAGCGAACTGCTGTTAGATGCTCCTGTAAGGAAAGGTAGTAGCAAGCTGTTACCAATCTGCTAAGGAGTAGCAATCTGTTATGGATCAACTCTCCAAGGAAGAGGAGTTGGCAATCTTGTATATAGTACTTTGCTACGAAGATAGCAATCTATCATGCCCCCCGCTATGGAGTAGCAATCTGTATATATATATAAGCTGCTGGCAAGTCTCAGAGGAAGAGGAGTAGCTGTCTATATAATACTTCCGTGAGCGGAGTCAGTGGTCTGTAGTGGTTGGCTCCCACAAGGTGACAGTAGTGAAAGGAATGACCACTTGGAGGAAATGGTGAATCCCTGGGCCGATGGCAGATGACAGCACCCCCAGGAGGAGATCCTGAGAGGAACCACCGGCTAGGCTAGAATATGAGATAAACACAATAGTTCTTTATTAGACTGGAAGCTGGACCATCAGGGGTGGCAGTAGTGAGTCGCTGTGTCCGGCAAGGCTGAAGTCCTTCTGATACTGAAATATAATCTCTGGGTCGCTGAGCTGTAGAGAGAGGCTAGAAGTAATATGTAGACAGGGTTTACTGGATACAAGATGGTACACTCACAATAGTAGATATCTGCAATGGTCTCTATGCCACAGAGAGTCTTCAGTACATTCAGGAACAGGAGCCGTAGGCGAGCACTGGTTCCCACAAACAGTCTGTAATAAGAACTCACAATTGCTATATATGAAATGGCTTCTAGAGTAGAAGAGAGTCTGTATAAGATTCTAGGAACATGGGCCCTTGTGGAGCGAGTACTTGTTTCTAGCTGTAATCTTGCCAATGTAACTTTTGATCTCTGTACCTGCCATAACATCTTGGATGGAAGGGAGTCTTCTGAGCAATAGGAATGTAGGCCCTCGTGGAGCGAGTACAGATTCCTATGTAATAGAACTCACTGTGTTCACGTCCGCGATCGCTTCCAGGCAATGAGGAGTCTTCCGAGTGTTCTGGCAATCTGAAGTCAAGAAGAGAGAGTGGAGCCTCCGTGGAGCGGGTACTCCTGGTAAGTTTGAAAAGGCCGAGCAGTGGGGACGGGTTCTCTGGCTGACTCGGATCGTTGTTGCAAGTATCGTGGACTGCTGAAGCAAGTCCCGTTGGAGTTCCTTGCTAACTCGTTAGAGGTTAGCAAACAAAGACCTTTTAAAGTGCAAATGGATGATGTCACTACGGGGTTCGCGCCCTTGCTGGTACAAAGTCTGGAGCGTGCGCACGTGCGCCCTTATGTCATTGGGAACATGGCGGATCCATAGCGTCAGGCCAGCCCGGGGGAACCAGGACCAAGAGGTGGAGAGAAACCGCAGTTGCACTATCCGTCAGAGCCGAAGGGAGTCGCATCCCAGGTAGAGAGGGCGGAGCGAGGGGTGAGAAGAGGCACGAACACAAGATAACAGGGTTCCAACCAGTGAGAGCTGAGAAATCAAGAGTTTTAGCATTAGCAACAAAGTCAACAAGGAATGGGAAAAAAGTTGGGCCTAGAGCCATAAGAGACCAAGTAGGGAGAAGACAGCTATTCCTTTCGAGGAAGCTGGTTGGCTAAAGCCAGGCTAAAAGGGGGTTGTTAGGAAAAGGAAGTTGTTCACGACAACCAGAATACCACCCAAACTCTCTAGTAAACTGAACTCTTCTCTTTCACTGTGAAGCTTTGATCGTTGCCTTAAGTCTCACCTGCAATTCTAAGTTTCTGTTCAGGTTTCAGTCTTGCCTAACTCTGGTTCTGCTCCAAGCTTCAGCTGCAATTCCCAGTTTCAGTCTTTGCCTTGCTTCCAGTTTGCTTTGACTCCAAGTTGTGTTTCCAGTCCTTACTCCAATTCTTTCTTCAACCATTGTTCCAGTTCAAACCCCATGCAGATCCAGTCCTTACTTCAGGCCTTGTTACAAGCAATAAATCCAGTCCTTGCTTCAGATCTTATTCCAATCTGCAGACCCAGTTCCTGTTCCAAGCTTCAGTTTTGTTCCTGCTTCCAGTTGTGGTTTCTGTGCCAAGTTCCCACTACAGTTCCTGCGTCAGTTCTAGTATCTGCTCCAAGCTTCATTTCCAAGTTCCAGTTAAGACTCTGGTTCCTGCTCTGTCTTCCAGTTCCATTTTTGATCCCAACTCCAGTTCCAGCACACGCTGGGACTCCTCTCTTTGCCTTAACCCTAAATTCCTACTCATGAGTATCAGCATGACTAAGGAACCTAACACCATCTTTAGCCCAGTAAGGTTTTAGGCATAACAGTGCAGGTTCTAGTCATGTCCCAACTGAAACCTCATCAAGTATGATATGCCTGATAACACTTACACTGCTTTCCACCAGTGTGATAGCCCCTAAGTCACACCAATGGCTTCTAAGGATATCAAGTTAAAAGGGAAAGGTTGCTATGTATTCCCCCAGACCCCAAATTACCCTGCTTCGGACACTTACTAGTGAAGTGACTAGCCACACATATACAACAATTGTTTTTCAACTTACATTCTGGGAATCTGCATGAACACTTTTAAATCAACAACATAGGGGCGGATTTTAAGAGCCCTGCTCGCCTAAATCTGCCCAAATCCGGGCGGATTTAGGCGAGCAGGGCCCTGCGCGCCGGTGAGCCTATTTTACATAGGCCTACCGGCGCGCGCAGAGCCCCGGGATTCGCGTAAGTCCCGGGGTTTTCGGAGGGGGGCGTGTCAGGGGCGGGACCGAGCGCAGCACCATTTTGGGGGCGTGTCGGGAGCATTTCGGGGGCGGGTCCGGGGGCGTGGTTATGGCCCGGGGCGGTCCGGGGGCGTGGCCGCGCCCTCCGGACCCGCCCCCAGGTTGCGTCCCGGCGCGCTAGCGGCCCGCTGGCGCGCGGGGATTTACGCCTCCCAGAGGGAGGCGTAAATCCCCCGACAAAGGTAAGGATGGGGTTTAGACAGGGCCGGGCGGGTGGGTTAGGTAGGGGAAGGGAGGGGAAGGTGAGTGGAGGGCAAAAGAAAGTTCCCTCCGAGGCCGCTCCGATTTCGGAGCGGCCTCGGAGGGAACGGAGGTAGGCTGCGTGGCTCGGCGCGCGCCGGCTATACGGAATCCATAGCCTTGCACGCGCCGATCCCGGATTTTAGCGGATACGCGCGGCTCCGCGCGTATCTACTAAAATCCCCCTTACTTTTGCTTGCGCCTGCTGCGCCAGCAAAAGTACGCCTATTTGCGCGGTCTGAAAATCTACCCCATAGTGTATATCCTGCCAACTCATAGTGGGTCTAAATTGACCTGGTGGCCTTAACCTGTCTCAAGAATTAGGTCTTTCAGAGGCAAAAGACCTAATTCTTGAGGTTAGCCTGCATCATTTTGGACTACAGCATTGGGGTGCAAGTTGGAATTTGACTCTCTCCTATCTGTATTCACTTCAGATAAGATAGGCCATGCAGACATCCCTGACATGGGTGGAGGCCTAAGATTCTTGCTGAGGCTGGGGAGAAAGGGGACCTTGGATTCTTGCAGGGATGGGACCCTTTTTTCTTTCTTGCCAGGGCATGTGGATCAAAGCCTCCTTTTTTGTCGGCAATAATACAGGCATTACTTGCCTCAGATACCCAGGTTTATTGCTCTTTAGTACACTGTATATTAGTAAACTGTTTTTTTGTAGTAGATAATGTCAACATTAGCATCAGCTGATAATTCATGCTTTTGGCCATTTTTATTGTGGCTGTGCTTGTTACAACAAAAGAGTGTGCAAACTGAGTTTGCACATTTAAGGCTTAATGATGTCGGTGATGACAACCAGAGGTGTAAAATGTGAGACTTGTAGTGGAAGCAGGGCCATTTTGTCTTTGATTTTCCTCAGCTGTTGCCTGTTTTTGTTTCCTGGGACCGAAACCATTGGATGCCTCATTTTCCCATGGAGTGAATAATAAAAAATATATTTTACTCCTAGGCTTAAGACTTACTTTATTTTTGCAAGAGCCTCAATGAGAAATCATAGGTACACTACAAGAAAGCACAGCCAGCCTGTGGAAGACTCATTTATTTGTTTACTTACAAATTTATAAACCATAAATCCAAAGGTCTATGCAGTGTGTAGATTGAAATTTACATAATAAAAACAAAACATGGAACATAAAATAACATAATAAGATATAATGGAATAACTAGAACTTGAACAAAACAACAGGTTGAAATGCCATCCAGCTCTGGATGTTATTCATAAACCTGTTTAAACAAATTAGTATTTAGACTCTGTTGTGACCTCGGTAGAAGTGTGGACCCTTGACCTGTGCTGGGGCTGGCACTACCCGAGAGGAGGGCCTACCACGGGTCCCTAGCGACAGAAGGAGAGGCAGACAGAAGGCAGGGGCCAGCTGGAGCTTCACCAATGCCAATCCCGTTCCCTGTGAGTTGAGCCTTTGGGACCTGTGGAGATGCGGGAAGTAGAGGAGACAGGTTCTGGTCTGATGGTCGGTGGCAGGAGGCGATTAGGCAACGTGAGGTCCAGTCCAATGGTCAAGCCAAGGAATCCATCTGGAGGGAGAAGGAGGAAACTGGGGTCTGGAACAAGTGAAGGAAGGGAGGAACAGGGACAGGAACAGAACCACGACAATGAGCTGGGACAGGCAAAGACAGGAACCAGAGGCAAAAGCAGGAGCCAACGAGGAAGCAGCGAGAGGCAGCTATGAGACCTGTTGCCAAGTCGTCTGTCCTGGGGTTGCTACAAGGAATATATAGGGGAGAGGCCCGACGTGAACAGGGACTTTTGGCCAGCTTGGGGGGGCCTCCTGACCCCCACAAGACTTGCCAAAAGTCCAGCGGGGGTCCGGGAACGACCTCCTAAACTTGAATCGTTTTGCCGTACGGCAAAATGGCGCCAACCATACGGCAAAACGATTCGAGTTTAGGAGGTCATTCCCGGACCCCTGCTGGACTTTTGGCAAGTCTTGTGGGGGTCAGGAGGCCCCCCCAAGCTGGCCAAAAATCCCTGGGGGTCCAGCGGGGGTCCGGGAGCGATCTCCTATGCTCCTGACGTCGGGGGACAAAAAAACAAAATGGTGCCGGCGCTACCTTTGCCCTGCTGTCATATGACAGGGCAAAGGTAGCGCCGGCGCCATTTCTACAACGCACCGGAAGGCCGAGAGTAAAAGATCACACCGGGACCCTTCCTCTGGACCCCAGGTAATTTAAGGCATTTTGGGGGGGTTCGGGAGTGTGGGGGATTTATTTTAAAGGGTCGGGGTGGGTTTTAGGGATGTTTTAGTGTGCCGGTTTTCCCGCCCTCCCCCGAATTACGATTTACACGATATTTTAAAAAACAAAACCGCAACGATAAGATTGCCTCCCCCCCCAGCCGAAATCGATCGTTAAGACGATCGATCACACGATTCACATCTCTAGTATACAGGTAAGCAAATTTGCTTTTTACTAGCATTTTACAGATCTCACCAGTTTTTTAAACTTTCAGTACATTTTCAAAGGGGTTACTCATGTAAAATTTACATATACATGTGAAAGTAGCCTGTATTCACATATATCCTATTTTATAATCCATCAAAAGTACACACATATGCATGCATATTTACCGTTGCAAGAAAGGGGTAGTCCAGGGGCATTTAAAAAATAAACATGAGGAGTGGTCAAAATACGAAAGTTGCCATTTTATATGAGATTTACATGAATACATTAGCCAACTTTTGTGCAATTTTACACCAGGTAATTTATATGGACAAGTGAAATCAGACTTGTCTACTGTCTTCTATTTTTGGTTGGGAAGTCTAAGTGAACTGGGGGGAGTTCAGGGTTAAGTTCATGAAGGTCTAGCTGAATTGGTTACAGCCTGGGTGAACTGGCAGAGATATCAGGAAACTTGTGATTTCAAGTATGTGTGCATATTTTAAAACATACCTGCATCTGCATACAGTATATATCAGGGTTTTATGCATACATATTATTTTTTTTTTTTGCATAAAATATACACACATATGTTTAGAAAACTGGCAGAGAAATTAAGCATTTTAAATATTTGTGAATACTGAAACATACACGACTATACACAGAGCTGAACTATGTGGTACTTTAAAACTGTACACTTACTTGATCAAATCCATTAATGTGAATAGTTTTGAAATTTTTCCTATTAGTATAAAGAAAAGTTTTTAAAAATAAGAATAAAGTCATTTAAATATTCATTATTATTATTATTGTATATTATTTTGAAATGTATACTGTATTATCCATATTAAATGATTACTTTTAAATGCTTCTCAAGGATATGTTTAAATTTGACATCTTCTTAACTGAGAGGTGCTATTTAGTTCAAGGAACTTCAAATGTATGTACCTATATTTTCTAAGCCATCAGTCTTCTAATTGCCATAACACTATTCATTACATTAACAGTAATAGATGAAATATATCTAGGCAATTTGCCCAGCACTAAATACAATACATAGTTGTCTTCACTAAGTGCTCAAACCACCATTAATGAAAACTAATGGCCCATCAGAATCTGCATTAAAGTACTGCTTAAAATCTCAAAAGGATAATACACAATGCTACTTTTGCAATTTTTTGGTACTTTCCACTGCTGTTTCCCAATATGTTACTTTTTCTTAATGCTAATTACCTTCCAAACATGGATAAGTATAAAATTGCAGTATGTAATATACAATATGCCTCATTTTAATAACAAGATTGTAATTAAGAGCAGAACAGCATTTGTATAATCATAAATGTTATAATGGAGCCAATTTTTACTTACAGATATATTACTGAAGATAGAGTATAAACAAATAACAGTGGATGCATCCTTTTTGAATGAGAATTTAATTTTTGTTCTCATTATTCTGTAGTTGTTCCTACACTAAACTGAAAGTAGAATGGCATTTAAAATTAATTAAAACAATGCTAAGTACATAAGGGTATATTTATCCTTAACAGAATCATGGGGAAACCTGCATGGAGCGGCAGTTACTACCCTTAACATAAACATGGAGTAACCTTCACGGAGCGGCATTTACTGCAGTGGGAAGCTTGTTGGGCAGACTGGATGGACCATTTGGTCTTTTTCTGCTGTCATTACTATGTATATTTTCACAAAATGATTTAGAATTATGGATTTAGAAAAAACCTAAATAGAATCTCTCCTCATCTCCCTAAATGACATTATCATTAGAGGCTTTGACAAAGGTGAAAAATACCTAATCATACTCCTTGACCTCTCAGCCGCTTTCGACACAGTAAACCACAATATACTGTTAGAACGACTGTCACATATTGGCCTAACTGGTAATACTTTACAATGGTTCTCTTCCTACCTCTCTGAACGAACTTACCAAGTAATGATCAACAACACCCCATCAAAAATGATTGACCTCAAAACTGGAGTTCCCCAGGGTTCAGCCTTATCTGCTACCCTCTTCAACATATACCTCTTACCCATCTGCCAACTACTAAAAGATTATGGAATCTCACACTTCCTCTACGCTGATGACATTCAACTTCTAATTCCCATACAAAACTCAATTGAAGACACATACAAAAAAACATCAGATCTACTTATCTCAATCAAGCATCTACTAAACTCCCTGAAACTCATAATCAACTTCGACAAAACTGAAATCTTACTCATGGATAAAAAAACCCAATCCAACTCCACCACCCCTGACAATTCTAGATAAACAAATGATACCTGTAATCCCTACCTCCCATACCAGGAACCTTAGAGTTACCATTGATGCTGAACTCTCTTTCAAATCCCACATAGTAAATAAAACAAAAGAAGGATACCACAAGCTACTAACCCTAAGATATATAAAACCATTTCTCAACCTTTCTGACTTCAGAACCATCCTGCAACAGCTTATTTTCTCCACCTTCGACTACTGCAACTCATTACTTATTGGAATCCCTGAATCATCCCTCAAACCACTCCAAATACTGCAAAACTCAGCTGCCAGAATCCTTACAGGAAAAAAAAGAAATGAGCACATAGCACCCATCTTGTCCTCTCTTCACTGGCTGCCTATTTCTGCACGAATTTGATGCACCCCCCCTACCCTCCCTTTTCACCCCTCCCTCCTCTTACTTAATATGTTAAGTTTTTATGAAAATGTTCTCCTCACTCTACTGTTTCTCAACTACTAAGAAAAAATGTATATTGTTCTCAAAACTCTACTGTTCACAATTACTTTTAATTGCATTTTATTATATGATAATTGCATATTTTGTAATCCGTTGTGTTGGCTCTACCGAATAACGGTATATAAAGCTCTACAAATAAATATATAAATAAAATAATCTATTTTAAAACAATTCAAAACAAAAAATGCAGCCTGTAGATTTTTCTTTTAGAATATATTGGTGTGTGTATATTTATATATGTATATATATATATATATATATATATATATATACAACACAAAACAAATATACACAACGCAAAAAAATATACACAATGCAAAAAAAGACTTCTACTCAAAAAAAATTAAACAAATTCCAACACAACCCAAGAATGCTCTTCAATATCGTACATTGCCTAACCAAATCCTCCAATGACCAGACATCACCAAGCTCTCAAGCAATGACTTTGCAGACTTCTTTAACGAAAAAAATCAAAAACCTCTTAAACAACAACACACAAGACCCAAAAATACAAATCAATCAAACACCAAGCTGGCCCAACTTTGATTCAGCATCATCACTGGAAATCCAAAATATCATAAAAAAAATGAACCCAGCTAAGCACCCTATCGATAGCATACCCATACAGATGATCAAAGCCATCGAACAATCAATAACCAAAACATTAACCGAGATCGTGAACCTATCCCTCACAGAAGGAAACTACCCCGACTGCCTAAAATCAGCAATTATCAAACCCATACTGAAAAAGACCAACCTTGATCCAGAAAACCCACTAAACTATCGACCCATATGAAACCTACCATTCATTGCCAAAATTATTTAAAAAATTGTCCACTCCCAACACAGTAGGGGTGTGCATTCGTATTGAACATAAATGTAAAACGCTACTTTTTTTTTTTTAACTTAAAAAAGTGATAAGACATAAACGATCGGATTTCCAACTTATTCAACATAGCTATGTTGAATAAGTTGGAAATCGCGATTGTTGATCCAAAATAAAAATTTAAACCCCTCACCTTCCTTAATCCCCCCCCAAAGACTTACCACAACTCCCTGGTGATCCAGCGAGGAGTGAGGACGCCATTTCTGAAAGCCTTTCCGAGGAGCACGTCACATCGGCGCCACGTTGGAGTGACGCGGCGTCACATGATTCCCCGCGGGTTCACGCCGGAACGCTCGTTTGGCCCAAAAGGAACTTTTACTTCTGACTCCGCTTCAGCCCGCTGCCTGCCTCTGACTCCGGTTTGCTTCTGACTCTGCTACAGCCTGCTGCCCGCCTCTGACTCCGGTTTGCTTCTGACTCCGCTACAGCCTGCTGCCCGCCTCTGACTCCGGTTTGCTTCTAACTCCACTGCAGCCTCCGGTCTGCCCTGCCTCCACCCGACCTTCTGCTCAGATCAGCCGGCTCTCAAGCCAACCCGCGTATCACAAACTCTTATCTCACTCTGCCTGCCCTGGTTCCAGCGTCCCTGCTACTCCAGTCCTCTGCTGCTGTTAGGCCTCCGGCCTGCTCTCTGCCTCAGCCTTTCTGGACATTCCTTAACAGCGCCTAAGTCCCAAGGGCCCGGGTCCCTACAGGCTCCTCCCGGGGGGTCCCCGGCTCCGGGTGAAGCCTTGCCAGGCTGTGTCTCCACCCTACCCTGTCACCCTCGGTAGGCCGCAACACCCTACAACACCTAAAACCTTTCCTTTCCCCCAACGACTTCAGAACAGTCCTCCAACTACTCATCTTCTCCAACCTGGATTACTTCAACTCCCTGCTATTCAACTTACCTCTCACCACCATCTATTCAACTTACAACTCACCTCTCACCACCATCCGACCTCTCCAAATCCTTCAAAATACAGCTGCCAGAGTACTCACCAGAACAAAAAATACGATCACATTACTCCAACTCTCATTTCACTACACTGGCTCCCAATAAAATTCAAGATAGACTACAAAGAACTATCCATAATACACAAAATAATATATAAAAAACAAACAAACAAAATAAAACTCCACTCACCAAACCAAAATCTCTGTTCAGCTAACAAAGGTATATTAAAAATTCCACCTGCTCGTCACAAACTTACCTCAACTCGAAAGAGAGCCATATCCCTAGAAAGCCCCGAACTATGGAACTCCCTCCCAACCGAGCAGAGAACACAACAAAATTTAAAAACCTTCAAAAAAGAACTAAAAACTTGGATGTTCACCAAAGCCTACCAAAACACCCTTGACTCTATGCTACAACTTCCCTCTCTATCGGCCCATATAAGCATGCAGAACCAATCCAAAGCACGTAATTTAACCTGTACAATTTTCAACCAAACTATGTTTATAACGACTAAGATAACTATGTTAACAAGCGTATGAATTTTTGAACACTCTGTTAAACCTCAAAACATTGTAAATCATTGTGATGGTGAAACTGAACGATGGTATATATAACTCGATAGATAAATATATAAATAAATACATGTGTAGATATTTACATGTATAGAATGATAGACATACAACATATTTAAATGAACTGAAAAAAACATCAGTGATATGTTTATGACTACAATTATATCTAACATATATCAAACCAATTTATATCCTTAGTTTTAGAAAATCAATGGATTATTTTTAAAATAAACATTGGGGCTCTATTATGTGTTGCGATTCCTCCCGTGGCCAGAGCCACAGGAGGCCTCTTACCTGCCTGCCTTGCTCCCGCCCTGATGCCCTGCTTCCTGTAGCCATGGCAGCCATCTTGCCGGGGACCCCTCTCATGGCACGGAGCCACGCCAGTTCTTCCTCTGTGGCCCGGAGGCCGCCATCTTCTAGCAGGCCTGGGGGCCTGCTCTCACGTGACAGGAGCTGCCAATGCCAGAAGCTCCTCTTCTTGCGGCTGGGATGCCGCCCTGGAGCTCCCCTTCACCGCAGTGGGAGCCGTGGACTTCAGGGCCTCTCTCTGCAGCAGGAACCGCCTCTGTCTTCCTCTTCTTGCAGCTAGGAGGCTGCTGAGAGCTCCTCTTCAGGGGCTGGAGCTGCCTCCAGTCCCTCTTCACGGCATGAACTGCTCTGACGCCTTGGGACCTGCTCTGGGGCCTAACTCCTCCTCATGCAGGTATTGCATCCATTGGTCTCAAACGGCTTCAACCTCTGTGCCTCACCTTTCTTCCTTCTCTCTCCTCCAGCCTTGGGAAGATGGCTACTGCCGCGTCTTCATTCTGCTCTCTCCAGCGTCCCCAGAACGGCAATGGCGACGGTGTTTGCCATGGATTTCCTGAGGGCATCCTAGGGTGCGCACGCGCACGCCACCCACTTCTTTATCCACATCATGGTGGGAACCTTGGGGGTGTCCCCTCTGAGTGACGTCACAACATCCAGGTATTTAGCCTGCCCTTCGTATGCTAACAAACTGAGTTAGCAAGGCTTGGACTGCCTCCGGTCTAGGCTGCTCTGCCACTTCCTAGCTGCCGCAGGAAGCCTTCTCTCTGCCCTTTGGGGTAATTCATCGCTAACCTGGGTACCTGCTCCTCGGGGGCCCTTATGTTCTCTTACAAGTACCAATCTGGGATATCGGGTGCTCGCTCCTCGAGGGCCTGCTGTTCCTACTCTGGTGCCTTACTGATCTACTTCTGCCTGCCAGGATCTTCATCAATACAGCTATCTACTTCAGTGAGTAACTAACCTTATCAGTCTGTCTCACCTCCAGCTTCAGCGCTCAGAGTCTGCATCCAGGAATTTCCTCTACTACCCTGTGCTGCCTACCATCTACTCGAGTGTGCAACTTGTCTCCTCTGCTGAGGACCCCTGGACTGCTTCTACTAAGTTACCTCACTGCTGCCCCTCCTGGGCAGTACCACCGAGCTGTATAATAAATACAAATTCTCTGTGTTTGTGTGTATAGAATCTAGCCTAGTACAGCGGCTCCTCATGGGGCTCCACCCCGTGGGCATGTCCATCACCACAGTACTCAAGAATCCACTCCAACACCTCAAAACCATAACAGCAGGGCAGTGGCAGGGACACCACTGTCCAGGGTCCTGGACTTCCTCTTCCTGCTCCTCCTAAGGGGCAAGGCCGCACCTCTCTCCTCTTCTTAAAGGGACAAGGAGGTGTGGTCCAACGGTAAGCTCCTCCACGGACGTAGTCCTCTTCTACCTACAAACGGCTCCTGGTGTCACTTCCAACTTGTCTTCATGAGGAGCTGGTTCTATCCTAGGACTTCTCTGCATCTTCACTCCTTCCAGGCTTACTTGTCTTTGTAGGATTCCTCGTTGTTGTTCCTGGTCTCTGTTCATTCTGTATTCCTGATGTGTCCTGATGTTCCAGTGTTGTTCCCACCTTTCCATTGTTCCTGATGTGTCATGATGTCTTCACACCCTGAAGTTCTTCATCCTGATGTCTCCTGAGGCTCCAGTTCCCATCTCTGCATGGTCTGTGACCAGCCCGGCTGGGTTGGTAGGGCACACAGTGGCCCAGTGGTCCGTGACCACCCCCATTGAGGTGTGTAGGGCACTGGTGGGAAGTTCTATGCATCAGGGTCGAAGTTCCTCCTCGTCTTGATGTCTCTCCAATGTAGTCTGCCACCAGCACGGCTGGGTTGTGTAGGGTGCCTGCAGGACATTGCTTGCCTGTTCATCTCGTCTCGTCCTGAGTCTTCCGAGGCCCTGTTGTCCTCCAGTGTGGTCTGAGACCACCCCGGCTGAAGTATGTAGGGCGCTCGGGCGGATATCTTTCAATCAGGGCCAAGGATCCTCCATGTCCTCCGTCAGCACTTGGAGGCCTGACGTTTTAGCCTGTTCTGATGTCCTTGTCTTCTTTCCTCAGATGTCCTGGTCCGGATCCTTCTCACCATGGGGCGTAGTAAGTCCCGCTTCTCTGACCCATCTCATTAGGTCTACGAAGTTCTTTCTAAGTCGGTTCTGCACAGAGTTGCCCGGTCTCCTCGCCATACCGAGTTTTAGCCTTGTCTTCTGTACCTAATGTTTGTCTTGTCAGTGTCTTCACCTCTCCTGTGCCAGATGTCACCACGGCAGGTGACATCTGGCACTGGAGAGCAGGTCTGAAAAGGTTTGGAGTGGTCGGAGGACCACTCAGAGACCAAACCTTGCGTGGTTGGTCTAACTGAGGCTGTGCAGGTCGGCAGGGGCTTCGGTTGCTCCATTCTCAGACATGGATCATCTCTCCACAAAGGCACACAACTCTCGTCCCACGCTGGGTACTGCCCCCTGGTACTCTCTCCCATCTCAGCGCAACAGAATGTCTTTTGTTCATTTCTCATTCACTCAATGAATGGAATGTACTATGCATTATCTTTTATCTGGAAATTGTAACCAATCTGCAAAGCAGATAACATTCCTCAAAGAGCTTTTCGAAGTTTTATAAGCAATATGCTCCTGCTTTCTATTTTAACTTTGTTGGAGGAGTCATTTTTCCACTTGCAACTTACTCCAGGTGCATGATAATCTTTAAAGAAAATTTTGGCAAGAAGCAATAAACTCATTGCTAATTTCTCACCCTTTTCTGGAACCAAAAGGACCCTACTTCTGCTCAGCTATGAAGGTCAAAGATAATATTCTGACCCAGTAGTGTCCTCCTGTTCCTTTGGATATTTAGTTTAATTGGGACCAGTCTCTACTTGTAATAAAACCATGAGCCTTTTGTACTCTATTTTAAAGACCTCCTCCCGACTTAATGAGCACATTCTTTTTAGGAACAGTCCTCATCAAGGGACCAAGGATTAAGGATTGTTACACAGCTGTGAATATTTGATCACTAACTGGATCAGTCATCAAATTGCATTAGAGCTCAAATATGCGTTAAATGCGGTTTAACACAAATTGCCCACGTGATAAATAGTGCAACGCAAGCTAGCATGCACATTTTTATTTTAGTATGCAAGTGGGAGGAGTTAATGCAAATTAAGGTGTCCCACTGCATTTTGCGATAGAATAATACACACTAACTTGGGATTTGACATCAGAAATAACTACACCTTTTTTTTGTGGTACCAGGAAAAAAGCTTGCCATTATCGTGGATTGCAGCGATTATCATGGCAATTATTGTGGGCAATAAAAAAGGTATTTTATCAGACACACTTACCTAGCCTGTCTTCCATTAGTTTGTGGCAAGTTAACTGGTTGGGGGATAACAGATACTTCAGTGGGCTCACTGCAGACAACAACAAGAGGAAAAACAACAAACATAAAACAGGCAAGGGAAGTTCCAACCCCTCCTAAGGAAGTCCCTGAACCAGAGCCCATGACACTGGCCCCATATGGCCTGGCATAGTGTAGGAGATACAAGGAGCACATCTTTTCTCCATGAGTCTCATTGCTGGGCATGCCAGAGAATTATGCAGTTAATAAATATCGCCTCAGCTCTCGGGTTATCCTGGAATTATATGAAGAAATCAGAGCCGATCTGGATTCAGTTACTCTGTGCCAATCCTCATCAAACTATTGCCTACCCTGTATTTCATGGCAAGTGGATCCTTCCAAATTACAGAGGGGACATGGGGGAAATGTTCCAAACCACTTTTTTCCACTGTCTTGACCAGGTCATAACAGCTGTATCTGACCGTCTGAATCGCTACAAGGCATTTTATCAGGACAGGCAAGACTTGATGGAATTGAAGAGAGGCTTTTATGCCATTGCTAACTTTTCCAGTGTTCTGGGAGCTATCGAATGCACTCATATAGCCATTATCCTGAGGCAGGGAGGAGATCTTCTGCAACAGAAAGCTCTTCTATTCCATCAATGTGCAAGTGGTCTGTGACACTCGAATGCGCATCCTCGATGTGGTGGCCAGGTACCTGGGAGCCATGCATGAGTCATTTATACCTAGGCATTTGGGCCTCTTTGAAAATTTTGAAGACACACTATATGGTGACAGTTATCTCATAAGTAAGACAGATGCTCCTTTCTCTATTCCAATTCTGGCTATATGTTTTCAGCAAATGGCATGGACATGCAAGGGGTGGGGGGGGGGGGCTGTGGGATGTAACAGCATCACTGACATGAAAAGTGGCTTGTGCAGTTAGGGGTGCAGGCCCTTGTACCAGGGTCTGCCTTTCTCTCCCCATGCTTGAGAGGGCTGCTCATCTTGTGAGACCAAACAATGCACTTGCTTTAAAGCTTATAAGCAGGCACTATGCACTTTCTATGGGTTCACTAAAAAAAAAATGCCCTTTTCCAATCCTTCCATTTTGATCAGTAGAAATCTCAGAAGTGAATCACAACCTTTAAGTGTCTACACTGCTGATACTTGCAGATCATGTGTGGCCTGTTAGTGCTGGGTCATTCAGGATGTTGAACAGTTCGTCGTATTTCGTTCCAGATCATTTATAAATATATTGAAAAGTTAAGGGTCCCAATACAGATTCCTGAGGTACTCCACTTCCCACTCCCTTCCAATGAGAAAATTGTCCATTTAATCCTACTCTCTGTTTCCTGTCTTTTAGCCAGATTGTAATCCATGAAAGGACATCACCACCTATCCCTTGACTTTTTACTTTTCCTAGAAGCCTCTCATGAGGAACTTTGTCAAACATCTTCTGAAAATCCAAATACACTATATCTACCAGTTCACCTTTATCCATATGTTTATTAACTCCTTCAAAAAAGTGAAGAAGATTTCTGAGGCAAGACTTGCCTTGGGTAAAGCCATGCTGACTTTGTTTCATTAAACCATGTCTTTCTATATGTTCTGTGATTTTGATGTTTAGAACACTTTCCACTATTGTTTCTGGCACTGATGTCAGTCTATCTAGTTTGTAGTTTCCTGGATCATCCATGTAGCCCTTTTTAAATACTGGGGTTACATTAGCCATCCTCAGTCTTCAGGTGCAATGGATGGTTTTAACGATAGTTTACAAATTTTTACTAATAGATCTGAAATTTTATTTTTGAATTCCTTCAGAACTCTGGGGTTTATCACATCCGGTCCAGGTGATTTACTACTCTTCAGTTTGTCAATCAGGCCTACCACATCTTCTAGGTTCACCGTGATTTGGTTCAGTCCATCTGAATTATTACCCTTCTCCAGTACGGGTAACTCCCCAACATCCTCTTCAGTAAACACCGAAGCAAAGAAATCATTTAATCTTTCTGTAATGGCCTTATCTTCTCTAAGAGCCCCTTTAACCCCTCGATCATCCAGGAAAAGGATCTGGGCATCATCTTGGACACTTTGAAATCCTCAGCTCAGTATGCAACAGTGGTCAAAAAAGCAAATAGAATGTTAGCAATTATTTGGAAAGAAATAGGGAATAAAATAGAGAATGTAATAATATGATATACAACTCAATGTTGTATATTAGCATCCTAAACCAATATACTTCTTAATTATTATAGAACTTACCCCACTCTAACATTATGAACATTCTATAATAAATCTCCAATGTGCAGTACTCCCACATATACAATATCAAAAATAAGATAAAATATAATGCATTTTATTAGACTATCAAAACACACAAAACAATATATCAAAATTCATCCCACAACCATCAAATCATTCATTTCATATGATATAAAAATGTACAAATCATACAATATAATATCACAAACAATTAATTCTGTATAATATACCTGAACATTGCACAGCTTCACAATATATATCAAAAATTGATGTTTTCAGGCTGAAATAACTTCTCCATATCCTGATTGATTCTCTTCTCTATCTGTCATTAAATCTCCCCTGCTTGTCTTCTCTGTATTATGATTTCTTCCTGACAAGAGCCCCTTGTTTCACCACCAACATTGTGGTTTCCTCAGGGAAAATCTGTGAGATGTTAAAGAAAACTACACATAAGCTCATCAATGGACCCAGCACACTAAAATTTCAAAAGAAAGCATAATTGTTAACCTCTTAATTAAAATGAAATAAATACTATAAAGATGCTTACAAAACTTACTAAGGTATAATCGGGAGCTCCGAGGAATCAACGTCTCATATTGATGCCCATATAACCATTTTCACTTATGTGCACCAGCCAGCCGTAACTTTTAAGCAAATCTCAATGTCCATGGAATGTCTTATGATGCAATATTCATCACTCTGTATCAAAATAATGCATAGCAATCAATCTATATAATATCAAACAATAAACTAAGCATCAACATCAGAAACTGAACAGTTACTACTACTTTAAACTGTCCATCTTACCAACATTATTGCTTCAATGCATATAACTCCCTGAATTCCACATACTAGTACTGTAAATATAAATCTACTACTTCCGATATCTGCAATAAAAACCATACCTACAAATAACCTACAACATCATATAACAATTTCATGAATATCTCAAACTCTACACACAGTTAAAGCAAACTCTTACATTCCCAAACCAAGTGGGCTACCGCCAAGCCACTTATCATCTTCCAACCAGTCATTCTGAAACCACACAATACATACATACACTGGCCTTGCTTATTTTAAACAAACTTCATATGATCATATGAAAGTTTGCAGTCCAAACAGAACTCACTCTCAGCATCTCATACTGCTTCCTATACCTCAGAGGAATGCCCCCACTCAATCTCTCTATTTAATGTATATGGATAGAAGATATTCCATTAATAAATAAATCTTTGCTTGCCTTGTACAAACTTACATGAGATATTTCCACCTCTAATATCATTAATCTGTCGAATCACCAAAATGTTGATGTCAGGCAGGGAGTGATTACATGCCAACCAGTGAGACACCAATGGTGATGAGATTTTACTGATATTAATACAATTTAAATGTTCCAGAATCCATAAACTTACTGGGAACATTAATATTATTAAGTTGCAAAAAACATAAATATACCTGTACCATATGTTATTTATTAATGAAAAACTGTAATTACTGAAAACTATATTTAAAACTACTATTACATTTATAAGAACATTTTTTTTTTCTTCCAGTGCATTATTATTTTTTATCTAAAATTACAAATTAACAATATCAAAAAGGTTAGGATAGCCAAATCTTAAACATCCTATATCATGAATAACAATAACTTATTAGAATAGTACACAATTATTAACTCATTTTCTTTACAAGGCATAAACTGAATAATATATAACCTTCACCTCATATCTTCCTATTATCTAGCATCACACATGAATGCAATGCTCTAACTAGGTGCTTTGAAAGGTTATAAGCATGAAATTGAGTACAAAGAATGATATCTGTCCAATATCTGATTGTCTTAGTTCATAAAATTATTCAGAAAATATCTTTCTTAAAAAAAAAAAAAACCTCAAAAGCATAGATTTGTTTTGTGGCCAAATATTTTGTAATATTCCAAAGTCTACTTCTATATTTTAATTATTTTAATTTAAATATGTATATATCACTATTCTGAAGAAAATATGGCAAAGTGGTAAACAATCAAGTATAAAATACAAATTTATATATATTATGCTGTCAAAATAGAGAACATTAATCTTATATAATATAGGAATATGGGATGGGGCCCCTTTCCCATCCCATGCTCAGTAATGTCACATTATTATGAAAACTACCTGAACCAAACAAGGCAAAAAGATAAGAACATAAGAAGTGTCATATTGGATGAGACCAAGAGTCCATCAAGACCAGTATCCTGTTTCTAACAGTGGTTAATCCAGGTTACAAGAACTTGGCAGATCCCAAACAGAAGTTAGATCCCACACTACTAATACCTAGGGACAGGGATAGCGCGTCCATTAGGCGAACTTCGGCGGTCGCCTAGGGTGCCGAGCCATAGGGGGCGCAAAAGAGCAGCCACATGGTGTCGCAAGTGGGGCCTATCCTGCTCATGGCAAACAGAAATAGAGACTGTGTGCTCATGGCCTGAGAAGCACACAGTCGCGCCCCCTCCCCCTACCTGTTTCAGCGCCGACTGTTTCTATTTCTCTTTTCCGCAAGTGGGATAGGCCCCACTTGCGGCACCACATGGCTGCTCTTCGGCAGATTCTCTGAAGAGGGCTAGAAAAGTGGTCCAATGGCAGGTGATAGTAAGAGGCAGGCAGCATTTTGGCATAATGAGAGTCCAGGCAAGAGTCAAAACCATGTGTCCATTCAAGGGAGAAGAAGAAAGATGGATAGGGCTGGTGCAGGCTGGACAGGAAAGATAGGAGAAAGTTGGGCATAGGAAGGCAGGAACAGGCTAGGCAGGAAGGATGGATAAGCAACATGCACTACTAGATGTAGGTGGACCTGTTGCTGAGACAGGGTGCATTGCGGGAGCTGCCCTCAAATAGGGCGAAGATGATGATGTCATCAGCAGGGATCACAGGAAATTTTCCACCACAGTACCTTTAAGAGACCTGATGTCAGGCATGCGCATGCCTAAGGGGTTCAGGGAGAGGTAGGAGCTGGCAGCGTCCTACCACATGGTGTTCAGTGGCCTCTGCCACGGGAAGGGTCAGTGCCATTTTGCTGTGCCGAAGACAGTGACGGCTGGCCGAGTATGCCAGCCATGGAGGTGAGAGCACTGGCTCATGGGGGCATCCAAATGCAGCATTATGTATTGGATCTAGTGGTGCTAGAAGCAGGTCAAGAATATGCCCTGCCTTATGGTTTGGTTCACTGAGTAGCTTAGACAGGCCAAGAGAATTTAAGGATGTAAGAAACTCCTGTGGAAGATCCAGGTGTGGTTCATCTATGAGGATGTTGAAATCATTGACAATGTGGGTTCTTGTGTATTTTAGGATAATTTCCAAAATTAGTTGAAGGAGGTTAACTAGAGCTTCACAGTTGCTTGATGGTGAGTGGTAGACTAGGAAGAAACCACATTTGGGGTGGGTTTCAGCCTGGATAGACATGGTTTCATTTTCTTCTACTATTCATGTAGGGAAAGGTGTTAGTTCCAGAGATTTTCTGGAGTTAATTGCTACTCCACTGCCCCTCTCTGAGTGGTGCAGGGTGTAAGCAAACATGTAGTCTGGGAAACAAATTTGGTTAAATTGTGTGGTATCAATGCCATGTGCCCAAGTTTCTGTAAGGAATAAGATATCTGCATACTTATCTAACAGTAGATCATGGAGATAGCTGCTTTTGTTGTGGGCAGAGCTGGTGTTTAAGAACAGTGTTCTTGTTTTGCAGGGAGCAATTTTACAAGGGAAGGATGTACCCCTCCTTATTGGGTGTCCCTTAGTGGGTGAAGGTGAGATCTGTGAAGGGGCTTCAGCTAATGATGGTTGGATAATTATTGAGATGATTGTTTGCCTTGGTCAGTGATGCTATATATTAGATTATATTAGATATGTGTGTGTGTGTGTGGAGGGGGGGGGGGGGACTGGATTTGATTTTATGTGTACCATATTTTGTATGTGGTGTGGTGATGGAGGTGGTGTGTTGCATGTAAGCAGGCAGTTTAGAAGGGTGAATAAGGTATATACCATAAAGCTGTGGGGCACAGGTGTGAATGTCCATAGACTAGTGCTGGCCTGGCCAAGAAAGGGACACCAAGTCTCTTGGACACTCAACAGAGTGCACAAAGGGGAACACAAAGGGGCAGGCCCTTTGCATTGACCCTTTGGTGCTGGGGCTGCCTATGGCCTGACCCTTTGAAGGGTTCACGCAGCACTGACTGATGAGGTAAGTGGCATGGGGAGAAGCTTGAAGGCCTGGATCCTGGGGACTTAGCAGCCAGAGATGGAAAGATATTAGAGACCAGATGGGAGTCAAGCAGGGGACAGAGGATCTGGCTAGAAGTCAGGTCTGAGCACTCACCAATGTTGTGTTTTCATTCATGGTGTTTTCAGCCTGACCCTGGCAACTCACTGTGTGTGACAAATAAAGAGAATGGTTATAAAATTATCTCATTAGTACTATACTCTGGTTCTGCTGCAAAAAAATGGGACTGGTTTGCCTTCAGCCTCATTAACTAATTTTAACACTTGTCTATTGACCTGTATGTTTGCTTTGATTAGATTGAAAGCACTATTGAAAAGGGAATGTCTCTTGTATGTTGTTGTTTGTATTGTGCTGCGTATGTTGAGTAGTGCTATAGAAATGCTAAATTACAATAGATGCTTCATTTGATCCTGAAATTATCTTATTAGGAAAGTCAAGTTAGTAGATCACTTCTTAAGGCAGGGGTGGAATTCCATTAGTGGTTTACCTTCTAGTTGCAGCAAAGCATATTGCAGTTCAACACTGGAAATTTCAATGCAAGCCAAAAATAAGAACATAGATCCACATAATCTAGAAGATATTTGCTATGGAACTAATTTCTTTCTACTTGAAAGCTAAATATCAAAATCAAATCAGAATATTGGACCCTTTCCTGAAAAATGTGAGGAAGGAAGTGAGATTTAATATGGAGGATTATTAGGGTTCGAGACCCCCCTCCCAATTCCTCAGAACTCAAGCATAAGGTCATAGTCATTAAGAAGACCATGAAATGTTAAGCTTAAAAGATCTGGAACTTACGTCTTGATCAAAACTATGAGTAGGATTGTTTGGTAGGGATGTGAATCGTTTTTTGACGATTTAAAATATCGTCCAATATATTTTAAATCGTCAAAAATCGTTAGGGCCACGATACAATACCAATTCCCCCGATTTATCGTTAAAAAATCGTAAATCGGGGGAAGGGGGAGGGCAGGAAAACCGGCACACTAAAACCCCCTAAAACCCACCCCGACCCTTTAAATTAAATCCCCCACCCTCCCGAACCCCCCCCCAAATGCTTTAAATTACCTGGGGATCCAGCGGTGGTCCAGAACGGCGGCGGTCCGGAACGGCCCCCTCAATTGAATCCTGTTGTCTTCAGCCGGCGCCATTTTGCAAAATGGCCGCCGCAAAATGGCGGCGGCCATAGACAAAAACGATTTGACGCAGGAGGTCGTTCCGGACCCCCGCTGGACTTTTGGCAAGTCTTGTGGGGGTCAGGAGGCCCCCCCAAGCTGGCCAAAAGTTCCTGGGAGTCCAGCGGGGTTCAGGAAGCGATTTCTTGCCGCGAATCGTTTTCCGTACGGAAAATGGCACCGGCAGGAGATCGACTGCAGGAGGTCGTTCAGCGGGGGTTCCGGACCGCCGCTGAACGACCTCCTGCAGTCGATCTCCTGCCGGCGCCATTTTCCGTATGGAAAACGATTCGCGGCAAGAAATCGCTTCCTGAACCCTGCTGGACTCCCAGGAACTTTTGGCCAGCTTGGGGGGGCCTCCTGACCCCCACAAGACTTGCCAAAAGTCCAGCGGGGGTCCGGAACGACCTCCTGCATTGAATCGTTTTTGTCTATGGCCGCCGCCATTTTGCGGTGGCCATTTTGCAAAATGGCGCCGGCTGAAGACAACAGGATTCAATTGAGGGGGCCGTTCCGGACCGCCGCCGTTCTGGACCACCGCTGGATCCCCAGGTAATTTAAAGCATTTGGGGGGGGGTTCGGGAGGGTGGGGGTTTTAATTTAAAGGGTCGGGGGTGGGTTTTAGGGGGTTTTAGTGTGTCGGCTCACGATTTCAACGATTTTCACGATAGTTTACACACCCAAACGGCAACAATACGATTCCCTCCCCCTCCCAGCCGAAATCGATCGTTAAGACGATCGAGGACACGATTCACATCTCTATTGTTTGGCTTTCTTTGTTCTTTTTCAACTTAGTGTTTTTGTGTTAGTTTTCATAAAGTATGTATTTGATGCATTTTGGTGTGTTTTCTTTTGTATAGCTTGTTATATCTCCACGTGCGATGTATCACTTCATGTAACTTTTTCATATATCAGTACAATAAACATATAATTAAAAAAGAAAATCTTTGTGAGCTAAACCACCTTCCGCACAACACGTTCTCTTCACTTGGATAACAGACTGAAAATGTTTCATGTGGTGAGAGATGAGAAGAGGCCTGCAAGCCTTACGAAGGATCCCCATTCTAGCAGAAAATTAAAGTGGAAAAGAGGGTCCAACATCCTTCCACACCACAATCCTCTTATCAGATCTCCTACCGCCCCAGGCTGCTCAAACTTACTGAAAACTGAGCCAGAAAAAGGCTATATCTTGACTTCTTCCCATGGTTGTTCTAATAATGACATTATCAGAGTAACCATGAATGCCAATCTAAGAAGACGTAAGAGCACAGTCTCTTCCTAGTTCAGGTTAAGGAGGATTTGGGAGCTTGGGGAAATGAATGGAAGGTCCAGAGGAGAATCCTTTGGGTGGGGGGGGGGGGGGCTGTTGGATCCCCTCCTAGTTTTAATTTTCTGCCAGAAGGCAGGTGGAATTAAGTGGGAGGCTGTTCATTACTGACACAACATTTTTTTAGACTGCAGGGATGGAAATCCAGCAGGTAACTATTGACCCCCACGCCATTTTTATTTTAAGGCAAAAAAAAGGAGTGATAATGGGGGACATGTAGCCTCATGCTGTACATTAATTTGGGCTATGGGAAAGAAATTAGCTGATTAATGCTGATTTTGTGCACTAATCAATTAAGTCCTGTTGAGCACTTTGAATCTAGCCAGCTAAATTTTAGCTGACTAGTTTTAGGGACATTTTCAGTTGAAAACCTAACTGGTTATGTTCAGCTGAAAAAAAATCCTATAAATAAGCAGGAAAATATTAGCTAATCATATTGACTGCTCAGTGGCTTATTAAAAATTGACCCTATAGCCTGTCCTTCCTCTTACTTCTGATATTGTTATAATGTTTTCCAAGTGCCTAAAGGCACTTTCCTAAATTTTTGAACCCTTCCATTAGTAAACTGACTCTGTTACTTGCTTTGTCATGTATCTTCAAGTGCAGTAGGATGTTTGTTTCAGAATCCTTTTTTTTTTTTCTCATCTCTAGTATTAAGAATCTTTTATGTATTCTTGCTAGACATTCCACTTTCTGTTACCCTCCAAATGTATCCTGATTTAATGCCTTTTTAAGCAGGAGAATTTTAACCAGGAGAATTAGCTTTTTTGTGGAAATCTAAATCAATGCTTAAATTTAAGGGGTACATTTTCAAAGGCTTACTTGAGATCAACATGGGTAACAACAGTAGTTATATGGGTAGAATGGCTCAATCTGCCTGTGTGGATTTTTAGCCCCGTTAAGGTATATATGAACTTTCACAAAATATCTAAGATAGTTGTAATAAAAAGGGGCATTCCAGGGGGTTTGATTTAGTTATGGGAGGAAACTGCACATGGACATTGAATTATTAAGTAAGTGTAATTATTACTAACACATGTATATAATATCCTCATTTGAGACTATATAATACACACACATTTTGTCTGCCTATTATAACCCGATCTTCACACAAACTATGTTATTACTTTGTGTTTGAACATTTCTTCTTAAATATGCTTTCATTTTAAATTAGATTTCACATTATATGGCTTGAGCATCTCATCATTAAACACCTTACTGGATGACCCTAAATCTGCAATGATTTTCAGTGATTTAGATAAATATTAAAAATGTCATAATCCATATTCAGATACTGGCTGGGCTAGCAAAAATGCCAGGTTATATTTATCTGACTTACTTGTTTGGGATACTCAGTGGCACACCTGTGCAGCTAAATATACCAGGCTAAGTCAAAGCAGGATACATTTATCAGGCTAACCTTCGGACTGCTCTTTGGCAGTCCTAAAGTTAGCCAGCTATATTAGCCAGATAACCCTGAAAAATTGAATTTTTAAGGCTAACTTAGGTCCTGATTCATCAAGGGTTGTTTTTTTTCCCACAGACACAGAATGGGAGAAAAGTCTAAGTGAATCAAGCAGTTAGCTGTTAGCCAACTCTTCCTCAGAATGCCTTTACCTCTGAAATGGCCAGATATACAGTTATCCAGCTATCTCAAGCTGGTCAATGCTGAGGGATTTTTAAAATCCCAAACTTGGCCAGAAAAAATGACACTGAATTTCAGCCTCTTCATTTTAAAAATCACTATCTGATATTTTTATATTATATATATTTAAATAAATACATTGTACTCTGAGTGATGTTTCAGAACCAGAACTCCTGTATGTTATATATTTCCAAATTTGTATTTCATTGTATACAAGAATAGCCCTCAAAGTAATTACTATAGGTACTAGAACAGCAAAATACCCCAGAACTCTAAAGCAAATACAATAGTAGCTACAATTGTAAAAATAATTAGCATAAAATGGTAAATGGTTATGGACTGTAAATAAATTGTATAAGGGTATTGCAATCTTTTCATAAATGTAAACTTTATGATTATCGTTCTAAAGCAACTTATAAGAAGATCACATTTTTTTACAGAAAAGAAAATATGGTGGGCAGATCAAAACCTAGCTCAAATGGGAACCTTTGATAAAAAAGACGGACGGAATCCCACTGTTGTGCGGAACAAGACTTCAAGAGTTGTACATATGAAGGTGTATGACAAAGAAGCACAAGGTAAAAAATAAATAAATAAATAAAATATATATATAGTGAGAGAAGGAAATTATATATAGAAAAATAAAACAAAAATATAAACAAAGAAACTGCTGTTGAATCAACACAATTCTTGCAAAGGCAGAATTGAATATTATTGAAATTCAATAATTATATATATAAGGTCCATATTTGAAGGGTTTGAATTTCCTATCAATATAGCCACCCTAACTTATCTTGTTGGATAAGTTGGGACAAGCCAGGGGCTTTCTGGTGAGGACCAAACTTAACACCTGGTCCAATAAGGGTTATGGGAAAATAACTTGATGAATTAGGCCCTTATATAGCAAATTTTGCCAGATAACACCAGCTAAGATGTCCATTGCTTTCCTGATACCACTATCACACTGAGTAATCTAACCACAGCTGGAGGGGGGAAGGAGAGAGAGAGAGATTTAATGTGATTTGGAGTTACGAAAGGTAAATAAAGAGTAGAAATGTACCATCTTCTCTCTACCTAGTTTGATGCAGCTGCAATCAAGGTAGGTAGAGAGGTATATAATAAGTAAATCAAAGCCAGAGAGAATTTGATTTACTTATTCTGTGCATATACTTTCTTGTATCTTATCTTGTATCTTATCTTCTATCATATTTTTATTTCTTCTTGTTTATATTATACCTTATTCTTATGTGTATGGCAATTTTTATTGACTCTGGGAGCCGTGACGCCTCACCGGCCCTCTTGGTATCCTACCCTCTTTCCAAAACCCAAATAATAATAATAATACACTACACATTCTTTTGGTGTAAATCTGCCGCAGCTTTTATTAACATACAGTTAATACGAATTCAAACGAATTCAAACATCATAACAATTTACCCCTCACCCAGGCCAATCCTTTGGTCTTGCCGCTCAGGGACTATGCCCCCCTTTTGTCGCCCGCCACTATTTCTAGCAAGGCGACGTCACTCCGACCCCCTACCGCTTTTACAAGCAAGGGGGCCCTATATCCGAGCGTGGTCCCACCCCTTTGACAAACAGCCTTTGCAAACCCCACGGCTGACCTATGTCTAGTAATTCTCTATTGACCCGGGTACCCGCCACCAGCGCCAGGTAGTGTTTTCACTTGCCTGGTGCCCCCCCCACACCTGAAGTTATTTAGCTTTGGCCATTGCACAGCCCTGTGTAGATTCTTTCGAGTGCCTCCTGTATTTCGTTATTGAAGAGGACATACCCGATATCCGACAGGTGCACCCTATCCTGCCGATAGAAACCCTCACACTGTTCCTTGGCCCATGCGTGGCGTATCTGCCACCCCCCCCCCCCCCCTGTGCACCAGCCATCCTCCAACCTGTCTGTTTAATTTTTTCCATGCTCTCCCCCATAATTTCAGTTTTACAAATTTTTTGCACGGTATTATGTTGGACCAGCAAATGATCACTCCCGGGAACTCTGCTTGCAATTCCCTTATATCCCTCTTTATCATTCGTAACAGCTGACGAGATGTCATTGCCCCTAAATCATTCCCTCCCAGGTGTATTATTATAATGTCCGGCCTGGCCAACGACTCCCTCTTGACCCGTCGTGTGGATAATAGCTGCTCCCAATGCATTCCGCTCTTCCCCAATCAGATGATCCGCACCCGCTGATGTGCCAGGTCCAGATGAGGGCTGTATCTGTGCTGCTGTGCCCTTTGTGCTGCCCAATAGAGATGTGCATCGTTTTTTGTGTTCGTGTCGTTCTTCGTTTTTCAGCCGCCATGGAAAATGTCGGGTTTTTTAGGTTTGGGTCTTTTTTTTCGCGAAAAATTGATTTTTAGTTAGTGTGCGCTAACTCCCCATTAGTGCGTGCTAACTCCCCGTTAGCACGCACTAACTCCTGTTAGTGCGCACTAACAAAAACTGTTAGATTTTGTTACTTTTTGTTACTTTTTGTTAGTTTTTGTAGTGTGCGCTAACGGGAGTTAGCGCGCACTAACGAGGAGTTAGCGCGCACTGACTCCCGTTAGTGCGCACTAATCGGAAAAACGAATTTTTGCGAAAAAATGGGAAAATCCTGATTTTTTTCGGGCTCCCTGAAACATGCCGAATTGGACAATTTTGTTGCAATTTTCCAATTCGGCAAAAACGAATGCACATCTCTATTGCCCAATGCACAAATGAGTGGCCTATGATCCAACCTGTGCCAACCTATGACACGATTCTGTAACACATAATCAAATTAATTAGCGTGTTGTAATGTGGTGGCTCTATCCAGTCTGACATACGAGTTTACTGCCGCAGAGCACCATCTCCCTGTTTTATTGCCTCCGTTGTAAACCCCGCTTGCACCGCACTGGTGGCTGCTCCTATTCTGAATGAGTGCATCCCAAAATTACCGGCATTCTTACCTAGCTCCGTTAGAGTCCGCTTGAGTATTGGTGAGAACTGTTATCATGTTAATGGGGACCCATCTTCATGTACCAGTAAATGGTCCCCTTTTTTGGGTCGCATGGCATAATATATTTCAAAATTGGCCAATGGGCAAGTCACCTGACTGTGGGATCGTCTTAATATCACCGTAGCTCCCCGCCCTGACTGATCTGTTTTTGACCTCGGTATATAAATCCTCATTGTGTCCCCCCGCTTTGTGATGTTCCGCATCAACATTCCTGTATGACCGGCCTCCTTCTTGGCCGTAGCCACTAGCTCGCTAATGCGTAGAGCGCTGAAATAGGCTAGTGTAAAAGCTAATCTAAATAACTGCATCTCGAATACTGAATGACATACGCTATTCAGCCTGTGCCATATTACTATTAACAATTCGTGGGTTATGGGATGCCTCCCATCCCTCTGTGGTCCTAACCTCCTTCCCCAACCCCTTAATATTTTACATGTCAGAAATCCTTTTGTAGGGTCCCCCCAGCTTTAAGCACTTATAAAAAATGCCAACCCAGCTTGCTGCTTCACTGCCATGCCCCTGGATAGTCCTGCATCTTTGGCCCATGATATATATGCCACGATGTGCTCCTCCACTACCGGTCCTTCTTTCCAACCATGCTGTCTCAGGAAGGAGCATACTCTCCTGTAACCCTTGCAATATGTGTCCCAAGTGGAGTGAGCCACAGATTGGTGCAACAGTTCTAATGTGATTGGCGACCAATTGCCCATACATGTGTTACTGGAGTTGCCAGTTTGTCCGCGCCGGGTACCTGTTTGCTGAACAAAGAACATTTAGCACGAGATAATGAATCTGCTGCCCCATTATGCTTCCCTGGGACATGTCGCGCCTTTATAATGTTGTTAATGTGCAAGCTACTTAAAACTACCTGACAAAACAGGTTAGCCACCCTTGGACATTCCGCTGACTGTCTGTTGATAATTGACACCACTGCTTGGTTGTCACACCAGAATATGATGTGTTTGTTCCGCAAGAGCTTCCCCCAAACTATCAAAGACACCCATATAGGGAACAACTCCAGGAATGTTATATTAGTTGTTATTCCTTCGTCAACCCATGCTGCCGGCCATTGCGTGGTGGCCCACGCACCCTGACAGTACACACCAAATCCCCATCCCCCCGATGCATCTGAATGAATGTCCAAGTCTTGGCTTGATATCGGGGGCTCCTGCCAAACTGATATTCCATTGTAGCTGCTCAGGAATGATGCCAATATCGTCATATCCTCACATATAGGCTGTGATATCCTGATGAAATGATGCGGATACCTGACCCCCTCTGTTGCCGCTGCAAGTCTGCGCAGGAATGCTCTGCCCATGGAAATTACCCGGTATGCAAAGTTAAATACTCCCAACATTGTCTGCACTTCCCTTAGTGCCATCTTCTTTGCTTTAGATGATCTATATATATATATCAAAGCATGTAATTTTTGAATTTTGTCTATTGGGAGACTGGATATCATCCTTTTCAAATCCAACTCAATGCCCATGAAACACACTGTGGTGGTTGGCCCTTCAGTCTTCTCTTGTGCCAGTGGAACTCTGAATTCCTGTGCCACCTCCTGGAAAGTTTGCAACAGGCGAACCGCCGTCCCTGTTCCGGCTGGGCCAACGAACAGGAAGTCGTCTAGGTAATGTATTATATGGTCTAACTGCACCCTTTTTTCGGTTACCCAGTGCAGGAATGAACTGAAGACTTCAAATTAAGTGCAGGACACGGAGCATCCCATAGGAATGCATTTATCAAAGTAAAACATGCCCTGAAACTTGAATCCTAGCAATGGAAAACTAGATGGGTGTACTGGCAGCAGTCGAAATGACGATTCAATGTCAGTCTTTGCCATAACTGCCGCTTCTCCGCACCTTCTCAAAAGCATGATGGCGGAGTCAAATGAAGCGTACTGTACAGAACATTCTTCCTGTGGCAGGTGATCATTAACCGAGAGTCCCGGCGGGAACGATAGGTTTTGTATTAGTTTATATTTGCCTGGCTCCTTCTTTGTTATCACTGCCAAGGGAGATAATGCCATATTTTTAAATGGTAGTGTTGCAAAAGGACTTGTCTTTCGACCCAAGGACAATTCAATGTTTAATTTGGCTTGGACTATTTATGAATGTCTTGTTGTAGAAACTGCATTATTGGCTGTAAATTCCTTGATCGTTCCTTGATAAGGAATTCGGAAGCCCTTGCCAAAACCCCTGATAATCTTCCCCGAGTCCTCCTTCCTTGGGTATTTGGCAAGCCTTTCCAACATTCTGTCCAGTTGAATCAGCGAGGCTGCTTTTGCCATTGCCTCATTTCATTTTCCTGGGGAAGAACTCCCAGTGGCGATCTTCTTTGTGCATTTGCTGGCCAGATGATGTGCTGAGCATATCAGACATACGTGCTTAAACTTGCAGTCCTTGAAGGTGCACAACGTTTTGTTAAATCTCCAGCAGACGTTATTAGTATTGTTTGTAGGCCCTCCATTGTATTGTGCTCTATTCCTGGTTCATCCATGAATGCCCGCATCAGCAGCCCTGTTTATCATTTGTTTCAGCCATAAGTCGATATTGTGTGTTGCCCATGACATTGTCCTGGTCTCCGCCATTCTTTCACGGAAGCATTCATCATAATTTAGCCATGCCCAGCCTTCATATGCTCTTTGTGCTTTTAAAATTGTGTCTGCATATCCAAGCATCGGTCCACATTGTTATGGGTCATATTTGGTTACCATGCTCATCAGTCTGAGAAATGATCTAGTCCATGTCCATAGCTTGTGCGGTATTGTCTTATTATCATCCGGTACTGAATCTCTGCCTTTTTTCTTTTTTCTGTCTCTGGAAGTTCTTCTTCCTTCCAACAGTCTGAATATGTTGATGTATTTCTTCCTCTTGATTCTTTGTCTTAGCCTCCTCGGTATGTTTACCCATAGAAGAGCCATGCTGTTCTGCGGCATCGAGGTTGTTGCCATCTCACCCAGTGTCGACTGCACTCATGGGGGAATGTTCTCATCTGTGCTGACAGAATCAGAAGATTAACTACTGTCGCTGGAAGTGGAACTATACTTTCTCTTCCGCTTCCCGCTTTTCTTTTTTGACGTGGGCGCTATTGCCATTTCGGCTAGGGGCTGTGGAATAGAAACATTAGGGTCGGATAACTCACCCAACTGTTGCTGCTCCATTCCTGCTTCTGCTGTAGTTGCTTCACTTGCGCTGACGTCCGGTAATATTACAGCCTCACCATCAGTATCGGTCACTGCGCTGGATATCTCACTGCATTGTATCTCTCCTTTGGACTGAGTATTGACCACAGTGCTCGAATTCCTTCTCCCCCTTGACGTGCACCAATTTCTGACTCCACATTTGACCGCTGTTGAACTCCCTTCTTCTGTCCCTTTTGCCTCTCCATTATCCAGCATACCCTGTTGTCCAGTCCAATATCCCCATGGATATAGTGGGTATGGCATCCCTCCCGCGTAGGCAGACTGTGGGTATTGTGTGTATAAATTAGGTCCCATGCTGCTACTTCTGCTATCAGGGCTGCCTGGCTGCATCCAAGGGTATATATGGGAAGCCAAAGGGCTAGGTCTGATCCCCCATGTTTGGCATTGTACCTCTGGCATTATTCGTATGGGTTACTGTAGTCTGATGCCTTCTTCTGTTTCACTGTTGGGCCCTCGTCCTATCAGCACCACGATTCAAGCTCCGTCCCTTCGTACGCTCATTGTCACACTGAGGGGTGCCCCTTCCATTACTTCTCCCTTGAGGGTCCCTTCTGCGGCCTTTCCCCTCCTCCGTCGGTATTCCTGATCCCCTTCGGCTTCGGGCGCCCCAGGTTTCCCTTCGGCTCATCGAGACCTGCATATAGGAGCCCCTCTGCTCTACTTGCCTAGTCCTCGGTCCCCTTCCCATAATGATTGTGTACTCACTGCGTCATTTAAAGTCTTTGAATGGGGGGGGGGGGTGTCCTTCTGTCCATGGCCATTTTTGCATATAATTATTTGCAAAAAAAAATTACCTTTGTTAACATAGTCTTTCAGATATTTTCAATGTCACTCTTCTTTTTTTGGTTAACTATTTTGAGAAATCTAGATTTAACATACACAAAGAAACAACTTAATACTTAGCTTTAGGCCTTAGTGCAATTCAAGTAAATTTAAATATAGTGAGGTATCTATCTTTACTTTATAAAATAGATGATTTTGTCAATATATTCTTAGACATTCCCATTAACAGTTCACTGTAGGTACTTTAAAAGCTCCATTAGTATGAAAAATGTGCAATACAGCATTATTATTAGGAAAGCTTATATTATTACCTCTTTTGGATTCTTATATACAATTAACAACTTAATTTATCATTTTGACATAGATTACAAGTGAGTTGTGATACATCACTTTACTAAAGTGGAGCCAGTTGTCTATCTTATATTTATCTTAAACCAATGAATGACTGACACTATAGATAGGATTTTTAAATATTTAACTACGTCAATAAATGTGTCATTTACTGACAACTTATGATATTATAGGCATTTTTCTAACCTTTAGTAATATATGCCAATGAGATGACATTCTTATTTAGTTGTCCTTAAAGAGAAACATATCTTTCTAAGTACATTTATTAATAAGAATATAAAAATTTAACATACTGGGTCAGACTAAGTATCCAGCAAGTCCAAAATTCTGTTTCAAACTGTGGCCAGCCCAGGTCACAAATACCTGACAAGATCCCAAGCAATACATTGTATCCGTGCTGCTATCATGCATTGCTAAGCAGTATCTATTTCATAAGTCTACTTGGTTAATAACTGTTTATTGATTTCTCCAGGAACTTGTTCTTTTTAAACCCGGCTATGCTAACTGCCATAACCACATTCTTTGGTAATGAATTCAAGAGCTTAATTGTGCATTGAGTAAACATAATATTCTCTGATTTGTTTTAAATGTGCTTCTTATAACTTCATGGAGTTGTATTTTTTTGAAAGAGTAAATAACCAATTTACATTTACCCATTCTACTCCAATCATGATTTTATAAACCTCTTTCATATTCCCCTCAGCTGTTTCTTCTCCATTCTGAATAGCTCTAACCTCTTTAGCCTTTCTTCATAGAGGAGCCAGCCCATTCCTTCTCCTTTATAAATTTGGTTGGTCTTTTTTGTACCTTTTCCATTATAACTATATCTTTTTTAGACATGGTGACCAGAACTGCACACAGTACTCTAGGTGAGGCCTCACTTTGAAGCAATGAAGAGGCATTATCACTTTGAAGCAATGAAGAGGCATTATGATCACATTACACCTGCTCTCATGTTCCTGCATTGGCTGCCTGTAGCTTCTAGGATTATCTTTAAAGTTCTCTCCCTTATTCATAAGTCGGTCCATAACCAAGAGATGCTATGGTTCTCGGAGCATTTCGTTTTTTGTACCTCCAAGAGACCAATAAGAAATATCCATCAAGCTAAACTAGCATCTGCACCAATGAAACAGATCAAACACGTTACCACTAGAGACCGCGCTTTCTCCATAGCTGGAATTAACTTATGGAACAAGATGCCCACTGACCTGCGTCTGGAACACTGCCATAAAAAATTCAAGCAAGGACTGAAAACGTGGTTGTTTGAACAAGCCTTCACACTATGATATCTGATTAATCCGAATTGACAATTAATATTCTACCCACTTTAACTCCCTGCTCCTTGTCCCAACGACCCTATATTTTTCCCCCAAAATTTAATCCTCCCTCTGTTCTCCCGCTCTATCCATGATTAGGTTACTTCAATTAGTTTCAAAATAATAGAATATTCCTTTGTTCAATTTACGTCCTGTGGCTTCTACCAGCGCTATTATTGAATATTATGCTCTAAAGTTGTTGTATTAGTTCATAAATGATTTTTAGTTTCATCCGAAATCAGTTATTTGTATGTAAAACATTATATTAATTTGGGGGCGCTCGTGAGCGGCGCACAAGATGGCTGCCTACTTCTAAGGCTCTGCGAGCCCTCGCTCTGTTTTTGCTCAAAATTCGGACGAATTGAGTTTTTTTTTTTGCCCTACGGCACAGAAAATCACACTTCTTTAACAGATGGCCTCCTCGAAATCCGAGAAGATCGAGGCTGCTTTTGCGGTAGCAGCGGGTTCGAAGCGTCAGAAACAAGACCCTCCGACACCGGACAAGGCCAAACAAGCTAGCAATATGGCGTCCGCGGAATTGGTTCTCACAGAATTAAAACAACTTAAAGAACTGATACAACTGAATGTTGAGAATACTTCGGCGATTCGCACTGACCTGCAATCTTTAACTGCACGTATGGATGGCTTTCAGTCCCGTTTGGATGATACTGAATCGCAGGTCTCGTCTCTCCTTCTTAAAACTGCGTCACTTACCTCTGTTTCTAAGGAGGTGGAACAGTTAAAATCTGCGGTGGAAGATCTTTCCAACAGGAACCGGAGGAATAATATCAGGATACTGGGAGTCCCAGAAGGAGCAGAAGGTAATGACCTGCTTACCTTTTTGGGGAAATTAATTCCCACAAGTTTACAACTTGCCTTTGAACAGCCTTTTGAGTTGGAAAGGGCACACAGGATTCCCTCGCGACCTATTAAGTTATCAAAGTATCCTAGACCTATTATTTTTAAGGTCTTGAGATATCCCCAAGTTCTTCAGATTTTTGCTGCTGCTCGCACTAAATCACCGGTTCTTTATCAAGGACAGACGATACTGTTCGTACCGGATTTAGCGAAGTCTACGGCGGCTAAGCAGAAAACGTTGTTAGCTATGCGGCCCAGACTGCAGGCATTAGGGGCTAGATACGGCTTGCTTTACCCTGCTCAGATGCGAGTGACGCATAACAATCAAACCACCATATTTCATGATCCTCAGGAATTAGAAGCTTTTTTGGCCTCTCTCGATTTAGCGGCATCTATGGTGACTTGATCCTTGACTAAGGACTCTATGTGATTTGGTTCACGGGATGGTTCTCTAGGGGACTCACAATCTTTTTTAAGGAGGGGGGCCTCCTTTCATGGTCTTTCTACACGGGGATTATCCCCCTTTAAGGCCTGAGACATTTCAGTGAATTTTCTATTTTTTTTTTTTTTCTCCTTCATTACAGCGGCATACTCACCTGATTTTCTGTTTTCCCTTTTTTTTATACTATGAACCATTGACCGATCACTGTTATGGAATATTTAACTCCATATTCATTCGTCCTGACATGTTGTGAACTCCTCCTTTCAGAGCGAGGGAAGTGGGCTAAATCTTGGTCTGCCTCGAGGCTCATTTTGGTCTCTCACTGTGGTGGTGTGCATTTAACACTACCCTTTAGGCATGATCCATTTACTTTTTGTACTACAAAT
This sequence comes from Rhinatrema bivittatum, assembly GCF_901001135.1. Taxonomy (NCBI): domain Eukaryota; kingdom Metazoa; phylum Chordata; class Amphibia; order Gymnophiona; family Rhinatrematidae; genus Rhinatrema; species Rhinatrema bivittatum. The sequence goes on along the minus strand of NC_042620.1, from coordinate 58,836,386 downwards.
GTTTTATTTTCTACTTTTTTGTTCTCTTCATCTTTCAGGACTGATTCTCTCCTTAGTTTTTCTTTTTGACTCTCATACAATGCTGGTATATTACATGACCCAGAAGGACATACACTATGGTGTAACTGCGGCACATAATCATACTCTATAATGGCTTCAGTAATCAACTCTTTCAACCTGGTATCATTAAACGTCAATGGTTTTACTCATCCTATCAAGCGGAGGAAGATCCTCACTTATTTGCAAACGCTGAAAACAGACATAGCTCTATTGCAGGAGACGCACTTAAATGCATCTGAATCGCTCAAACTCCGGCAGCAATGGGTGGGACAAGTTTTTTTTAGTCCTGCTGTCAAGAAGAAAAGGGGAACCGCTATTCTTATTCATAAGAGTCTGATAGCAACCGTTTCTCATCATCTAGCGGATCCAGAAGGCAGATGGAATATGGTGCACCTTACTATTCAAAATGAATTTTTCAATATTCTCAATATATATGCGCCCAATGTGGATGATTCATGTTTTTTTCAAGCCACTTTTGCTCTCTTGCTTCAGTTGGACTCCTCCCCATGTATAGTGGGGGGAGATTTCAATCAACCAATGGACCCACTCCTAGACAAGAAATCCGAAGCTAGATACACCGTCTCTAAATCCACTCGGACTTTACAACATCTGCTAACGACCTATGGTCTTACAGACCCTTGGCGCATGATAAACCCGACTGGTAGGGATTATACTTTTTTTTTTCTGCGCCTCATTCTTCTTATTCGCGCATTGATTTTTTTCTAATTGCTAAATCTCTGCTCTCACGAATTCTCAAGGCAGAGATTAATCCTATTTTGGTCTCTGATCATGCAGCTGTATCTATTACCTGTACCCTTGTACACCCTATCAGTGTTCAACGGCAGTGGCGATTTAACTCGGCTTTACTGGAAGAACCTGAATTTATGACCTTAATAGACAAAATAATTTTGGAATATTTTCAAACTAATTCTACAGAAGATGTTACGGCAACTACACTATGGGATGCTTTTAAAGCCACCATCCGTGGTGAAATCATTGGCTACTCCATCCATCGAGCTCAGAAACAAAGAGCAACATTGATCTCTCTTCAGAGGCAAGCCGCTTCTTTGGAAATGGAACACATCAAAAGCTCTACGTCTAAGTCTTTACTAGCTTTAATAAAGGTTCGCTACCAGTATAATCAACTCCTCAGCTCACAGGCACAGCTGCACATATCGCACTCTAAGGCACAATACTATGCTGGCAACAACAAATGTGGTCATCTGCTGGCCTCCTACTTAAAAAAAAGGGTGGGAAAAAAAAGGATCATTAAGATACAGTCTTCTTCTCATATTCCCTTGACCACCGATACTGACATTTTGCAAGCGTTTCGAGACTTTTACGCTACTTTATACCGATCAGAGGTTTCAGCAACTTCAGAGCAGGTTCAAGCATTTCTCTCTACAATCCAACATCCGACTTTGTCTAAGGAGCAAATGGACGCTCTTGATCTGCCTATCACTACCTCAGAAATTGAACTGGCGATTACTTCTCTTGCTCAGAAAAAGGCACCTGGTCCTGATGGATTTACGTCTGACTTTTATCGTTCTTTTCAGAAAACTCTGGTTCCCCGCCTTCACCAATATTTCTCTACCTTTCTCCTTCCTGGCTCTTCTTCTGTTTCTTTTACCCAGGCTTGTATGGTAGTACTTCCAAAGCCAGGTCGAGATGACACCAACACTGCTAATTATCGGCCCATATCGTTACTGAACACCGATTATAAAATTTTTACAAAAATCTTGGCTACTCGCTTGTCTCGAGTGTTGGGATTCTTGATAGATCCCGATCAATCTGGATTTATTAAGAATCGTCTTATCTCTAACAATACCAGACTCTTTCTTCACATCCAACAATCAGTTTTTCATTCACTTATTCCATCTGTGGCCGTCTCTTTAGACGCTGAAAAAGCTTTTGATCGAGTCGAGTGGCCCTTTCTTTTGAACACACTACAATGGTATGGCCTTGGTCCTGTGTTTACTGCCTGGATTCAATATTTATACACTTCTCCCACGGCATTCCTCTATATCAACCAACAAATTTCTCCTTCCTTCTCTTTATACAGGGGCACGCGTCAAGGCTGCCCGCTTTCTCCCCTATTATTTAACCTGGCTTTGGAACCTCTCCTATCAGCTATTCGGCAGTCCCCTGCGATTCATGGTATTTCAGTGGGCTCTGAAATGTATAAACTTTCAGCTTATGCTGATGATGTTCTCTTATTTATGCAAGAACCAGAGAAGTCACTACCACCCTTATTTGAGCTAATATCCGCATATTCAGCTTTATCTGGATATAAAATAAATTGGAGCAAAACCGAACTGTTGCCACTTAATCATTCCGCATCAGTTATGGATCTCACCACCCTCCCTGTTCAGACCAAATCCTCTAAACTAAAGTATTTGGGCGTCTATTTCTTTATGGACCCCTTAGACACTATTACTCATAGTGAATCTAATATTATTCGTATGTTAAAGGATAACATTTTACACTGGTCTCCTCTTCATCTTACATGGTGGGGGAGATTAGACACTATTAAGATGGTCTTGGCGCCTAAAATCACGTATATCTTGAACATGATACCTATTTTTTTTTCCTCTGAGTTTTATAAACAAGTAGATAGACTACTAGTTCGCTTTTTATGGCACAACAAAACCCCACGAATTGCCCTTTCTAAGCTTAAGAATATTCGGAGTAATGGTGGAGTAAACTTCCCAGATTTCTATTCTTATCATCTAGCCTTTATATTGCAACAAGGGTATTATTATTTTGATTTTGGGCGAGTGGATTCAGTTCCTCCCAGATGGCTTAATATTGAACAGAATGTTTTAGCTCCCTTTCCTTTGTTCTGTTTTCCTGGTATCTCTCCTTCTGCTCGCATGAACGCTAACCATATTGTAAGGTCCTTGCATAGAGCCTTTACTGAATTGGACTCTAGAAGACCAGACCACTTTTTAGAATGGAGATCCTCTGAGATGGCACCTTTATGGCGTAACACGTCTCTTCAGATTGGGAGCACTGCGCCGTATTGGCCCATATGGTCTCGGTGTAATATTTGGCTGGTCTCCTCCATTTTTACAAATGGTTCCATGATACCGTATTCTCAGTTGGCAGAACGTTATGGGTTACCTGTCACTCAATATTATGCTTGGCAACAACTAAAAGTGACTATACATTCTCATAGCACACGCACTGCTCAATTTAACCAATCACCTTACCTATGGGCCTTTTATCAGTCACAGGGGGATAAGGGACATTTAGCGTCCCGTTTATATAAAATGATTAAGAACCTTAGAACGCAACATAGATTGCATATGATGCACTCCACATGGGAGTCGGATATTGGTAGTCCAATCTCATCCTCAATGTGGACATATATTTGGAATGTTTCTCTGCGTGTTTCACTTTCTTCCAGCTTGACACAAACTTCTTTTTTTATTCTTCATAAAGCGATCTGGACTCCATGGAAATTACATAGAGCCGGCTTATTGGAATCACATGCGTGCTGGTCGTGTTCAGGTCTGAAGGCCTCGTTAACACATATGTTGTACGAATGCCCCTTAGTCCAAACTTTTTGGGGGCGGGTTTGGGAAAAAATTTCCAATATTATGAACTTTACTATCCCCTTATCGTACTCCATAATTATTCTTAAAGGAGCGCATCCGTCCCTTACCCTCTCATTGCCGCATCGCAAATTAGTAGATTTTCTACTAACTATAGCTCAGCACAATATTATGTCTAACTGGAAGAGAAGTGAATTACTATCTGAACATTTGTGGTGGAATACTGTCTGTTTATATACTCAATATGAGAAGGCTATGGCTGTGAAGTGTGGCCGTTTAGGAATCTGGTCCCAGGTATGGAAACCATTAGACGCCTATATCACTTCATTGTAATGTTTATTAGCTATTGTACTTGTGTATTGTCCTCTGGCATGATAATATCAATAGGATGATCTCTTCTCTTCTTTTCTTCTTTTTTTTTTTTTTTCTTTTCTTTTTTCTCATTTCTCTCTTTATATCTCTTGTCTTTCTCTCTACTTGTTTCTTTTCAGTTTCTCTTTTTCTTTTGTTGTTCTCTTCTTTTATTTTCCTCCGTCTTGAACTTGTGTGAATTTTGTTACAATCATGACATGTGTATTATCTTACTATGGTTTGATCATGTATTGTAACTTGTACTCTTATTGTACGTACTTTGGTTGTTTTGTTATAAAACTTCAATAAACATTTGTCACCAAAAAAAAAAAAACAAAACATTATATTAATTTATGGTTTACTATCTGTACTGCCGGTTATCGTATATACCTGTTATCTGTAAAGCCTGTTGCTAATTTTTGTTAATTGTAAACCGCGGTGATGTATCTTTTTACGTACTGCGGTATATAAAAACCTCTAAATAAATAAATAAATAAATAAATAATGATATTTGTCACTATTTTATCCATTTGTTTCCTAAGAATTCCTGTTTGCTTTTTTGCTCATTGCCACACACTGAACTGAGGATTTCAAAGTATTGCCCACTGTGATGCCCAGGTCCTTTTCCTGGATATTAAATCCTAGTATGGAACCTAACATCATGTAATTACAATGTAGGGATGTGAATTGTGTGATTGATCGTCTTAACGATCGATTTTGGCTGAGGGGGGGGAATCTGATTGTCATGGGTTTTTTGGTTAAAAAATCGTTTTATCGGGGGAGGGTGGGAAAATCAGCACACCAAAACAAACCCTAAAACCAACCCCGACCCTTTAAAACAAATCCCCCACCCTCCCGAACCCCCCCCCCCCAAACTGTTTTAAATTACCTGGGGTCCAGTGGGGGGGTCCCGGCACGATCTCCCGCTCTCGGGCCATGGCTGCGTTAATAGAAATGGTGCCAGTGGCCCTTTGCTCTTACCATATGACAGGGCAAAAGTAGCGCCGGTGCCATTTTGGTTCCTGGCACCCGATGTCACGAGTGCAGGAGATCGCTCCTGGACCCCTGCTGGACTTTTGGCAAGTCTTGTGGGGGTCAGGAGGCCCCCCCAAGCTGGCCAAAAGTCCCTGGGAGTCCAGCGGGGGTCCGGGAGTGATCTCCTGCACTCGTGACATCGGGTGCCAGGAACCAAAATGGCGCCCGCGCTACCTTTGCCCTGTCATATGGTAAGGGCAAAGGGCCACCGGCGCCATTTCTGTTAACGTAGCCGTGGCCCGAGAGCGGGAGATTGCGCCAGGAGCCCCCCACTGGACCCCAGGTAATTTAAAACATTTTGGGGGGTTCGGGAGGGTGGGGGATTTGTTTTAAAGGGTCAGGGTGGGTTTTAGGGTTGTTTTGGTGTACCAGTTTTCCCACCCTCCCCCCTCCCCCGATTTAAGATTTTTTGATGATAAATCGGGGGAATTGCTATTGTATCGCGGCTCTAACGATTTTTGACGATTTAAAATATATATGACGATTGTTTTAAATCGTCAAAAAACGATTCACATCCCTACTACAATGTGAGTTACTTTTCCCCATGTGCATCACGTTGTACTTGCCCACATTAAATTTATCTGCCTTTTAAAGTTTTCTAGTCTTGCAACATTCTCCTCCAATGTTTTACAATCCGCTTGTGATTTAACAACTTGGAATAATTTTATAGTGGCTGTAAATCTGATCACCTCATTCGTTGTTCCCCTTTCCAGATCATTTATAAATATATTAAATGCACCAGTCCAGTACATATACCTGAAGCACTCTACTGTTTATCCTTCTCCACTGAGAAAACTGACCAGTTAGTCCTACTCTCTATTTCCTATCTTTTAATCATTTTGCAATCCACAACAGGACATTAACTCTTATCGCTTGACTTTTTAATTTTCTCAGGAGCCTCCCATGGGGCAGGTTGTCAAACACCTTCTTAAAATACAAATACACTACATCCACTGGATCAGCATTGTTTATTAACCCCTTCAAAAATGAAGCTGATTAGTGAGGCAAGATTTTCCCTGTTCTTGTCATAGAATGCACTCCTTTGTTAAGGATGATATTTAAAATGCCAGTAAATAAGGATCAAAATGGCGCGCATGTTATAAAATACAGGGTCTGTGCGCGCAAGGGATTGCAAAATTGTGCAACTTGCGCGTGCCGAGTCGCGCAGCTTTCCTCCGTTCCCTCTGAGGCCCCCACCTTTCCCTCCCTTCCCCTACCTAACCCTCCCCCCCAGCCCTACCTAAATTCCTCCCTCACCTTTGCTTTGTTATTTTCACCTGCCTCCGGGCAGGGGTAGGTTTCGCGCGCATGCCAGGCGGTGCACGATCCCCAGGCCCAGCTTCAGTGGAGAGGCCTTTGGCCATGCCCACACCCTGCCCCCGGACCACCCCGCCCCACCCACGCCTTCCCCATTTTTTCAAGCCCTGGGAATTGCACGCATCCTGGGGCTTGCGCGCATCACCGTGCCTATGCAAAATAGGCTCGGTGCGTGTAAACTCCCCTATGCACGTAAATCCACCAGGATTTACGTGCATAGGCTTTGAAAATCTGCCCCTATGTTTACCCTGAAAATATGACTAACTATGGAGTCACCAGAACAGATTTAAGAAGTCCTGTATTATTATTAACTTTTTTAATATAAATTATTATAAATATATAGTGGAGGAGAGGACAACATGAAATATTTGTTTTCATTTTAATAGAAGGCTTTGTTTATTAATTGGCTTCTTTAGTGTAACTACATGATTGAGTTGCTCATCTGTCACTTAGCAAGAGTCCCTGCTGCTTCTCGTAAGCAGTGATATTGCTATATCAGTTCCATCGTGCCCCATTTAACAAATATTAGATTTAATAATTTCTAAAAAATAATATTTAATGAGATCTTCATACCAGGTTTCAATTTAAACCTGGTGATCTGCACAACTACTTTAAATGTATTGGTGTATAAGTACACATTTAAAATGAAAATCCCTTTTTTACATAGCATGCCAGATAAATTTGAGAGACAAGATTCAATATATATTATGCAATCATTTTAGAGATAATGTACTCACAGGCAATAATTTTGGTCAGTTATTGCTGGCAACCTAAAAAAATAACTGTATATGATAATTTTACTTATTTCACCCTCCATAGGGAGATGGTGACATTTAAACAGTCGTGCGTATACTGGCTCGCTCTAATGGATGCGGCCACTTTATAATATATGCATTATCGGCCTAATTTTAAAAGGTTGGTGCATGCCAATACAGGAAGATATGCGCGTGCCCAGGATGCGCGCATGGTGCGTGCATTTTCAAAGCGCCATGGCCATGCACGTTTGCACGGAAAAACCTGAAGCAAAAATAGGGGCAGGCAAGGAAGGGCCGAGGGTGGGGTCTGGGTGGGGCATGGGTGAGCTGGGACACTGAAGCACACACAGCTGCTGGCTGGCCCGTGCAACTTACTACTGCTCTGGAGAGCAGATAAGTTTTGATACAAAAAAAAATAAATAGAGGGGTTTTAGGGGTTGGGGAAGATAGGGGGAAAGGCAGGTAGGGTAGGTAGGGGGTTTAGGAAGTTCCCTCCCAGTCCACTCCATTATTGTAGCAGAATTGGGAGGGAACTGGGGAAAGGCCCTATCATGTCGGCACACGATTCTCACTGGTAGTGGATTTTATAACATGCGTGGTTTGGTGTGCACATGTTATAAAATCAGCAGTCCATGTGCACACGCCGGGAACCACGCGCATGTTGACACATGTGTGTGGGTCCTAAAATTCACTTTTTTATGCATACATGATATAAAATAAGTTGTTTCTGCATACATGTATGCATAATTCTATATGGATGCACGCATGTGCCTGCAAATGCTTCCTTTACCACGTAAGTGGGGGGATTTTGGTAAATATGAGTGCCTACACAATTACCAGTTTCCCCAGTCGTTCCCAGTTCACCCAGTTAAAAGATATGACTTCCTACCCCACCTACTCAATAAGCCTCCCCTTTATCCCTTTAGCTCGAACCCTTAAAACCTCATTAACTAGCCTCAGTTTTTTGGGGTTTTTTTGTATTATTAGTTACACAACATCCATAGCAGAAAAAACTTAGCGGATAGGGACCCTGGTGCACACTTGTGCACGTAAATACTTATGCACAGATTTCATTGGGAAGTCTAGGAACAGCCAATGCTCCACCCAGACTACACCCAGGCTCCATCCTTTTTTTGCTAAAAAAAAAAATTCTGCACAGACCGGGAGATACGCATGTACTCTTTCACTTTTTTTAAATCCACATGGTACATGCCAGTCAGATTTCAGTGTGTATCTCCTGGCTTTGGCACACGTAGAGCTTTTAAAATCCACCTTTAAGATAATAGTATGCATATTTTGGTTGCAGTAAATATTCCAAAATAACTTTCCACCTTAAATAGTTAATTGAACTCTATTCCTGTGATAAGTTGACTAAAATGATGGGTACAAACTTATCTAATGGCATCCTCTGTGAACTACTATAAAAATCCATCATCAGTGGTTCAATGCCAGCAGGTTGATTTTCACCAGCTACAGTTCAGCAAGATAAGAAAATAAACAAGATGCTGATAAAGAAAACATGATCTATCAACTTGTAACTGAGTTGGAATCAATAGGCTTAAACTCCTCAGAAACCAACTGGTTTGATGCTGCCTGGTTGGTGGTGGCTTAGTACCTGTTAGAAAGGTCATAAAAACCTTAATAGCTGGATGTTTGGACAAGGGACTCATTGGTTTTTGTAGTTGTTTAAATGATTGCAAAGTTCTGCAGTAAGAAATGGGGTGGGTATGGGGAACTAGTAATGCTTCTCTGCCCAAGATAGCTGAGAACCAAAGAAGAAAACAACAAAACTGACTTGGAGAAGGAGTGATGTCTTAGATGCTTCTACAGCTGGCAGCTATGATATATCCTTAGCAGTGTGGATTGGAATAACTAGGATCAGTGGATGGGCCAATTGTTCTTTATTTTCTGTTATCTATGCTACAAAGCACTTATATGGTATCACAAAACAAAGGGATTCAATCAAAGATTTCTCTATCTATTAATCAATAACACACATAGAGAAAATATCACATTTACAAATACAGGGGCAGATTTTCAAAGGGTTAAGCGCGTAGGCTCGGCGGCGCATGCAAGCCCCAGGACGTGTGTAAGTCCCGGGGCTTTCCGGGGGGGGCATGTCAGGGCCGTGTTGGGGGCATGTTGCAGCTGGCGCATCATCGGGGGCGTTCCGGGGTGGGGATGTGGGCGTGGTTCTGGCCCAGGGGTGTTCTGGGGGCGTGGCTGTGGCCTCCGGACCGGAACATGGCACGCTGGCAGCCAGCCGGCATGCGCAAGTTATGCCTGCCTCGGGAAGCGTAACTTGTAAAATAAAGGTGGGGGGAATTAGTAAGGGCTGAGGGGTGGGTTAGACAGGGGAAGGGAGGGGAAGGTGGGGTGGCTGGAAGGAAAGTTCCCTTCAAGGCTGCTCTGATTTCGGAGCGGCCTCGGAGGGAACGGAGGATGGCTGCGTGGCTCGGTGCACACAGGCTGCCGATTTTGCACAGCCTTGTGTGCGCCGACCCCGTATTTTATAACATGCTTGCGGCAGCGCGCGCATGTTATAAAATCGGGAGTAGATTTGTTCGCGCTGGGTTGCACGAACAAATCTACTCCTGCGCGCACCTTTTAAAATCTACCCCACAATGTATATATTCATTCAAACCAAATGTACATAAACATCTATCTAGACAATTAAAATCTAGCTAGCTCATACATCTCTCACACATATTCATTCATGGAAGTCAGCAAGTTGGAAATTTTTAAAATTTGCCCAAATACATTTTATTAGTGTGTTATGTAGGATAATCAGATTCACAGCATGAATAGGTTAATAGAGCAAAACAAATTTCTATATTGTACTCAAAACAGAAGAAATTCAAGGAAAATGTATGAGAGATATAAATTCATAGAAACCTTCCAAAAGAAAAATATGTAAAACTGTTCAAAGTAGAGGAGGTACAACATTGCAAAACAGGTGCATTTACTGACATTTTCCTATATGCAGTTCTGGATCAAAATTAAGAACATTTCTTGTTATATCTTGTTTTCCTTGCTGCTAACCTCTGTTTTAAAAATTGCAATAAAAATTATTTTGGAAAAAAAGAAAGTGACAATATAATAGCATCAAGAAATACTGGGATGAAGTTGAGGTTCAGTTCTTAAGAATACAAATTCTGCAGCATTGTTGGTTGAGAGACGGGGCATTATATGGGAATTTAATTAAGAATTCTCCTTGATGAACCTGATTATTTAATACATAGAAAAATCTTCTGTTCATCTCCCATTTTATTACATTAGAAGATTCATTCGTTTACCCCGCTGACAATTTACATAATTTATTCCTAATAATTATTTATTATTCTGTCTGATTCTGTGAAATGGCAGATAAGTGGCAATGTATGGTATTCTCCACTCTATGGAACTATTGCTGATTTTTTTTCCCTTTGTGTTTTCATACAGTTGGAAGTAATTCTTGTCAACTAAACAATGGTGGATGTTCCCAACTTTGCTTGCCAACATCTGAAAGTACAAGGACTTGCAGGTGTACAGCTGGATACAACCTTAAAAAAAATCGTATGTCATGTCAAGGTACAAAGCCCTTTTTTTTCTAGACATTTCTGATGCCTATCATCTACTGCTATTCTAGTACTAAAAGACTTTAAAAACTATTGTCTCATATTAAATATTTATGTCTTAGTAAACTATTCTGTATTATAACTATATAACTGTTTTGATTATAATATATGTGAGGACTATTTGTCTATGTATATTGCAGCCACTTCTCAAAAGGAACCATCTGAATGGTTTCCCTTTGAAAATTATCAACCATGAAGTGCAAACACTTCAAACTACCTGCATTCTTATGCACATGCTATTTGTGTGGGTTGATGAGTGGGGGCAAACAGTGTGCATATACTTTAAAATTGAATGAATGTCTACTGTTTTACTCCCCCCTACCTAAACATGCTTGTGAGAATGCCTCACTTTAGCTAGCTAAAAGTGTTTCACTCTCCATTGCCACAAGTACAAACTTAAGCCTAGATTTAAAATGTTGCTATAAATTGCGCAAGAATAAGGCCAATGATAACAAAAGAGCATGGTTAGACTAATTTTCCTGGTACCACATAGCTATTTTATCACACCCTGCATTCCTACCCGGACAGGATTTTCTCAAGTTTCAGGCCTGCTGGCATGAGAGAGGGAGAGAGAGAGGCGAGCGTGAGAGAGCGAGAGCAAGAGGGAGACTCTTTATAAGGCTCTCATATAATAAAATTATTTATACCACTGTAAGAGGGGCCACTAGCAACTTGGGGTGTTGTTTTGGTGGTGGGCTAGGTTCTATATACACAGTCAGAGATACAAACAACACAGTAGTCTTCAGGAAAGGTTTTATGTGATTTGAAGTGACGAAAGGTACACAAAGATGAGAATTGTACACTGTACTCTTGACTAGCTTCAGCTTCCTGGTGGGTCTACTGTGCTGTTCGTACCTCTGACTGTGCATGTAAAACTGCCTCCTAAAACCTAGCCCACCAATAAAACCTCTCCCCAAGTTCAGAATGACCCTTCTTAGAGTGGTATAAAAAGTTGACTAATATGTGTACCTCCCCAGAGGTTCTCTCTCCCTCCCTCTCTCTCCTCCCCTTCCCCTCCCTCTCCCCTCTCCCCTCTCCCATCCCTGCCCGATAAATATCACAAATCCTATCTCAGCCATAACGCACAACATAACACCAAGAAAAAAGGTGTAGTTATTTCAGGTGTTAAATGACACAATAGCCAGCGTTACACTATCACACACAGCATTAAGCACCCCTTATTTTCATTTACTCTGCCCAGATTCCACCCAAACTCCTCCCAGTTGAATACATTTTCAAAATGAGTATAAGCATCCTGGACGCGTTCTTTATCACATGAGCTACGGCATTATCGCAGGCGTTAGGGCTCTAATGCCTGCGATAAGGCCCTAACATGACTTGATGAAAGACCCCCTTACGAGGTTATTTATTATGGTACAATATATTACCATGGGAAGGAAAAAAATACCACGGGCAAAGAAATAACACTGATGGGCCATTCCCACAATAATTTTCCCCTTCATGGTATAATACCACAGCAGCTATCCTGTAGTATTTTTTCTTGAGAAAAAATCTGCATAACTAAATGCAACGGTGAAAGGGAAAAACATTGTGCAATGGCGGCTCCTTTTGCCTATTGTAATCATCTTCTTAAAAGGCCAGCAGCAGCTCTAAAGCACCCCCCTACCCAATGTGTCAAAGCCCCCCTGGGGGTTTGGCTAGATCCTCACCCTCCACCCTCACAACCTGTCGAGATGGCACAGTATGTTGCGCTCCCCGGCCGCTTCCACAGCACAGTTGGCCCCACTCACCTCGCTACTCCATCCACCAGCACCGGGCTCACCTCCTCTGCGACATCAGCCAGTTCACGGCGTCCCCAGCTTCCCTGCTCTCTTTCGCCCAACCAGGCTTCACAGCGGCTCCGCGTCATCCTGCTCCTCGGCCCTGCCCCTAGGCCCGAGCACGGCCAATGTCATCCCATTTAAAGACCCTAGCGCAAAAAACCCAGGTCCGATGCTCCCCGATGATGTCATCATCTTGCAGTATTTAAGGCAGGGCTCATTCCCTTGATCCTTGCCTTGGCAATCGGGTCGACACCGTGAGTGTTTCTAGTTTGCCTCTGCGTTCCAGTCTGTGTTCCAGTCTCGTTCCAGCCTTTGTTCCAGTCTCGTTCCAGTGCTGCTCCAGTGTCCTGTTCCAGCATCCTTCTGTTCCAGCAACCCTTGTCTCCTCGTCTCCCCAGGTAGTACCTTCAGACTGTCTTCTCGGTACTGACCTCGGCTTTCCTTGACTACGTTTGACCGCTGCCTGCCTCTGATCTTCTGCCTGCTTCTACGACCTTGTCTGACTGCTGCTTGCCTCTGACCTTCTGCCTGCTTCTATGACCACGTCTGCATGCTGCCTGGAACTGACCATGTCTGACTGCCTCCTAGAACTTGACCCCAGCTTTGGATGACTACCCACAGACTGACTACTGGTAACTGACCTCTGCTCTGCCTGAATATCCATGGGCTGATTATTGGCTCTGACCCCTGAATTGGCTGACCACGCTTCCTTGAACCTGTCCCTGATCCTCGCTACACATTCAGAGACACTCTTCTGGCCTTCTCAGGCACCCAGGACTTCCGGCCTAAGAGTCGACTGCGCACCCTTGATTGTGGTGGGCACACCCCTGAACTTCCTATCAAGGAGATCCTGTGAGGCCCACCTAAGACCAGGTGGCCCAGGTACCCAAGGGCTCAACCCGGCGGTACCTAGGGTTGCTTGTGGCGAAGCTCCAGCTAGCCTCTGTCTCCTCTTGTGCTCCGCCTCCTGGTGGCAGGTGCTTTCTGGGTCCAACGAAGGAGCCTACCAATCCTGTACTAGGCCAAGGGTCTACCTCCCGGGCAAAACAGTAGAGGACAAAGTTTAAAAAAAATAGAATTTACTGTTGAGTGGTGATGTCCCACCCCCTTACCAAGCCCGTCTGATTCAAGAAAAGTTATCCTCAATCCAAATCCCTCCATTTTAAGGCACACACCCTTATTCTAATAGCTCCCCAGCCCCATACCCATCCTAGCTCACCCCCCTCAGTCATACCTGGTGGTCTAGGTATTCTCTGGTAGCCTAATGTGGTCCCTGGTAGTATAGTGGGACCCAGATCGCCCCCTAGGCATTGGGCTGGCCACTGATATTATCCAAAATGTCTTTGCTCCATCATGTGTTCAGGCACTTGGGTCTTTTTCTGACATCATTTATTATGTTATTATAGTTAATTCGACAACTGTAATGGAATCCAAAAGAGAATGGGTTAAGCACAAAGGATCCCTCGTGGCTAAAGGATGGAAATGAAGATATGGGGGTAAACTGGATTGTGGTAATCTGCAAAGAGTGGCAGTTACTGCCTTAAAAGAAGGCACAGGAGTATCTTACATGGAGCAACAATTACTATATTAAATTGAATACAAATAAATACATTAAAATAATAAATATATAAAGCTTGCTAGGCAGGCTCTATGGACCACGTGGATCTTTTTCTGCAGATATGTCATGCTAGGAGAACTGGGACATGTTGCGCTGGAGGTGGACCATTGGGCCGAGGTGGGGTTGACGCAACCTGTAGAATGGATCCTATGGGTCCCCACCGTCGGCAGGCGGAGAGGGCTGATGGACGGAGGCCGGCTGGTGCTTCACCAATACCAGCCCTTGTTCCACGTGGGTTGAGTCTTTGGGTACCGGGGCCAGCTGGAGTTAGGTGAGCCTCCATGTGTCATCGTCGATGGAAGGATCGACAATGACACAACAGAGGCCCACAACAGAGGCAGCAACAGAGGAGAGTAATAATCTGTACTGGATGAGGCAGAGTCCTGGAGACCTGGGTGCCAATAGAACCAAAGTCAGACAGGGGGAGCCCGAGCAAGAACAGGCCGAAGCCCGAACAGGCCAAGTCCAGGACGTAGACTGGAGAGGCATCATAGGGAAAACTGGAGTCAGGGCCAGCAGCAATCTAGAAGCAGTGGCAAGCAAGGCTAAGGTCTGGATGAGGAGAGAGTCAAGAATGTAGTTAAGCAATGCAGAGGTCTGGGTCTGGAGAGCGTCAATGGCGTGGTCAAGTAAAGCAGAGGTCCGGGCTTGGAGAGAGTCAACGGCATGGTCAGGCGAAGCAGAGGTCCGGGCTTGGAGAGAGTCAATGGCATGGTCAGGCGAAGCAAAATCAAGGTCCGGGGAAGCAATCCGAGGATAGGTTGAAGATTAGGAACACAGGAACAAGGAAACCAGGAACAGGAGTTAGCAAGTATCAGGAACTAGAAAGGAGGCAAATCTCTAGGAGGCAACGAGTACAGCGAGGAGACCTGTTGCAAAGGCAATCCTAGGAAGCAGAGCCCGGGCTTAAGTACCGGAGCTTCTGCTGATGTCATCATGCGGGGCCGTGGCTAGGTTCCTGCCACAGGCCCTATTTAAGACCTAGTGATGCACACGCTTTATCTGGAAAAAGTTGTGTGTAAGTTATGTGTAAGGTGAGTAAGTTACTAGCGCTTGAATTTCACAAATTTTTCTTGCTGAAGTAATCAGTACAAAAAATAGAGTCTTTCAGGTTAGAATTTACAGCGTGGTTTCATCGATTGGCTTAAAAAGTGACTTTGTGAGCATATCCAGAACTAAATTGAGGTCCCATTGAGGAAAGGAAGGTTTAATTGTAGGCTTTAATTTGAACAGTCCCTTCATGAACCTAGAAATCATGGGATGCTGGGATATTGGTCTTTCTTTATAATCCTCATGATATTATGCAATAGCACTGATATCAATGTTATTGCCTCTGGTGCAGATGTCAGTGCCATCAGTACTGGTGCCATTGATGATCCAGTTGGTCTCTGCACTAACAACATTTCGCCTGATCTTGGTGCAGACGTTGATGCCATCTATTTAGGCACCGACGGATGGCCCTTTGTTTTTGGTGCCGGTGACAGTGCCATTGGATTCAGTGCTGATACTGACCTCGGCATGTATGTTGTCATCATTTTTTAAGTTGTCAAATGCAATGAAATAATCACATGCTTTTTAGATCTTGATTTTGACCCTTTATGTGAGGATTTTATACCACGGTCCTTCTTGAGGGACTTTCAATTTTGACTTGATGATGATGGAGCAGTGTTTGAGTCTGTAATGAGCTGCTTATGTGATCCACTAGACTCCCTTGATGGAGAATGATGATGCTTTAGTGGAAGGTATTTATTTTTATTTTATTTTTATAATACCTATATTTAGGGCTTTGAGAGACATATGCCCACATCGACCACATTTTATCAGGTAGTGATCATGTCCCAGGCAGTGGATGCACACCTTGTGCAAATCCTGTGTTTCCATTTTTCTTTTACATTTTTGGCATAACTTAAATCATGCCTTATCTTTTGGTGAAAACTTCATTTTGCTGAAGATAATACTCTACAACTGCGCTTTCATGGCAAACTCTGAAGAAGATCTAAGAAATGCATCTGTACTAGCCAGCGGAAAATTTAAACTGAGGAATGTGACGGCTATCTCAGCATGCGAACTCTATTGCACATGCTCCAAAATACTTTCTGGAAGGATTGGAGTTATGGAAGATCATGATTAGTCTGTGCTGGCACAGTCAGTGACATCTCTCATCATGTAGGGCTGTTTTGTATCCTCATCCATAGAGAAATTAGGGTATTGTACTGGCACTGTGCAAGTACAATAGGACACTGTTCAGCTGAATATCTATTCAGCAGAAACTCATTACTGAAAAATTGTGGATTCTGGGCTATAATCCATTATATGGTAAAATCTTGATTCATTAATAAGCTTTTGGCTTCATATAATCCATTACCTAGGAAAAATACTCTCCCTTTATCTTAAATTATTTTATCTCATTAACTGGAATTTCCATTGTCCTGAATTTTTTTTATCCCAACTATTCTGGATAAATGGCACTCTACTATTATACAAAGTAAAAAACAAATATCACTAATAATCTGAAATCATAATGTTTTGTGAGAAAATTACAGTAGATAATTTTTAATAATATATACTTCTGTCATTTTTATCTTCCTATCAATCAAAAAAGAGTGAGGTGCCTCCAGTTTAAAAAGGGATTATAATTAGGAATGTGAATCGGGTGCTCGATCGTTCCCGCTTTCGGGTTTGTCTGGCTGTGGGAAAATCTTGTTTTCCCGCGGATCCCCATTTTTATTTTTAGTGAAAAATCGTTTTTCGGGTTAGTGCGCGCTAACTCATGTTAGCGAACGCTAACAAAAATAGCAAAAAGTAACAAAAAATAACAAAAATAAACAGATTTTTGTTAGCACGCGCTAACATGAGTTAGCGCGTGCTAACTCCCATTAGCGCACACTAACCCGAAAAACAAGTTTTACGAAAATTCGGGGGGAAAAGTGATCATTTCTTTTTTGCCCAATATATTAAAGAATTTAGAAATATCATACGATATTTCAATTCATTAGAAAAACAATTCACATCCCTAATTATTATCCAATACATTGGGAATACAATTACTTGTAAAGTATTTATTCAGGTTAAAGCAGTTCAAGCAGTAAGTACAGAGTCAAAATGGGTCAGTCCCCCTACACAACCGTGTTATGCAGAAATGCTGAACCTTTGAAACATTGTTCTTCATGCAGTTCTCTGTCCCTCCAGATGCAGCATTTCTGTGAAACACACATGTGTCAGGGGACTTGACAATTTTGATTCAGTACTTCTTATCTGGACTGCTTTAATCTGAATAAAAACTTTACATGCATTTGTATACCCAAAATATGGATTACAATCCCATTGAAACAGCAGGCAACTCAATCTTTTTAAATTGATTCTATTCTGTGAGGCTTGTGTTCCTCATTTCTTATTTTGGATATTTATTTTCCTATCCATTTTAGTTTACAAAGTGTGAATACGTAATTAAAGAAAACTAGATCTGAGGTATTCCCATGAATATGCATGTTTACAAATAAATATGAGTGATATTTCAGAAAAACCTTTAATACACACTAAGAAAACTCTGAGTAAGGCTGTCAAAGACTAATGAAGATGTTAGAGTTTTTAATTTAGTTCTTCATAAGAAGGATGCTAACTTATTTTGTATTCTATTTTGCAAATCTATTTAGTGTATACTGAAAATGATACTCTATTGCTAATCTATGAATTATTTTATCTTATGTAGGTGTGGAATCTTTTCTTATGTATTCTGTTCATGAAGGGATCAGAGGTATACCTCTCGATCCAAATGACAGACTGGATGCTCTGATGCCCATCTCAGGAACCTCATTTGCAGTGGGCATAGACTTCTATGCAGGTAAGTAAAATAAATGTAAATTGCTAATCTTAGTTGGTAAGACAAATTAATGTTTGTATACAATTATATGCAACTTGTTAAAGATATGATAAATGTAATTCTGATCTATGAAAGTCATTTTGAGGAATCATATTTTGTCTGCATAAAAATAGGCACACAGGAAGTCTACCAAACTGTTCTTAGTTATCTAATGATGCAATGTACTGTAGAATACATAATATCAATTGACACTAATAATGTGTCATGTATAGCATAGGAACTAATAATGATAGAATTTGTAGCACATTATTTATTTGTTTGTTGAGTGTCCCTTACAAATGACTTGACTGATAGCTTTATGGAGCAATTGGTTCAGGTAACGACGAGAGAGGGAGCAATTTTAGATCTAATTCTCAGTGGAGCACAGGACTTGGTGAGAGAGGTAACGGTGGTGGGGCAGCTTGGCAATAGTGATCATAATATGATCAAATTTGATTTAATGACTGGAAGAGGAACAGTGTGCAAACCCAAGGCTCTCATGCTAAACTTTCAAAAGGGAAACTTTGATAAAATGAGAAAAATTGTTAGAAAAAAACTGAAAGGAGTAGCTACAAATGTAAAAAATGCCCAAGAGGCATGGGCATTGTTAAAAAATACCATTCTAGAAGCACAGGCTAGATGTATTCCACACATTAAGAAAGGTGGAAAGAAGGCAAAATGATTACCGGCATGGTTAAAAGGGGAGATGAAAAAAGCTATTTTAGCCAAAAGATCTTCATTCAAAAATTGGAAGAAGGAACCAAGAGAAGAAAATAGGATAAAGCATAAACATTGGCAAGTTAAATATAAGACATTGATAAGACAGGCTAAGAGAGAATTTGAAAAGAAGTTGGCTGTAGAGGCAAAAACTCACAGTAAACATTTTTTAAAATATATCCGAAGCAGAAAGAATGTGAGGGAGTCAGTTAGACCGTTAGATGACCGAGGGGTTAAAGGGGCACCTAGAGAAGATAAGGCCATCGCGGAAAGATTAAATGATTTATTTGCTTCGGTGTTTACTGAAGAGGATGTTGGGGAGGTACCTGTAATGGAGAAGGTTTTCATGGGTAATGATTCAGATGGACTGAATCAAATCACGGTGAACCTAGAAGATGTGGTAGCCTGATTGACAAACTAAAGAGTAGTAAATCACCTGGACCAGATGGAATACACCCCAGAGTTCTGAAGGAACTAAAAAATGAAATTTCAGACCTATTAGTAAAAATTTGTAACTTATCATTAAAATCATCCATTGTACCTGAAGACTGGAGGATAGCAAATGTAACCCCAGTATTTAAAAAGGGCTCCAGGGGCTATCTGGGAAACTACAGACTGGTTAGCCTGACTTCAGTGCCAGGAAAAATAGTGGAAAGTGTTCTAAACATCAAAATCACAGAACATATAGAAAGACATGGTTTAATGGAACAAAGTCAGCATGGCTTTACCCAAGGCAAGTCTTGCCTCACAAATCTGCTTCACTTTTTTGAAGGCATTAATAAACATGTGGATAAAGGTGAACCGGTAGATGTAGTATACTTGGATTTTCAGAAGGCATTTGACAAAGTTCCTCATGAGAGTCTTCTAGGAAAAGTAAAAAGTCATGGGATAGGTGGCGATGTCCTTTCGTGGATTGCAAACTGGCTAAAAGACAGGAAACAGAGAGTAGGATTGAATGGACAATTTTCTCAGTGGAAGGGAGTGGACAGTGGAGTGCCTCAGGGATCTTTATTGGGACCCTTACTTTTCAATATATTTATAAATGATCTGGAAAGAAATACGACGAGTTAGATAATCAAATTTGCAGATGACACAAAATTGTTCAGAGTAGTTAAATCACAAGGAGATTGTGATAAATTGCAGGAAGACCTTGTGAGACTGGAAAATTGGGCATCCAAATGGCAGATGAAATTTTATGTGGATAAGTGCAAGGTGATGCATATAGGGAAAATAACCCATGCTATAATTACACAATGTTGGGTTCCATATTAGGTGCTACAACCCAAGAAAGAGATCTAGGCGTCATAGTGGATAACACATTGAAATTGTCAGTTCAGTGTGCTGCGGCAGTCAAAAAAGCAAACAGAATGTTGGGAATTATTAGAAAAGGAATGGTGAATAAAACGGAAAATGTCATAATGCCTCTGTATCACTCCATGGTGAGACCGCACCTTGAATACTGTGTACAATTCTGGTTGCCACATCTCAAAAAAGATATAATTGTGATGGAGAAGGTACAGAGAAGGGCTACCAAAATGATAAGGGGGAATGGAACAACTCCCCTATGTGGAAAGACTAAAGAGGTTAGGAATTTTCAGCTTGGAGAAGAGACGGCTGAGGGGGGATATGATAGAGATGTTTAAAATTATGAGAGGTCTAGAATGGGTAGATGTGAATCGGTTATTTACTCTTTCAGATACTAGAAAGACTAGGGGGCACTCCATGAAGTTAGCATGGGGCACATTTAAAACTAATCGGAGAAAGTTCTTTTTTACTCAACGCACAATTAAACTCTGGAATTTGTTGCCAGAGGATGTGGTTAGTGCAGTTAGTATAGCTGTGTTTAAAAAAAGGATTGGATAAGTTCTTGGAGGAGAAGTCCATTACCTGCTATTAAGTTCACTTAGAGAATAACCACTGCCATTAGCAATGGTAACATGGAATAGACTTAGTTTTTGGGTACTTGCCAGGTTCTTATGGCCTGGATTGGCCACTGTTGGAAACAGGATGCTGGGCTTGATGGACCCTTGGTCTGACCCAGTATGACATTTTCTTATGTTCCTAAAGAAAAGGAGGATTATATGAGTAAATTTGATTCTTAAGCTTTGTATAAGTATCTGAATGTTAACTAGGGTTGTGCATTCATTTCCAGCGTATTGGTAGTCTGTAATGTTTAGGGCCATATTCATTGTATTCATGGGGAAGCGAAACAACAAATCTTCGCTGAATTATTCGTCTGTCAAAAGGAGTGAATTTAAACAACCTTCCTGACCCCCCCAAGACTTACCAAAACTCCCTGGTGGTCCAGCGGGGTCCAGGAGCGATCTCCTGCACTCGGGCCATTGGCTGCCGGTAATCAAAATGGTGCCGATAGCCTTTGCCCTCACTATGTCACAGGGGCTGCTGGTGCCATTGGTCAGCCCCTGTCACATGGTAGGAGCAAAAGATGGTGCCAGCCATCCATTTCTCCTACCATGTGACAGGGGCCGACCAATGGCACCATTAGCCCCTGTGACATAGTAAGGTCAAAGGCTATTGGCACCATTTTGAATACAAGCAGCGGAGGGTGTGAGTGCAGGAGATGGCTCCCGGACCCCCCGCTGGAGCACCAGGGAGTTTTGGTAAGTCTTGGGGGGGGGGGGGTCAGGAGAGTGGGGGGTTGTAGTTAATTCAATTTTAGCAGGGAAACAAGTAAGAATTAACACATGAACTTATCGGGGGCCCCCCTTGTCAAATGCAACGTATCTGCCCCCCGACAAATACGAATCCCGAATGCAAAGTATGGCGTCCCTCTGCACATCCCTAATGTTAACATTCCAAATGGCCTATTTGTCAAATACTAAAATCAGAGCATTAATAGCTGATTTTATCATTTTAATGCACACATTAATAGAGTTTTCACAAAATTATGTGCAAAACATGTAGTCATTTTAACATTAATGGGCTTTGATAAATAGAGTCAAGTGTTTGCAAACATGTCATTTAATTATTATGTGTACACATATTTGAATTTGCAAAATTGTTCAATTCATGATTTCATGAGAAATCATCAGTTTTGCTTTCTTGCACAAGATTTAATGGCACATGTTTTATTTAAACTGTCAAAATATATATACATTTTAAAAACTTATCACGTTCTCATACAAGTAAAATAGCATGAATGGCAAAATTTTATGAAAAGTAATTTAAAATTAATGTTATTTGGTATGTTTTGCTAATGCTATAATGGTTATTGATTGTGAGTTTGCCTTTCTGTCCATTTACCCATATGCATGTTGGAACTCAGTAACTACTGTAAGGATTTGGTTGAAATTTGGCATGAAGGATGCAGACTGAAAGTTCTCAGCGAATTGTTATATTCCTGCCTGTCAGACCCTAGATGTACAACCTTAGAGGTTCTTGCTGCTTCTGCTCCACCTATCATGTCTCAGGTGTATAACCTTAGGGGCATGCTGTTAATATACTTAGCTGCTATGCATACTATATAACAGCATGGGAGTTTTGGTGCCTCTGTGTTGCTTTCTGTATGAATCTCAGCCTAATTCCTCCCCCCCCCCAAATGTGTTTGTTGGGTGTATTTGGGGGTATTTTATTTTATATATGATTTGAATCTTTTGTTCTCTGTGGACAAAAATGTTTACATATCTATAATTTTTTATAGGAGGGACATACATATAGGGGTAGATTTTCAAACCGCGCGATTTGGCGTACTTTTGCTGGCGCATCAGGCGCAAGCAAAAGTATGCGGGAGTTTAGTAGATACGTGTGTAGCCGCGTGTATCCGCTAAAATCCTGGATCGGCGCGCGCAAGGCTATCAATTCCGTATAGCCGGCGCGCGCCGAGCCGTGCAGCCTACCCCCGTTCCCTCCGAGGCCGCTCCGAAATCGGAGCGGCCTCGGAGGGAACTTTCTTTTGCCCTCCCCTCACCTTCCCCTCCTTCCCCTACCTAACCCACCCACCCGGCCCTGTCTAAACCCCCCCCCTTACCTTTGTTGGGGGATTTACGCCTCCCGGAGGGAGACGTAAATCCCCGCGTGCCAGCGGGCCGCTAGCGCGCCGGGACGCGACCTGGGGGCAGGTCCGGGGGGCGCGGCCATGCCCCCAGACCACCCCTGGCCGTAGCCACGCCCGCCCCCGGAACGCTCCCGACACGCCCCGAAAACGCCGCGCGATTCGGGCCCGCCCCCGGCACGCCCCCGACACGCCCCCCTCAGAAAACCCCAGGACTTACGTGAGTCCCGGGGCTCTGCGCGCGCCGGTAGGCCTATGTAAAATAGGCTCACCGGCGTGCAGGGCCCTGCTCGCCTAAATCCGCCCGGATTTGGGCGGATTTAGGCGAGCAGGGCTCTTATAATCCGCCCCCTAGAATGTTACTGTGTTTTATAGAATTTGCGCTTTTAAGGGTGATATATTTTGTTTCATCATTATAAGCGATATTTTGTTTCTTTATTGGAGGGCTCAGTTTCTAAATAGGAGGGAGTATGTGTGTCTGAGTATGTGTGCTTATGGGGGGTGATTTTAGCTAGGTGGGATCTCAATAACATTTTAATAAAAATAAATTTGTTGTTTGCTTAAAGTTTTTGAAATCATAAGAAGAGGTTTTTTTATTTGGTGTTTATGTTCGTGTATACAATATTTGTGCAGCAAAGGTACTGAGGCTTCCTTGCATTCTTTAATATAACATATATAAAACAGAACACGGGCTTTGTGTATACAAAATAAAGTGTTCATAAAACACAACTAAAAAACACCCCACTTGGGGAAAAAAAGCACTAATGATAAATGTGGAAAATGTTTAAAAGTCTTTATTATTAAATTGTTAATTAAAAAAGAGCAAAGAGAAAATTAGATTATACATAGCACAATAATTCACAGTACATACATAAACTAAACACAACTTGTATAAACTTGTTAGAAAAACATAAACACTCTACTACTAAACACATGAAATTCTATTCACTAATGCACACTCTGCTTTATCAGCAGTAGCTCCAACTCATGTTGAATGGATATAATGTATTTTTATGAGGACTGGCTCTAATAGACAATGTATAAGTTAAAATGTTGCCATTAAAGAGATTGCAGAAATACCTCCCACAAGCAGCAATGTATCAACATGGCTTGAAGAGACAAAATACAATGTTAATTGTACATATATGCAAGAGTACTCAATCAGTCACTAACTAAAGTGCACATAGACACATGTGTTAAAACTTTCATACAGTAAGTTGCAATTTTAAGAATTTGTATCAGAAAATTCCCTCAAAACTACATGAGTTACCCTTAATTGAGATTTGGAAATAATAGATCAAATCATTTGGTAACATCACCAAACAAAAATATGGCAGAACCTAGATCAGATCAAAAAAACTTTGGTTCTTATAATTGACAAAACTGTCCTAATGACAACTCCACTAGATGATGGTGTTTTAAATCCTGGGTCAGATGGAAAAATCCCAGGTCAGATGGAAAACTCCCAGCAAGGACTTTGATTCACCAGAATATATATATATATATAAACATATATACATAGATAGCTATATCTATCTATATCTATCTAGATAGATAGCATAGATATAGATATATATGCTTCTTCTCTTGCAACACCTATTTTATGGTTCTTCTTTTTATCACACCCTGTTTGTTTGTTACATTGGCATGTTGTTTCCCAATTAAATAAATGTGTAAAAAGAAAAAAATACAAGATTCTCCTTTCACCCTACGTCTTTTATGCTTTTCCATTTTGCTGTCAAGGCCTGTCTATGCCTTTGTGCTGGCTGTGGTTCCTTGCACTGTATGCCTTGGCTTTTTAGACATCAGTGTGATATTTTATTATTTACTATGTATCTTGGTGGTCTAGCTACCTATCTGATCTTTGTGTTTCATCATACTCCATGTCTTTGTAGTTTAGATGTCTTTGTGTTGTTTATTATTAACTGCATGCCATACTTTGGTGGTTTAGATACTTTTGTGCTGCTTATGATTCACCTAATTCCTTGCTTGTGATTCACCTAACTCAATGCCTTGTTGGGTTTCATGTCTTTATACTGTTTGCTATTCACCACTTACCATGCCTTGGTATTTTAGACACATTTATGCAGTTTTTAATGGACCATATTCCATGCCTTGGTGGTTTGACATTTTTTACTGTTTGTGATGGACTGCTTTCCATGCCTTGTGAGTTTTGACATATTTGTACTGATTGCAGTTCCCCATACTGAATTCCGTGGAGGTTTTAATGTTTTTATATTGTTTGTGATTTTCTGCACTGTATAGCTTGGGGGCTTTGATAACTTTCTATGCACTGTGTGTTGGGGGTTAGTGCCCATTAACATGTACTATCTCTACAATCACCCAGTTATACAAGTGACAGATGAAACCATAACTGATTTAATGAGCCATTCACAGTTTCAGCTTACTGGCCATAACATAGGCATCCCCAACTCCAAATGTGTTAAAGATTATTTTCAAATTTGTTTCCCTCATGGTACTTGATATCGTTTGGTCTTGCCCTGATCATCTGCTGCTTTGCACACTTACTGAACTCTCCTTGTACCCTTCATATCACTCTAGGTGCTCAAAGAAACAAATGCTATTGATAGGATCAACCAAATAGCCTTACTTCTGTCTGGGACAGTTATTTCCCACTTCAGCTATCTTGGAGCTTCTGTCCAAATCACATTCCCCTATGGTACTTGCTGATTTTTGGTCTTACCCTTGATAGCCAATGCTTTGCATGCCTGCAAAACTGCTCCTTATCTTTTGGTATCATTATTTCTCTGCTTCAGTCTTCAAGCTGGATTTAAGATTATGATGTCCATAGGCAGTATATGGGAGGGGGAAGGATTTAACTCTCAGAAATGAAAAATGTGTGGAACAATATTTTGGTAGTTTCAAACTGTACATCAGATTCCCTAATTGCCAAAGTATAGCAAAGGGTCCAACATAGCGAGGAGAAAAATGTGCTGAAGGAAGTTTTAGGTGAAGATACTTGGTACTTAACCAGACTTTGTCTCCAGGCTGAAACCATGGTGCCTTTCGATAATGAGCATCATAGGTTCTTTTTGCTTTCTGTCCTGCCTTGAGGAGTAGCTCCTTCATTAGCTTCCAAAGTTGAGATAGCTCTGCTGCAGTAGTCTGTGCAGCAGGAGAAGCCACTGATAGTGGAATTGGCAGAGGAGGCAGCGGTTGTCATCTGTAGATGAGCTGGAAGGGAGAAGACCCCGTAGAAGTAGCAGGATGAGAGGCAATAGCAAATTCTGCCCAAGGCAGCAATTCAGCCCAATTGTACTGCCTTGAATCGACATAGGATCATATAAATTGTTTCAGCGTTCTATTCATTCTCTCTGTCTGACCATTAGACTGAGAATGGTAAGCGGAGGTTAAGTCCAAGGCAATGTCAAATTGTTGACATAAAGCTCTCCAAAACTTTGCAGTAAATTGTACTCCTCTGTTGGATAGGATAGGCTTAGGCATCCCATGAAGGTGTAAGATGTGTTTAATAAAGAGTTTTGCTAATTCCGTAGCAGAGGGTAATCCTGGTAATGCTACAAAATGTGCCATTTTGGTGAAGCGGTCAACTGTGACCCAAATGGTGTTGTTTCCATTAGATGGTGGCAGATGTACCATGAAATCCATTGCTATATGTGTCCAGGGTTCATCCGGTGATGGTAGAGGTTGTAACAACCCCCAAGAATGTCCAGTTGGTAGTTTTTTGCTTGTCACAGACAGCACAAGAACCCACGTAAGCTTGAATGTCCTTTTTCATGGTTGGCCATCAGTAGTACTGTTGTAACATAGCTAGGGTATGACTCTGTCCTGGATGGACAGCCAGACGGACCCGAGTGTTCTTCTCTCTTGGACAATACTTCAGAAGGAAGTCAAATCTGTTAAAGAACAGAGACCATCTTGCTTGACGGTGACTGAGTCGTTGAGCATGTCTGAGGTACTCCAAATTCTTGTGATCGGTGTACACTACTATTTGGTGTTGTGCGCCTTCCAGCCAAGGGCACCACTCTTCAAAGGCCAGCTTGATTGCGAGTATCTCTTTGTCTCCGATTCCATAATTTCTTTTGGCAGGCGAGAACCACCTTGAGAAGAAGGAGTAAGGATGGAGCACATTAGATTCATTATACTGGCTTAAAACCACTCCAACACCAACATCAGATGTGTCAATCTCAACGATGAATGGACGATGTGGGTCAGGATGGCAGAGGCATGGCTTCTTTTGAAAAGCCTCTTTGAATGTCAGAAAGGCTGATATGGCTTCTGGAGACCAATTGGCGGGATTGGCTCCCTTCTTGGTCATAGCAGTTAGAGGGACTGTCAGTGATGAGTAGTTTTTAATAAAAGATCAATAGTAATTGGTGAAGCCCAAGAAGTGGCACAGTGCCTTCAGGCCTGTAGGTTGGGGCCAGTCCTGGATACTTTCTAATTGCTTGGGGTCCATCTGAAACCCATTCTTAGAAACAATGTATCCCAGGAAGGGTACAGACTCCTTGTGGAATTTGCACTTTTCAAGCTTTGCGTATAGATGGTACTCACACAGGCGTCTTAAAACTTTCTTGACATCCTCCTGATTAATTTGCAGATCTTGAGAGAAGATCAATATATCATCGAGATATACTGCTACGCATTGATAAAGTAAGTCCCTTAAGATGTCGTTCATCATATTTTGAAAGACTGCAGGTGCTTTACTCAAACCAAAAAGCATGACAAAATATTTCAAGTGTTCATCGCGGGTATTAAAAGCAGTCTTCCATTCATCTCCTTTACGAATATGCACCAAGTTGTAAGCTCCTTTAAGGTCTAATTTGGAGAATATCTTGGCTCCTTGGAGCCTATCGATCAGTTCAGAAATTAACGGCAGGGGGTACCTGTCCTTGATAGTAATCTCATTCAAACCCCTGTAATCGATGCAGGGGCGTAAGGTGCCATCTTTCTTCCCTAGGAAAAAGAAGCCTGCACCAGCATGAGATTTGGAGGGTCTGATGAATCCCTTCTGCAGCTTCTCTTGTATGTAGGTGGACATAGCTTTAGTCTCAGCTACTGAAAGAGGGTAAACTCTCCCTTTGGGAGGTTCTGAATTAGGCTCAGATTTATAGCGCAGTCAAATACTCTGTGCGGTGGAAGTACATCTCCTGATTGTTTTGAGAAAACATCCTGGAAGGAGGCTTATTGTGGAGGTAAGCCAGGTAACAATGGTGTAGTGAACATGCAAATGAGCGGTGAAACCTCCACGAGGCACCGGCCGTGACAGTCAGGCCCCGACCGGGACAGATCCAACGTGGCCCAATTAAATTGAGGCATATGATCTTGAAGCAAAAGCAGCCCAAGTACCACCGGATGCATGGTTTATTCCAATATGATAAATGAGATGGATTCTGATTGTAACCCTCCGGTGCACAAGCCAATAGCCTGTGTAGTCAATGAAACTTCTCCAGGAAGTGGTTCTCCATGGATAGAGGACAATAGCAAAGGATTAGCTATTGGTGTGATAGAAATCCATAGATGTTCAACTAAACGCTTCAAATTGAAATTACCTCCGGCACCGGAGTCAATGAGAGCGAGAGACTGAAATTCAAGACCTCCGCAGAGCAGAGATACTGGTAAGGATGATGGAGGAGTAGAAGAGGTGAGGTCCAGGAGAAGTCCTCCTGCAGATCCTAGGTCCATCAGTTTCCCGGACAGATGGGACAGGTTTGGACGGTGTGACCCAATTGGCCACAATACACACATAACCCCATGCATTTGCGAAAACGTCTCTCCTTGGAAGTTAAATGGCTTTGGCCTAGTTGCATAGGCTCTTCCTCTTCTAAGGAAGCAGACAATAAGCTGGAAGCAATAGGCACAGGTTTAGGATGGTTAGCCCCCACTGTGGACTTTCGTGGACTCTTAGTCTCCTGAGTTCGGTCTCGGATACGGCTGTCAATTCTCCCAGCCAGTTCCATCAAGGTCTCAAGGGTATCAGGCAAATCACGAGCCACTAATTCATCCTTTAAGCGAGAGTTGAGGCCCTTCATGAATATGGCACATAGACATCCAGTGTCCCAATGTAGTTTGGATGCTAAAGTCTTGAACTCAATTGCAAAGTCTGTGAGTGGCTTATTACCTTGCTGGAGATTAAGCAAAGCAGATCCAGCAACAGTATGGTGACCCGAATCATCAAAGACAGTCTTAAAAAGTTTTAGAAATCCTGGTAGGTCATTCAGGATAGGATCTTCACGTTCCCATAAAGGTGAAGCCCAAGCCAAGTCTCGTCCCTTTAGAAACGATAGGATGTAGGTGGTCTTGGAAGCTTCAGTGGGAAAGAGGGTAGGATGTAATGAAAAATGCATGCTGCATTGATTAACAAACCCCCTACACATCTTGGCTTCACCCGTAAAGCGGGTAGGTGCGGATAAGGGTAGAGTGGTCTTGAGGGTCACCACTGGAGACAGCAATTCTTTTCCAGGAGTTGCTGAAGAGTTCAGTTCAGCATGTAACTGATTGAAGGCAATAGCTAGGCTCTCCAAAGACTTTTTTTGTTCCATGATCCAGTGCGGATCATGGAACATTCAATTTTTATTGCAGTAATAATAAAATATCTGGAAAAAAGATTGAATGAAAGATGACAGGAAATTTAATTGATTTTCTTTGCTTGTATAAATATTATTATAAAATTCCTCGGGGTCTTTGTATGGAAAAGTATGTGCATAATACAATTTTACACATATTATGGACACATAAGGTAGGCATTTTGTGGGGTAAAGCTGGGGTTGGGTTGGGATTTAGGCACATACTTTTGGGCTAGGCCAGGAATGGCCTGCAAGGCCACAAGCTGAGCCAAGTCCATGGAGTTAGCAATCTGTTGATTTTGTGGCATCATGTGGACCCTTAGTCGCAGTGGAGATGACTCCTCCCATAGGGAGGGGCCCCGTGGGGAACCACAGAGACAGGCTAAACTCTGAGAGCAGATAGTTGTAAGTGGAAAGCTTTATTGTACTGCTGTAGATAGATGGTATGAGGCAGGAAGGAAAGGCACTGAAGTCCAGCAAGGTGCCAATATGTTCAGACAGTCTCAGATGTCAAAGTCTCACCCAGATGTTCAAGATAGATAGGAACCCACAGTGCGGAAAATGCCAAGCCTGGTCGGTGGAGTTGGAGAACCGGATCATTGGGCTACTCACAGGAACATAGTGCGGGTGACTTCCTGGCAAAGGAGATGGTGGGACAGAAGGTCTGTAGTGCAGGATAAACTGGACTGATAGGCCCTCAAGGAGCGAGTACCTGATAGCACAGGAGATCCTGAAAGAAATAGAGACTCCTGAGGAGCGGTTGTCTAGTTAGTAGAAACTCCGAAGGGTTGATGGAAGCGAGAGGCCCCCGAGGAGTGGATGCCAAGAGCTTCGTTAGGAGCGAGATTCCCCAGAGGATAGCGAGGCATCTAAGCGAGCAGCTTAGAGCGGTCAGAGTAGCTAAACTGAAGTCCTTGCTAACTCAATGATGGTAGCATAGTGGAGGCTTTAAATACCTGGAGGTATCGACGTCATGCGGTGTGGACGCCCCCGAAGTTCCTGCCATGACATTTATTTGAGCATAGGGAACGTGCGTGCACCCTATGAGGCCACAGGACGGATCATGGCGGACTGGGATGCCCATGCTGTTGGAGACACCGATGGTTTTGGCACTCGGCACCAGAGGCAGCCATCTTGCCCAAGCAGGAGGAAAAGGGTAGAAAAGAGGTAAGGCAGAGCGGTCGCAGCTGTCTGTGACTGACGGATGCAACTGAGAGATTGAGAATTCCAGTGTTGAATCAATTTTTGAATTTTGAGTGTTTTTTGAAGGTTTGTGACGGTTATATAAGTGCTTTTAAACATGATTGGACTATGTTTCCCAGACTGTAATGTATGAATACATCTGTTTTTCATTCAATTTTTATTGCAGTAATAATAAAATATCTGGAAAAAAGATTGAATGAAAGATGACAGGAAATTTAATTGATTTACTTTGCTTGTATAAATATTATTATAAAATTCCTCGGGGTCTTTGTATGGAAAAGTATGTGCATAATACAATTTTACACATATTATGGACACATAAGGTAGGCATTTTGTGGGGTAAAGCTGGGGTTGGGTTAGGATTTAGGCACATACTTTTGATTTTAAATAGTATTCACATAGATTAGCATGCATAATTTACACCCTGCATAGGGCAAATGTAGTTTTGTGTGGGTTAGTTTATGTGCATTATTTCAGATAACTATCAAAGCAAATTTATATACATAAGTTCGCTTTTAATCTTGATGTTTCCTGTACATTTTTGGAATGCATAAAATATGCAGGTTGTTATAAAATTACCCTCAAAATGTCTACTTCCAGCTTGTGCTGTACTGAATATGATGTAGTCACCCTAAGAATGTTTGCCAGTAGCCACTCTGTTAGCCCTACAGTCATCTATGCTAAGATTCCTTGAACACAAATCCACAATTTAAATTGAAATTGCCTCTCTTACAGTGAGCACCACAGTTGGAAAAGCTTCTTGCAGGTTGCAGGTCAGATCTTTTTTCTTGATTTGGGATGTAGCCTCAGTTTCAAACCACTACAGGCTGTCTTCTGCCTACCTTTGCCTTCCTTGCAGCTCTTACAATAGAACTCCTCTAAGCTATCATGCCCTATATCCAAACCCTTCTGACCCTGTTCTTTCCAAAACAAGCAGCATTTTAATGGCATCCTCACCTAAAAGATAAATAGCCTGTGGCTTAGTAATTCAGGCTCTTAATCAGCCTGGAGATGACACCTTTGTTATGTTTGACAGTACAGTGCTGGTAGTTTATATTGCAAGGAATCCCAAGTTTCATGAATTTTTCATTGCAATCTGCTATAACTCCATTCATTTCAGTAGAGCTTATCAACATTTTTCCAAAGGGCACAATAGATAACTGGCCATTTTTAACTACCAGCATCGTAAAATTCAGTCAGATTTGTAGGAAAATTATGCAAAAAAAAGTTATGAAATTCATTTCATGCTAATAACAGTTTTGAACATCTCTTGTTGAAGATATCTCAGCACTTAGCCATTTTTTTGTCATGTCTAATCATGAAATCTTTATCCTTTCAGCAAAGTGATGTCATTTCAGTCTGACATAATTGTTGAAAATAGTTCTAGAATGTCAAATTAATATTGAGAAACTGGTTTTGAATATTACTGTGGAGTAAACCTGAATTATGTTCTTTAGCTAAAAGCAAATAACAGTCAAGCTTTTCACCTCACCCAAAATGATGTTATACAGATCTCAGACATTTTTTTCTCTGCCTGGATATGTTAATCTTTCTTTTTTGGAAACTGCTCCAACAGAGATAATTAAGGAATCCCAGTATACATTGGTAAGCATACCAGCTGTGTAATTCAATTCCAAGAACTCAAGGGTATAAACTGCTCATCTGCAAACAAGGTGGAATTCATGTGTCATCTGGGAGAAGATAAAGAATAGAGTATCAAAGAGATGGCTAGTAAGGCATGATCTGAAACACCTATAATTTTGAATTCACAGTTTGCAAGCTGTGGATTAAACCTGTTACTCTTAAAGAAATTATCTATCTTAGAGAAAGAGTTGTGAAAACATGAAAAATATGAAAAGTCCTGGTGTATACTTCATTTTTCTGTAATCTTTATTTTTATAAAACCAACTTTCATGTATAATCTGTGCTCATTCATCTGGTTAGAATATAGCTGGTTAAGTTTGGGGCATTCAAGGGCGGGTAGTAGGTGTTCCCGGGAGGAGCAGAGTTATCTGATTAACCTAACTGGCTAACTCTAGCCATACCATAGGGCTGATCTAAAGTTAGCCAATTCACCTATCCAGCTCACATTAAGATATCCAGGTATATTAACCTCATTTTCCCCTCACCACAGCCTAGCTTCTCACCTAATTGTCACCCCCACCCAAGCCTAGCATTTCACCTCATTCTACTCCCTGCCCCAGTCTAGCATCTCACCTTATGCTCTCTCCTCTCTCCTTAACGACCCTGCCCAGCATATTTCAGAGCCCCATCCCGTTTCCTCCTCCCATACCTGTCTTAGGCCTAGATTCATCAATATGCTTTAAATTTCACATGAATAATGCCCGCGATAAGGAAAAGGGGCATGGATATGATAATTCTTTCTGTAGTTACCATACCCTTTTAGCACTTCATATAGATATTTTATCACCTCTTTATAAGGCCTTCATAGTAGTCAACTATTTATATCACTTTAGGGGGGCCAGCTAGTAACTTGAGGGGATGTTTTGGTGGTAGTCTAGGATTTTGGGGCCAGTTTGACATGCACAGTGAGATGTACGAACAGCACAGTATACATCAGTGAAGATTTTACATCATTTGGAATATCAAGCTAGGGTGAGAGAACATTGTAGAAATCTTATCTTTGTGAGACTTTCCTCACTCCAAATTTTATTTATTAAAAAAAAAAAAAAAAAAATGATGTCAAATCTTCATTGAGGTGTACTATGTTGTTTGTACATCTCGTTCTGCATTTTAAACTGGCCCCAAAACCCTAAACCACCACCAAAACCTCACCTCGAGTTATTAGTTGGCCCTCCTAAGTGATATATATAGTTGAATACTGTAACAGCCTCCCAAAGGTAGATGAGCTCTCTTTCTCTCTCCCCAAAACCAGAAATGGCCAAAATACAATCTTTATTGCAAATTGTGTTATTTATTTATTTATTTATTTATTTAGTGATTTTTTAATATACCATGGCACGTTAAAAACATCACCTCGGTTTACAATAAACAATAATTCAGCAACAGGCTTTACAGAGAAATTGAAATAACATAGACATGATATATATAAAAAAATACCAACAAGATCAAAGCAAATACAATAAACAATGGTAATCATGAACCTTAGTAAATGGCCAGTCTAATAATAACTGGAAGTTCAGAGACCAAAAAAGTCAAAATTCGCAGTGAGAAGGTTAAAATCGGTGTGTAGTAATGATTCAGTGAGAACAGGAATATTAATCGGTAATTCAGTAGAGGAGAGGATCATTGAGAGTAAGCTTGTTCGAACAGCCATGTTTTGAGGTTTTGCTTAAACTTCTTATGGCAGGGTTCGAGACGCAGGTCGGATGGCAATTTGTTCCAGATGTTGGTCCCGGCAATCGTGAAAGTGCGATCTCTTGTAGAGATGTGCTTGATGTGTTTCATTGTAGAAGAGGTGAGTTTGGCTTGGTGCATTTTTCTTATTGGTCTGTTTGATGTGCGGAAAATAAAATACAGGAAGGCAGTGAAGGAACATGAGAACAGGTGTAATGTGTTCATGGCGGTGAGAGTTAGTGAGTAAGCGTGCTGCACATTTTATAGCATCTGTAGTGGTTGTATTGTGTTTTTGGGGAGACCTAGTAGTATGGCATTACAGTAGTCCAGTTTTGACAATATTGTAGCTTGTAATACTGTCCGGAAGTCATGTGGATGTAGAAGCGGTTTAATTCTTTTTAGAGTATGTAGCTTGAAAAAACCGTTTTTGATTGTGGCTGAGATGAAATTCTTTAAGGAGAAGTGATTATCTATGATGACGCCAAGGCTGCGGACTTGCTGTAAATTGAGGGAGTCCAATGGTGAAGGTAGAGTAGGGTTAGCAGTAATGTTATTATGAGGTGAGATGATGAGGAGCTCTGTCTTCGTAGTGTTGATTGCTAGGAAGTTCTCAGTAAGTAGTTTTTTTATTTCTATAAGAGCCGCATCCCAAATTTTTAGAGCGTTAGGTAGGGAATCGTTGATGGGGATAAGGATCTGTACATCATCTGCATAAATAAAATGTGGAAGATCCAGTTTCATCGGGAGTTGACAGAGAGGAGATAGGTATATGTTGAAGAGTGTGGAGGAGAGCGATGATCCTTGTGGAACACCTTGTGTTAGTTTTCTAGGTTTTGAAACATGGCAGTCCATTTTGACACTTGAAGAATATGTCTGAGTAAGATAACCAAGAATACCCAGACTCCTCTGCTGTACTAGCCTGTCAGAGGTGAATGAACTTTGAGAGACTTTCTGACTATCACAGATTCAAAGGATGCAGAAGAGTTGGGAAACTGGTAAATCCTGCAAAGCTTATAATTACAGGCCAGGAAGGCATCAATGACTTGCAGAGAATCTCTGAGACAGATTTGCTGGCAACAAAAGGAGAGAGGCCTATTTTAATGGCCACATTTACTTCACAATGCAGGGATACTCGTTCTGCAGGAAAACAGGATGCAAGCCTTTATCTTGCAGATATTGGTTTCAATGACCTGAAACCAATTTGAATGAATCCTGGTGCCAAGCTCTATTCAAGACCCAGACTGGGAGGTGTTTACAATAAACAAAGAAGAACAACAGAAGACAAGAAGAGAATACTTGCATCAAAGCCAGTATGATACAGGAACTTGTTTACATTGGGAGGAGTAACAGGGTTAGAAGAATTCTTAGTTGAGGGAGGTCCTCACAAGCATTTCCTATACAGGATAGATTGTCATGACAAACAGTATCATGTGTTTGTGGGCGGTTACACTTTTCTGGAAGCTTCGAGAATGTTGGATTTTAATTATATAAGTCAGAGCAGGGCAGA
The DNA here is from genome assembly GCF_901001135.1 of Rhinatrema bivittatum. Lineage (NCBI taxonomy): Eukaryota > Metazoa > Chordata > Amphibia > Gymnophiona > Rhinatrematidae > Rhinatrema > Rhinatrema bivittatum. The sequence continues at coordinate 58,801,131 of NC_042620.1, read as the reverse complement.
AATTCATTGAGATGCTACTTATTACAGATAGAGGGCAGATTGCATCTCACAAGAACACTTGTCTTTGCATGTCTTTTGAAAAAAGCCAAAATAAACTAAATTTTAAAACCTCTTGCTGAATTGCAGTGTTCTTGTGCCCTAAGCTATGAGTCCCAAAATTAGACACACTGTATGTTCTGTCCTTCAGAAATGATTGGAGCCAGCATAGGGCAGTGCCAGCGATGCCAATTTGTGAGAGGCGGGAAAGAAGGGTATTGTGGTTGACAGTGTCAAATGCAGAAGAAATATCAAGAAGAGCCAGTAAGTAAGAATGACCACTATCAAGGGTTTTAAGTATTGAATCAGAGAGAGACACTAGAAGGGTTTCTGTACTATGGTTCTTACGGAAACCATATTGTGATGGGAATAGTAATTGATTTTCGTCTAGAAAGTCGGTGAGTTGCTTGTTGATGACTTTCTCCATGATTTTGAGTTATGGCTGTTTTGAGCATATCACACAGCTTAACATCAGGGGAAAAAGGTGTAGTTATTTCTGGCATTCAAAAAGTGTGATATTGCCCCTCATTTTCATTAATCCTGCCCAATCCCACCCCTATGAAAAATTTGCATTCATGCGATACTGTAAATATTGCATGTGAAATGCTATTAATGCACGCATTATGGCATTAACGCCATAATGCACTTTGATGAATAACCCCAATAATTTGATTGGTCCAAGAAGAACCCAAGACCAAAGGGAAGGGCTGGGGGTCAAAGGATGTACATGTAAAAAGGTTGTGGTGTGGCCAAAGCAGTGAAAAAAATTAGAAAGCAACCACTGGGCCTATCTGTGACCAACAGCGCTCAGGCACTTAAGTGAACCCCAGCCCTTGCAAGGGCTTCCTCGGTAACAGGAAATCCAACCGTCAGGAAGGGGTATGGCTGCTTTAGAGTCTGAGTGCTACCAGCTCACAGATAGGCCCCATGGTTGCTCTCTAATTTTGAATGCTGCTTTGTCTGCACCATAGCCTTTTTACAAGCTCATCCTTTAACCCTCATTCCATCCCCCATTATGTAGCAATTGGTTCAGGAGCTGTTGAAAGAGGGAGCTATTTTTTATCTAATTTTAAGTGGAAGTGGGTGGGGAGAATTAGAATATATAGCAGTAAATGATGACATAGACTTAATTGGCATCTCAGAGACATGGTGGAAAGAGGATAACCAATGGGACAGTGCTATACCAGGGTACAAATTATATCGCAATGACAGAGAGGAGCACTCGAGAGGAGGTGTGGCACTTTATGTCCGGGATGGCATAGATTCCAACAGGATAAACATCCTGCATGAGACTAAATACAAAATTGAATCTTTATGGGTAGAAATCCCTTGTGTGTCAGGGAAGACTATAGTGATAGGGGTATACTACCGTCCACCTGGTCAAGATGGTGAGATGGACAGTGAAATGCTAAGAGAAATTAGGGAAGCTAACCAAATTGGTAGTGCAGTAATAATGGGAGACTTCAATTTCCCCAATATAGACTGGGTAAATGTATCATCGGGTCACGCTAGAGAGATAACATTCCTGGATGGAATAAATGATAGCTTTATGGAGCAATTGGTTCAGGAATCGACAAGAGAGGGAGCAATTTTAGATCTAATTCTCAGTGGAGCACAGGACTTGGTGAGAGAGGTAATGGTGGTGGGGCCGCTTGGCAATAGTGATCATAATATGATCAAATTTGATTTAATGACTGGAAAAGGAACAGTGTGCAAACCAAGGCTCTCGTGCTAAACTTTCAAAAGGGAAACTTTGATAAAATGAGAAAAATTGTTAGAAAAAAACTGAAAGGAGCAGCTACAAAAGTAAAAAATGTCCAAGAGGTGTGATCATTGTTAAAAAATACCATTCTAGAAGCACAGTCCAGATGTATTCCACACATTAAGAAAGGTGGAAAGAAGGCAAAACAATTACCGGCATGGTTAAAAGGGGAGGTGAAAGAAGCTATTTTAGCCAAAAGATCTTCATTCAAAAATTGGAAGAAGGATCCAACAGAAGAAAATAGGATAAAGCATAAACGTTCGCAAGTTAAATGTAAGACATTGATAAGACAGGCTAAGAGAGAATTTGAAAAGAAGTTGGCTGTAGAGGCAAAAACTCACAGTAAAAACGTTTTTAAATATATCAGAAACAGAAAGCCTGTGAGGGAGTCAGTTGGACTGTTAGATGATCGAGGGGTTAAAGGGGCACTCAGAGAAGATAAGGCCATCGCGGAAAGATTAAATGATTTCTTTGCTTCAGTGTTTACTGAAGAGGATGTTGGGGAGGTACCCGTAATGGAGAAGGTTTTCATGGGTAATGATTCAGATGGACTGAATCAAATCATGGTGAACCTAGAAGATGTGGTAGGCCTGATTGACAAACTGAAGAGTAGTAAATCACCTGGACCAGATGGTATACACCCCAGAGTTCTGAAGGAACTAAAAAATGAAATTTCAGACCTATTAGTAAAAATTTGTAACTTATCATTAAAATCATCCATTGTACCTGAAGACTGGAGGATAGCAAATGTAACCCCAATATTTAAAAAGGGCTCCAGGGGCGATCTGGGAAACTACAGACCGGTTAGCCTGACTTCAGTGCCAGGAAAAATAGTGGAAAGTGTTCTAAACATCAAAATCACAGAACATATAGAAAGACATGGTTTAATGGAACACAGTCAGCATGGCTTTACCCAGGGCAAGTCTTGCCTCACAAATCTGCTTCACTTTTTTGAAGGAGTTAATAAACATGTGGATAAAGGTGAACCGGTAGATATAGTATACTTGGATTTTCAGAAGGCGTTTCACAAAGTTCCTCATGAGAGTCTTCTAGTAAAAGTAAAAAGTTATGGGAGAGGTGGTGATGTCCTTTCGTGGATTGCAAACTGGCTAAAAGACAGGAAACAGAGAGTAGGATTAAATGGGCAATTTTCTCAGTGGAAGGGAGTGGACAGTGGAGTGCCTCAGGGATCTGTATTGGGACCCTTACTTTTCAATATATTTATAAATGATCTGGAAAGAAATACGACGAGTGAGATAATCAAATTTGCAGATGACACAAAATTGTTCAGAGTAGTTAAATCAAAAGCAGATTGTGATAAATTGCAGGAAGACCTTGTGAGACTGGAAAATTGGGCATCCAAATGGCAGATGAAATTTAATGTGGATAAGTGCAAGGTGATGCATATAGGGAAAAATAACCCATGCTATAATTACACAATGTTGGGTTCCATATTAGGTGCTACAACCCAAGAAAGAGATCTAGGTGTCATAGTGGATAACACATTGAAATTGTCGGTACAGTGTTCTGCGGCAGTCAAAAAAGCAAACAGAATGTTGGGAATTATTAGAAAGGGAATGGTGAATAAAACGGAAAATGTCATAATGCCTCTGTATTGCTCAATGGTGAGACCGCACCTTGAATATTGTGTACAATTCTGTTCGCCACATCTCAAAAAAGATATAATTGCGATGGAGTAGGTACAGAGAAGGGTTACCAAAATGATAAGGGGAATGGAACAACTCCCCTATGAGGAAAGACTAAAGAGGTTCTTTTCAGCTTGGAGAAGAGACGACTGAGGGGGGATATGATAGAGGTGTTTAAAATCATGAGAGGTCTAGAACGGGTAGATGTGAATCGGTTATTTACTCTTTCGGATAGTAGAAAGACTAGGGGGCACTCCATGAAGTTAGCATGTGGCACATTTAAAACTAATCGGAGAAAGTTCTTTTTTACTCAACGCACAATTAAACTCTGGAATTTGTTGCAAGAGGATGTGGTTAGTGCAGTTAGTATAGCTGTGTTTAAAAAAGGATTGGATAAGTTCTTGGAGGAGAAGTCCATTACCTGCTATTAAGTTCACTTAGAGAATAGCCACTGCCATTAGCAATGGTTACATGGAATATACTTAGTTTTTGGGTACTTGCCAGGTTCTTATGGCCTGGATTGGCCACTGTTGGAAACATGATGCTGGGCTTGATGGACCCTTGGTCTGACACAGTATGGCATTTTCTTATGTTCTTAGGCAGAATTTGGTGAGAGAGGTAAAGAAGGTGGGTTCACTTGGGAATAGTGATCAAAAGATGATCAAATTTGGATTGATAATAATGGGACAATAAGTAAATCTATACCTCTAGCATTAAACTTGTAAAAGGGAGACTTTGATACAGTGAGAAAAATAGTTAGAAAAAAACTGATAGGTGCAGCTACAAAAGTTAAGAGTGTACAACAGGCATTGACATTGTTTAAAAATGCCATCTTTGAAGTGCAGTCCAGATGTATTCCATGCATTAAGAAAGGTGGATGGAAGGCCAAACAATTGCCAGCATGGTTAAAAGGCAAGGTGAAAGAGGCTATTTTAGCCAAAAATTGAAAGAAGAATCCATCTGAAGAAAATAGGAAACATATATAGAAACCTAGAAATGACGGCAGATAAAGACCAATCGGCCCATCCAGTCTTCCCAGCAAGCTCCCACATTTATTTTCCCATACTTATCTGTTTCACCAACCACCAAGTTCAGGGCCCTTGTTGATAACTGTTTGATTCAAATTTCCTGCCATCCCCTGCCATTGATGCAGGGGATGGCAGAGCGTAGTATAAACACTGTGGATCCATAAAGTCTAGAGGATGTGAATGAAGAGAAGATGCACAGGGGTGGCTTGCTTGCGGGAATGACGACTACTACCTGGAGATTAATATCCTTATTCAATAAACATACACACAGTTAATGCGACTCCAACATTGCTCTATACTTCAATGGCAAGAGGAAATGTGGAAAAAAGGATTTGCATCCACAAAAAAGCAGGGGAGTAGCTTGCGTGTGATGGCGGTTACTACCCCAAATCAAATAAGCCTGATACTTCACTTCCAATGCATATCCAGCATAGCTCTCTGCTTCATAGGCAGGGAGAATGAAGAAAAGATGATTTATATTCAGACAACAACCAACAAGGAATGAATTACATAGTCTGGGTAAACAAATAAGCGTGGGTGTAGCTTGCTTGTTACAGTGGTTACTACCCCAAATCAATTAAGCATGATACTTCACTTGGAATACATATCCAGCGCAGCTCACTGCTTCAGCGGCAGGGGGGAATGAAGTAAAAAGGATTTATATTCAGACAACAAACAAGGACTGAATTGCACAGGCAGGGTAAACAAGCGTGGGAGTAGCTTGCTTAATATGGCGGTTACTACCCCAAACCAATTAGCTAGATACTTCACTTAGATGCAGCTCCAGCACTGCTGTCTGCATCGATGGTGAGGGTAGAAGGGAATTGGAACCAAAAAATTACTTATAAGGGCCAAGAGTAACAGATAAGTATGAAAACAAATAGGTGTGAAAGCTTGCTGGGCAGACTGGATGGGCTTTTTGCTCTTCTTCTGCCGTCACTTCTATGTTTCTATGTTGTTGGAGTTGCATCAAAGGTGAGCATAAGGCTTAATGGTTAAGGGAAGTAACCGCCACATCAAGCAAGATACCCCGATTCTTGTTTACCCAGACTGAACAGATCAATGCCTTGTTGGATGTTGTCTGAATATAAACCCTGTTTTCCACATTTCCCCCTGCCATTGAAGCAGAGAGCAATGCTGTATATGCATTCAAAGTGATGTATCAGGCTTAATTAGGGGAGGCCTGCGTGATCGGCGCCCAGACCCATCGGGGTAAGGCCTTTCAGATCCCCTTGCCCCCGGCGAGCCCAGACGCCGAACACACAGCCAGATCACCGCACCGTCCATCCGCCCGGCCCTCCGACCCCCCCCCCCGGCAGTGCGACCAGCCAATCACAGAGCAGAGAGGGGCATTTAAAAATGACCTGATCCTCAGGCGCCGTGCCTTCCAGCTCCAAGCTGCTGCCGCCGCTGCTGCAAAATCGAAGAGGGGAGGCCTGCGCGATCGGCGCCCAGACCCGTCTGGGTAAGGCCTTTCAGATCCCCTTGCCCCCGGCGAGCCCAGATGCCGAACAAGCAGCCAGATCACCACGCCATCCATCCGCGCAGCCCTCCGACCCCCCCCCCCCCCGGCAGCGCGACCAGCCAATCACAGAGCAGAGAGGGAAATTTAAAAATTACCTGATCCTCAGGCGCCGCATGCTGGCGTCGTGCGCTGAAGGAGCGCGACAAAGGGGCAGGCCCCTTTGTGCGCCCCTTCATGCAGCCACTGAGATAAAGAAGAAAATAGAATTCTAAACTCACCCCACTCCGCCAGCTAAGCCACTCCAACCTCAGGAACTCTTGAAGTGATCCCTGCCTACAACAAACAACTAATAGGACATAATTCCTAATCCTGCATTACAACATAGGACCACATAACAATAACAAGCCCAAACACCTCCTATCAAAATCTTTCTTCTCATCAGCAATTCTTCTGGAGTACATCCTCAGCTTCTAAAATCTTAACCTCATCCAGCTCTCAACTTGCAACTGCGCTGATCGTTTACATCACATTTACTGACCACTTCCGTATAGAAACTTCTACACTAGCATCTTGTTAACATCCTGCCGCTCTCTAAATACAAACCATTCATTCTATTTGAACATCATTCAACTACAACACACCTTCATACCTCATCCCAATCTCATACTTCAATCTTCCAATTCTTACTCCAAACCAGAGTTACCTACCCTTACATGATTCAACTCTACAAGACCTACTTGCATGACCATCCCAACAGTTCTCTTCTCCTTTAACTAACATCACAAACTATCTTCCAGACAAGGTGAACTCTAAAACTCCTTAAGAAGTTATCTGTCAACACCATCATGGCTCACCCCGCTGTGAACAACCAGACAAGAAACAGCCATCTGATTAAAATCCCACTTCTCAAACATGCCAGAAACCTTCTCTACCTCACCTTTTTCTTGATAAATGCCCAATCTCTGACTAAGAAACTCATGATTACTTCAGACCTGATCCAAGCAAAGAATCCCGACTTCTTCGCTATAACAGAAACTTGGCTCAAAGACACCGATCCTGTACTTACAAATCAGCTAACCAAAATGATTACAACATATTCTCCATCCCACGAAAATCCCGCAGAGGAGGAGGACTACTCCTCCTAATAAAAAAACATTTCTCTATGAAGCTGATCCCTCACAACCTTCCTAAGAAATTCGAAATTGCTTTATTCGACTCTGAATTCCTACAAATATGTCTTGTATATTGCCCACCCTAACTTCTCGACAATGAGATCTCCCCTCTACTAGAATTTTTAATAACTAACATGAACACAAAAAAACCATCCATAATACTTGGTGACTTCAACCTTCATACTGATGCCCTACCTAGATCTCAAAACTGCCAAACATTACTCGACATGCTTTCCATCCTAAACCTGATCCAACTTGTAAACAACCCCACTCACAAAGCAGGTCATATGCTGGATCTGATATTCACCAACCAATACCTCTTCGACACTACATTATCTATTAAATCTGTCCCCTGGTCGGATCATTATCTAATCAAATGCTGTGCACAAATCAATACCAACAAAATGACAAGAACTAATAAACCAATATCATTCAAATATAGACCCCCCTTCCAACTCGACTCACTCAAACAAGAACTGGGGAAACAACTTATAAATCTTGATCTATCCAACATACATAACGCCACTCAGTCCTGGTTCCAACTTACAAATCGAACGGCAAACAACATAAATCCCGAGAAACGAAACTGATAAAACAAAACAGAACAAAAAACAACCCATGGTTCAATTCACACTTCAGAACTCTGAAATCCAATCTCATAAAGTTGGAAAAAAGAATGGCGCAAATCCAAATGCCAATCAACTCTTCAAAGATTCCGCACACAACTCGCCGACTACAAGAAAGCAATTCTGAATGCCAAACATGAATACTATAGCCTAAAGATAAAAAAAACTCCACAAATAAATCAAACTCCCTCTTCAACATCGTAAAAAACCTAATGGAAAATAACAACAAAAACATCCCAACTACCGATGCAATTAACCTAAGCCAAGACCTCACAAATTTCTTTAAGAACAAAATAGACAAGATAACTGAATCCTTCAACATCCCTTCTACTGATGAAGTACCTTATGATCCACCATCAATAGCAACATGGTCGAAATTCGAACCAATTTCAATTATTTAAATAGAAAAGATGCTTCAAAAAATAAACCCTGCTCGACATGACCTCGATACTATCCCAACCCGAGTATTAAAGGAAATAACACATATTATTGTACCATTAGCTGCAATCATAAACAAATCACTTGAAGAGGGTCATCTACCAGCCAATCTGAAAACTGCAACAATCAATCCCATTTCAAAAAAAAAGAACCATGACCCAAAAGACCTGAATAATTACCGTCCTATGTCCAACCTTCGCTTACTTGCCAAGTTGACTGAAAAAGCAGCTTTGAATCAACTCAACGAACACCTAGAGATCAACAATATTCTTCACCCCGCACAACACGGTTTCAGAAAGAACCGCAGCACTGAAACCCTACTGATCAATTTATCTAACAAAATAATAAGAGGCTTCGACAACAAACTAAGGGCCTCATTTTCCAGTATCGCATTAGGGGGCGTTACCAATGCAAATGAGGCTTCTTTCGTGCAGTGGGGAAACATCGCGTGCGGCGATGTTTTCGCCAGGCGCGAAAACATTAGCACAATTCACAATGTTTTCCCAGTGTGCGATGATTCTTTGGGTGTTTCATCACAGTGCACGATATTTGCCGGTTTTTACACTTGATTTGTCGCGGTCCACGATAGTTCTGGAGGGAGGGAGAGAGAGAGAGAGAGAGAGAGAGAGAGAGAGAGAGAGAGAGAGAGAGAGAGAGAGAGAGAGAGAGACTTACTATAGTGCCTATGCCCTAGACAGGTATTTTAATCCCTATGGGAGGGCCACCTACTAACTCGGGGTGGGGATTAGGTATCAGCGTCGGGGGTTGGGGGCCACTTTCGCATTCCACATGAGACCTACGGAAAGAACAGTGGTCTCTAGTGAAGATTTGCTGGCCGTCGGAGTGAGGAAACTCACTCCAAGAGGAGATTTGGGCAACGTTCTCTCCACCTAGCTTTTTGTTGCCCAGGTAGATTGTCCAGCAAGCTAGGTGGAGAGAACGTTGCCCAAATCTCCTCTTGGAGTGAGTTTCCTCACTCCGACGGCCAGCAGTGTGTGGCAATGTATCTCCTTTAGTTCCTCCTTACATAGGTCATATGTGTCTTATGTTCTTATGTTCTTTTTTCAGGACTTTTGCATTAACTTTATAGTCCGCATTCAATAAGGAAATAGATCTATAATTAGAGGCCAATAATTGTTTTTTCCCTGTCTTTGGCATTACAACAATTCTGGTGTCTATAAAGTTATGAGCATGCATTCCATTTTAGATAATATTGGAAAAGCAGTCATGCAAGTGTGGTAACAATATTTCATGCAGTGGAGGTAGAGTTCTATGGGAAACTCATCTGGTCCAGAGGATTTCCTAAAAGGAAAAGATTTAAGAATATAAGAATATAAGACTTGTCAAACTGGGAAAGACAAGGGTCCATCAAGCCAGCATCCTGTCTCCAACAGTGGCCAAGCCAAGTCACAAGTAACTGGCAGGATCCCAAGAGGTAGATAGATTCCAAGCTGTTTATCCCAAGAATAAGCAGTGGATTTTTGCAACTCTACCTTAATAATTTTTAGTGAACGTTTCCTCCAAGAACTTTCACAGGTCTATGAATTTCTATAGTGGTAACTGAAGACTCTATTCTCTATCAACTGCAGTGAATGAGTGTTGTATAAGAGTACACAGAAAAGTCAACTTGTAAATATGTAGTGGAGGGACACTGGAGGTTACTTTAACACTCACTAGTAATACTTTATTTCATTTCATGCTGAGGTTAACTTGACTGTATTTAAAGTGTTACCATATTTGATGTTTTTGTGTTCTTTTATCGCATGAAACTTCTTGATTAATAACATGGTAATAACATGAGTTTGTATATTTTTACATCCCAGGAAGCCTATGACATTTCATATTGATATGTGACATTATGAATATTATTCCTAGAAATGTGTGAAAAATGTATCATATAACCTGAACTGGCAAATTTTCAATCCTTTTGATGGAATCTTTGTATTTTGCCCATCAGCTTTTCATCTGCAGATTTGGGCAGAATTCTAAGGAAATTAAATTTATAAAACATGAATCAGCATTTAAAAATATCAGAAGCATATTTTTAAAAAATACTAAGAAAACTGTTGTAATCTTCAAATTTATTCAAAATTATTTTCAAGTCAATTTGCTGAAATTTCAAAATCTTTAAAGGTTTGGTAAATTAATCAATAAACCTATTTAGCAATTCACACATCTCTAATTATTACCTACAAAATGCAATAGCTGTTGGCAGATGTTGATGGATAACCTTTGTTCTATTTTTTTTATATGTAAATGTGGTTCATGTTATCAGATAATTAGTACAAATTTTAACTTCAGAATTTCCTCCTTTCTCTCCAGGAAATGATACAATTTACTGGACCGATATGGGCTTTAACAAAATCAGCAGATCTAGAAGAGATCAAACATGGAAGGAAGACATCATTACAAATGGCTTGGGAAGGGTGGAAGGGATAGCAGTTGACTGGATAGCTGGTACTATTTTTATGTTTTTTTGTAGAAGTAGTATATATAAATAATAATATTTTTCCTAATACATGGGGAGGAAAGTTTTCAAAACAATTTATCTGGGTAGTAGCAATTTAGCCAGGTAAACTAGCTATCTAAAAATTGTTCTCCCTCATCTTGCTAAAAGTATATGTAACCCTAAGCCAGGCTCTCCTTAAGATAAATGGGGCTTACACTTAATACTGGGGTTGCTTTGACTCACTGTCTCAAATTCCAATGTAGATTCTGTGTTGTAGAGGAGAGTAAACTTCCAAGACCCAAAATGTTAGACATACACTTAACTTTTAAATGCCAATAATCAGTCTGTATAATGTATTGGCATTTTAATATAAGGTTTTATGAAAGGATTTTTTTTAAAACATGATTAATGTGGTACTCCATACATTCTTCTGTGGTAGCATCCATAATTCAAATGAAATTTGTAAATTAGTTAATATGTGGTCCCTTGTTCTTTTCCATAGAGTCCATTGTGTCCACTGTGTCCTCTGTTGGACTTTAGAGCTACCCTAAGTGAACTGGATGGGTTTCTCCTTGCCCATAAGTATTCACCTTAATATCTGAGATCCACTATTTTATCTTGACTCATAAGTCATAAGGCAAGTCTTGTGGGGGTCAGGAGGGTCCCCCAAGACTTGCCAAAAGTCCCTAGTGGTCCAGCAGGGGTCTGGGAGCGATCTCCTGCACTCATGCCATCAGCTGCCAGTAATCAAAATGGCGCCGATAGCCTTTGCCCTTACTATGTCACAGGGGCTATCGGTGCCATTGGTCAGCCCCTGTCACATGGTAGGAGCACAAGATGGTGCCGATGGCCATGTGACAGGGGCTGACCAATGGCATTGGTACCCCCTGTGAAATAGTAGGTCAAAGGCTATCGGCGCTATTTTGAAACCGGCAGCGAGAGTGTGAGTATAGGGGGTGGCTTCCGGACCCCCCGCTGGACCACCAGGGAGTTTTGGCAAGTCTCAGGGGGGGGGGGTGTTCAGGAGGGTGGGGGGTTTGTTTAAATTAGGTCCTTTAGACGACCAAATAATTTGGCAGATTAGGTGTATTCGTGGGGAATCGTGATACGTTTTGCTTCCCCACGAATACAACGAATAGGGCCCTATACGTTGAGGATGAGAAATACGTCAGAAACAAATGCACACCCCTATTACTTATTGCAGGATATAGGCAACTGCAGGATAGGCTTACACCCATGGAGACTTTACTTCAAACAAGAGTTTGGTTGTACAGCTTGCCTTTTGACCCAGTCCGGTATGATTTGTTTGAGTGTCTCATCTCGTTAAAATGTATATAACAGCAAGGTTGGTGTGCAGTCAGATGACATTGATCGGGCAGATGTCCTTTCAGGGAAGGGGAAGGTTGGCAGTGGGGCTGAACCGGAGAGCAGTTTCACTCCCCATGGCAGGGCTCCTGAAGTTGAGCCGGCATTTTACTTGTGTTTCCAACAGTGATGGGACCAGCATAGAAAGGGATGATGCAAATCTGATCATTAGTCATTCTTTCATACTCTGGGCAGCTAGGAAAACATAGAAGAGAGCCTATGGACCACATTAATATTGACACCTTTCAGATGGGTCGTCACATGGATGGGAAAGACTGGCATATGAGAGGAACAGTTATTGACCTTTCCATGGCACCTGAGAGACTCGAGAGCTGCTCCGGATGTAATAATAATTAGAGATGTGAATCGTGTGCCAGATCATCTTAACGATCAGATTCAGCTGGGGGGGGGGGGATCTGATTGTTAAGATATGTGAATTGGAATCGTTTCCAATTCCAATTCACATCACTAATTTTTTTTTTTAGGGAGGCCCGCGCCGCTAAAAAAAAACAACCCACCCGACCCTTTAAATCGACCCCTCCCCCTCCCGACCCCCCAAAACCTTTTAAAATTACCTGGTTGTCCAGGGGGGCCTCTGGAAGAGATCCAGGGGGGCCTCGGGGAGAGGAGAGATCCAGGGGGGCCTCGGGGAGAGATTTCCCTTTCCCAGGCATCAGCTGTTTTAAAAAAAAATGGTGCTGATGCCCCTTTGCCCTTACCATGTGACAGGGTATCCGTGCCATTGGCCAGCCCCTGTCACATGGTAGGAGCACTGGATGGCTGGCGCCATCTTTAAAGATGGCGCCGGCCATCTTTACTCATCAGCCCCTAGTATAATAGGGGCTGATGAGTGCCATTGGCCAGCCCCATGTGACAGGGGCTGGCCAATGGCATGGATACCCTGTCACATGGTAAGGGCAAAGGGGCATTGGCGCCATTTTTTTTTAGAACAGCTGATGCCTGGGAATGGGAAATCTCTCCCTGAGGCCCCCCTGGATCTCTCCCCGAGGCCCCCCTGGACCACCAGGTCATTTTAAAAGGTTTTGGGGGGGTCGGGAGGGGGGGTCGATTTAAAGGGTCGGATGTTTTGTTTTTTTTAGCGGCACGGGCCTCCCTAAAAAAAAAAGGGTCGGGTGGGTTTTTTTTTTTATCAGGCCATCGGCGCCATTTTAATTAGTGGCAGCCAAAATGGCGCAGATGGCCCGAGAGCGGGAAATCGCGCCGGGACCCCCCCCCCCCTCCCCACTGGACCACCAGGTAACTTAACATTTTGGGGGGGTTCGGGAGGGTGGGGGAGGGTAAGGAATTGGTTTTAAAGGGTCGGGGTGGGTTTAGGGGTTGTTTTGGTGTGCCGGTTTTCCCGCCCTCCCCCAAATAATTCTGACGATAATTTTAATCGTTCAAAAACGATTCACATCCCTAATAATAATACATCTGGGGGGGCAATGACCTGTGCTCATTGACTTGCAAGCAGCCCTAAGAACAAGGCATCAAGTGGTGACGGCGGCATTACAGGAGGGTATGGCAGCCAATCAGTGCTTCGGGTGCAGCAAAAAGAGGGGGCACGTCAGGTGCAGATGATCAAAGCCCCCTCGCTTGGGGCAAGGTGGGGGGGCCTATGGAATAAGGCAATTATCTTTGCCAAGGATTATTCAGACCGAATAGAATACACCGGTCTGGCATTGGCTACAATATCTTAATAATGCTCTACAGGATGCCATCGGGGCAAAGTATAACAAAGATAAAGACACAGGCTGCAGCTTATTCATTAATTGGGGGAACACAAGGCAAGGGTCCTCCCTACCTCGTGTCTTGGCAGTTACCCGAGCCGGTTGGGCATATTGCAAGTGATGCAGGTGACATCCCAGGACGGCGGGGTAGCCGATCAGTGCCTTGGGCGGCGCAAAAAGGTGGGGGCACGGAATGCGCCAATGGTTGGGGCCCCCTTGCTTGGGGACAAGGCGGGGGGCCCATGGAGTAAGGCTGCCTTGCTTGGTCCATACGTCAGGCAGCAGTGGAGACATCATACTGGCTCGCGTACCCTGGGAAGTTTATTTTGATGTGTTAAATAAAAGCTGTGGCCTTATTATACCAACGACAGTTTCTGTGTTTTCCATGTTTTCTAAATGATTGCATAATTTGCCTAAGGTACGGTAAGGGGCCAGAAGGTAGGGACGACGGCCACGTGGATAAAGTGGTGGCTGCTAGCATTATGTGTTTTATTTTTAAAAAGTGACCAACTAAGATTTATCGATATAAAATATTTCACTAGAAAATTACAGAATTCACAAGTGCCTCAAATGACAATCTGAACTTTTCACTTAAAGAACCTAATTTATGTTTGAACTGTAGTATAATTATGTGCTTATACATTTCCAAATAATCACAAAAAGGTACTTTTCAGGTGCAGATGCCTTCTTTATATCTTCTGTTCTCACATGTTCAAGTCACATGTTCTTTCTCCTAACCCAACATGGCCAGTGTTTTTTTCAACTGGTGCCTTCATCAGGAGTAACACCAGTTGTTCTAGAAGGCAAGGCAGATGATCCTGTTAAAATGGAAATAAACAATTTTTTCAGATTCTTGTAACAGTAATCCTACTGACAAGTTCACATACCTCAAGCAGGAAAAAGTATCTCACATGTATAAAATTTGGAGCATTGGCTAAGATGCTCACAGCTCTTCAGCTTTTTAAATGGTCACTAATATGCTTACAGTCCAAGTAAAAACCCCTCAAATTCAAGCAAGTCCTTCCCTACAAGTGACATCATATACCCCTTCTGTCTACTGCTATCAAGCCACTCCCCTACAATTGGCATCCTATATGCCTTCTGCCAATCATTGTCAAACAAACCATGCCTCTGACCAAAACATCATGAACCAGCTGTCAATCATTGTCAAAAACACTGAGCACAATGGTTTTCTTAAAGGATACAGAATACTGAGTAAGAGGTAAAGCTAGCACGTTGAAAACGCGCATCCAAATGTGGGTTAACAGTGTGCTCCGTCAGAGTGCACTGTACTGTATCGGCCTGATAGAGTGCAAATGTCTTACCCTGAGAAACTGTTTAAAAGGAAGGTTGACTCACAATTACTGTGGGTGACAACTTGAGTATGCCAACAAAGTATTCCTAACAGTGGGCTTTTTATATAGGGAAACCTCAAACCTGTCATCAACATTTTAGATCATTTTGTCTAAAAAAGGAATGCTGATCTCACTTATGAATGATGTAAACTGTAGATTGTGTGTTATGCTGGTGGACCCATGGACTGAGGGGGAGTTGGTGCTGCCTGTAGGAAGGAGCCCTACAGGCCCCCACCATTGGTAGGTGAGGCAGACAAGGAGAAAAGACCTGCTGGAACTTCACCACTAGAAGACTATGTTCCCCTTAGGTTGAGTCCTCAGGTTCCTGGGCAGGCTGGACTTACATGGGGCCTCTGCAGCCAAGGAAGTCCAGAAGTGGGGCAAGAAGCAGCAGCACAGACCAACTCTGGAACAGGTGGTGTAGCTTGTAAGTGGTATCCAGGCAAGGGTTGTAGCAGGCAGTGTAGCTCATAGTTGGAATCCAGGCAAGGGTCATGGCAAGCGGCAAAGCTCGTAGTCTGTATCCAGGCAAGGGTCGTGGCAGGTGGCGTAGCTTGAAGTCAAAGTCCAGTCAGACGTCAAAGCCAAGGTCAACCCAGGAGGAACTCAGGAACTGGCAATGTAACTCTCGAAAAGAGAGGACCTATTGCCAAGGCAAAGGTTTGAACCAGGGTCCAGCCTTATATAGTCCTCGAGTGATGCCCTTTAAATGAAGAAGAGAGGAGTGCACACACACCTTGGAGGACACCAGATGCAGGAGGGAATTGGTGGTATTGGCAGCATTCCAGCCATGAAGGAGGGGAGTCAGTGGCATCAGGCTGGCAGCTCGGGGCCACGGAATCAGCAGCATTGGGCTAGCTGCTCGGAGTTGAAGGGAGAGTGGCAGTGGCAGCAGTGACTCCCCACCGCTATCAGGAGGCCCGGTGCTGGCCTGACCGCAATGTTGTGGCGTCAGGTGTATGAGGCCAGCCACAGGACCCTGCAGCCGGCAAGCATATCATTGTGGTAACATCCACTGAGTCACTTTAAAAATTCTGCTAATAAAGCAGAACCCCCCTGTTCAAAATACTAAGATAATAATTAATAAAATGATGCCAGATGCGATATGCTAAGGAAAAGGACAGGAAGGCAACCATCATTTTTCAAATATCCCTGTGTACATATTGGGAACATTAGGGGTCAAAGAAGCTTCCGTGGCAGATCCTTTAATCTTCTGAAAGAATTGCCTATTAAACATGATAATCAGGCATTTGTGCCTGATAAGTATCTTTTTGTGATTATGAGGAAATTTATACTACACTAAAGTTTGTACATGGGTTAGGTTCTTTAAGTGGAAAGTGATAGATGATTTAAAGTCTAATACTCCTTTTATGATTCTGTCTGTAGCCCATTAGGGGCAAAAGACTGCAGATTATCATTTGAAGCACTTTTACATTTTCATACCACTTTTAATTTTCTAGTAAAATATTTCACATTGATGGCTATTTTGTTCATATAAGATGAGATGCTTGCTTATGTTTATGTCATAGTTATTAAAAACAAATCTACAAGAAAACACATGTAAATTAATGCAACTATAAGAAAAATTCAGGGACAAAATATACATCTGTGAAAACTTATATACAAAAGCTGGAGGAAGGGTATTTTAAGTCTCATTATATAGATACAATCATGAAACACTCAGTAATCATTCTGGATATCTCATGAATAGTTTAAACTAAGATCATTCAATAGAATTGAGTGAGTGACAGTAGGCAGTGCCAAAAAATAAATAAATAAAGAATCAAGAAGAGTAAAAAAAAATGCAAAAATAAAATTTTGATTCTGTTTCTCATATTTAAGAAGTGTGAGCACCCGTGTGCAGGTAATCGACTTAAACTGCCAAAAAGAAAAACCAAACAAAGAACAAAACCTTTACTACATTGCCCTAAATATAAAAAAAATCCAAGCTTTTGAATCATTTTATTTTTTTAAATAAATCAGTGTGGTAAAATACCAAAATTAATGTGTTAAATCTAGAAATATATACAAATATAAATATATCATACAACAAGATGCCCTGGTCATGTTATACCATATAAAGCAAAACATTTTATGAGTTTCTGGAGAAGAAAAATTCTTACAATGTCTAGTCTTTAAACAATTTCCATACATTGCTTATATTTAATAACTTGTGTTTTTATTTCTCTCAGGTAATATATATTGGACAGATCATGGTTTTAATTTAATTGAAGTTGCAAGACTCAATGGCTCATTCCGATATGTAATTATATCCCAGAATCTGGACCAACCAAGAGCAATAGCAGTACATCCGGAAAAGGGGTAATGTTAGTTGTGCTTCTTGCTCTATTTCTAAATTCATGTATTAGTATTGTTCATTTGTCATTCATTACTAAAGATCTTAAATGGGCAAGGAATTAAATTCATAAGACTGTAGATAAATGTACTCAAGGACTACAGTAAATTAAACACTGTAACATCCTACCTCTAAAACATTGTCTAACCAATTTAGAATGAAAAAGGATAATTTCAAGCAGATTGTCTGGACTTATTGTTGTTGGTGTTATTATATAGTTTGAATTGAGACACATGCTTAAGGAACTTGTGTGCCTTGGAACAATAAGATAAACCCTGAAGAAAATACAATATTTGATCTTAAAAAACATGGATTAATCCCTCCATTTATAAAGATTAGTTGCTTTCCTGATGGTTTTCTATTCAGGGCCACCCTATGTACATAGGATGTTTAGTCATTTAAAATGAAAGAGTATTCTGAAACAGATAAGGCCCCATTTGTTTCTTCTCTTAAACTCTGAAATAAATGGAAAGGGACCCACAAAAAGAAAAACATCCTATTTGTTTCATTTGTTTAGTTCTCCATTCATTTCTCTGGCACATTGAAATATATGGACCATGGACATGAATGGGGAGCATGTGTAAGTAACTATAATAGGGGTCTCACTGCTGCCATTATGCCTACCCGCCAGGTCCAATATATCCAATAGGGGATTTGCTTCCACATACCTACCTTCCATACCCTTAATACTGCCATAGTGGAATTGCTGCCACATACTACCTGCCATACTCCTTTTTCCACCATGAGGGACTTGCTGTCACATCCTTACTTGCCATACCCCTAATACCACCATAGGGGATTTGCTGCCATATGCTTATTTGCCATGCCCCTTATTCCACCACAGGGGATTTGCTGCCTCATGTCTACCTGCCAGGCCTCTTATATCACCATAGGGGTTTTCCCTAATACATATCTACTTGCCTTGCTTTGCTGATACCACTCTACTTACCTGACATGCCTATTATGTATCAGCATGGGAACTGTGGTTCTTCCATGTTGTTTGCTGTTTTTAATTTGTTAGCTATACACATTTTTCCCTAAGAAAAAAATGTGAAAAATTCAAAAATATATATGTTTTTCCTTCCTGCTCATTTTATGGTTCTTCATTTTGACCAAGCCATCAAGATTCCCAGCCTTGTTCTCCCACCATTTGTATTGGTTGGTTATACTGGGGTGTATTATCCACAGAAAATCTCAGTCAGAAGGAAGAAATACAGACAAAACAGAAAGGACCGGATTTCAATACCTACGCGCGGGTGTAGATTTGTGCACGCAACCCTGCGTGCACAAATCTACACCTGATTTTATAACATGCTCATGCAGCCGCGCACATGTTATAAAATCGGGGCAGCGCGCACCTTGCACCTTGCGCACTTGTGCACCTTG
The DNA here is from genome assembly GCF_901001135.1 of Rhinatrema bivittatum. Taxonomy (NCBI): domain Eukaryota; kingdom Metazoa; phylum Chordata; class Amphibia; order Gymnophiona; family Rhinatrematidae; genus Rhinatrema; species Rhinatrema bivittatum. Next base: position 58,782,317 of record NC_042620.1, on the reverse strand, counting down.
CGTGTGCCGAGCCCTAGGGGAGCCCCGATGGCTTTGCGTGTTCCCTCTGAGGCCGCTCTGAAATCAGAACATCCTGGGAGGGAATGGGTAAAGGCTGCGGGTGTCGGCGCGCGCAGGATGCACAATTGTGCACCCCCTTGCGTGCGCCGACCCCTGATTTTATAACATGCGCACCTGCACTCGGATGTTATAAAATCGGGCATCCATGTGTGCGCGCGTGCGCTTCTTTGAAAATCTACCTCTGAGGTTTTCCCCATACTCTGGGGGTCTGTTTTGCACCTCTTATATTGCTTTGTTGTGTTGATGCCACTTGTTTTGCTGCTTGGTCTTTTTATGAGTTCCAAGGAGGATGTTTCATATGAGTGCAAGGGCGCACATGTATGCCAACTTGTGTGAATTGACAAGGCCATTTTATAACATACATGTGTATATGCACATGTTATAAAATTGTCTATACACATGTACATATGCACACAATTGTATATGGATGTGTGCATGAGTGCGCAAGTGCCGGCTCTACTGCTTAAATGGAGGGATTTTAAAAACAACACACACAGACGCAATAGACCTTTTCCCCAGTTCGCCCAATTAATAGATCGGACTTCCTAAGCACCCCCCCCCCCCCATGTTATTTAACTTCCCTTGTATCCTTTTAACCCAGATCCTTAAAACCCCGCTGATTTACCTAGTTTTTTTCTATTTTAATACATACATGCCGTCCATATCAGAAGTAAAGTTACACGGTAGGGGACCTCGGCACCTGTTTGTGCGCATAAGTATTTATGCACACATTTTAAGATAACTTCCTGGAATTCCCATGACCCACTCATGCTTCGCTCAGACCGCACATATACCCAGCCCCTTTTTTAAGCGTTTTGATTTGTGAGCGTACCGGGAGACGTGCCAATCTCCCGGCTTTGGTGCACAAAGGCTTTTAAAAATCAACCTTTTATGGTTTTTCTGCCCCTTTTTCTGTTGTTGTTACCCCTTCATGGTGCCTTAGGATGCCAATGCCACTTGTGGTATCAATGTGCCTCTCATGCTGCCTTCAAGGGTTCCTGCCACTGTTGCTGTTACCCTCTTTTGGAACCTTGATGTGTTATTCCCCCTCCTGTTGCTTCTTTGTTTTTTTGACAATGCTTTGGAGTACTCCTGCCATTGCTGGTATCTTTTTGGCTTCTTAATGCCACTTTTAGTGCCACATTGCCACACTAGAGTTCTTTCCCCGTTCTAATAATTTCTTCTTATAATTTTAATGAGAATTGATGAGAAAACCCCAATTATGGAGCCCAAAATAGGCTGTAATGCTTCCCCATTGACTTTAATGGCAAACCAAAAAAATCAAATAAAACAAACATTTTTTTTTGTTATGAAACTAATTAAATGAATTGAAGTCCCCATGAAATGAATGAATGAACCAAAATAAATATTTTTCTTCTGTACTTCCTTATACAGCATTGCATGCAGTTTGAGTCTGCCATTGTATGACTAGCTGCAGAACTGCAGTGCCAGCGGTACTAAACAGCATGGCTGGCAGAGAGCCTCGGCCACACAGGCTGAAGATAACATGCCACCAAAGGTGGTGATGATGCATTTGTCAGAGAGCCAAGACTTATCAACAGAATAACTTGTGCCACCTGTGGAGGTCAGCGGTACAGCTAGTGGGGGAGCCAGGCCTCACCAGCCAGCAAGGTGACGGACCCCACACTCCCCTGGATTAAAGTGGAGGCTAGGAAGGGAGAAGGAAGGGAGGAAAGATTGAATAGGAGGGATAGCAAAAGAAGAGATGGAAGAGAGTGGGTGGGGAGGGAAGAGGGCGAGGAAAATAAAAAGTGGACAGGGAGGAGGTAAGGTAGGGAGCAAACTGGGGATGAAGAGAAAATGTGGGACTGGAGAATGAGACAGAGTAAGCCTCCACCCACACATTCTTCCCCCACTCACTCACACAAACACACACACACAACACCCACCACACCAATTCACACACACAACCCACTATCACATATATACACAATTATACCCCAACCTACTCACATAAACATACTCACCACACACTCATCACCAATCCTTACCCCATCCCCCACTCAAAACCACCCACCAATGCAGCCCCAGCAACCTTTAAGCCACAGATGGGGATGCATTATGATTTAGGGTCTCATAGCATACATTTGGGGGGGATCAGTGTAGGAGTGCTAGTAGGAGAAAGGAAGGAGAATGAACAGGAGATTGAGTTTATACCTTTATACCTTGCTATCTAGATTTCCTTCATTTAATGAAGGGCTTTCCTACTAGCCGTTTCATATCCAGAATTTTAGAACTTTTATGATTAATAACTTTGTGCCACTTATCCACTCTCCCTAAGTTATTCAGATTTGCAAAACCTGGGAAAAATTTTCTAAATTCAATACTGTCATCCTTTTTCAAGAGCATGATCAGAATTCATATTCAAGAATGCAGATTAAATTAAACTACGTATTTACATTTGTCACTGAGAACCTTCAATTCAGAGTCAATCATTACATCTAGCAGATTTGCTTTTAAGAATTTAATCTTTCCAACATTTCTCATTAATATGAACATCTGCATTATACTCCACCTCATTTGGAGTCCAACTTTCAAAACTTTTCAATAATACCCCATCTGTGCCTAAGTGGCCTGCAGAGATGTATGACAGTGTTTTATAAACTACATAATGGGATTTGTACAGTTTATAAAATATAACATATTTCTGCTTTGAAAGTATGCATGTATGTTTCAGTACATAATTACATGTGTATTTCTAATGCAGAAACACAAATATTTTTGCTAACCGGTTTATAAAATTAACCACATACGGGCCGATACAGAAAAACCCGAGGGAGAGTCGGAGAGCGCCCGGTGTGCAATTCAGAAAAAAAAATATGTAAATGAGGGCCTGCGGTAAAAGGATGTGCAAGGGACACTAGCGCGTTCCTAGCGCCTCCTATTTGACAGAAGCGGCGACTGTCAGCGGGTTTGACAGCCAACGCTCAATTTTACCGGCGTCGGTTCTCAAACCTGCTGATAGCCACAGGTTCGGAAAACGGATGCTGGCAAAATTGAGCATCCAACCCGTGGGCGTGGGCAGATTTTTATTTTTATTTTTTTATTTTTAATTTTTTTTTATTTTTTGGACCTCCGACTTAATATCGCTATGATATCGCTATGATATTAAGTTGGAGGGTGTACAGAAAAGCAGGTTTTTCTGCTTTTCTGTACACTTTCCCAGTGCCGGCCAAAATTAACTCCTGCCTTTGGCAGATGTTAATTTCTGAAAGTAAAATGTGCGGCTTTGCTGCACATTTTACTTTTTGTATTGCGCGGGAATGACTAATAGGCCCATCAACATGCATATGCATTTGCATGTTGCGGGCGCTATTAGTTTCGGGGGGGGTTTGGCCGTTTCCCTTACTGTTGGCCGCGCATTTTCCTTACTGTATAAGGGGTAAAAATAGTGCGTCAAAAACGCATGGCCAAACGGGGGCTAACAGTGTGCTCAGCCTGAGTACACTTTACTGCAATGGCCCGATAGTTTGCTGGACTCTCTACTCATCAGGCTAGGTTGAGAGAACATTGTACAAATCTCATCATTGTGTGAGTTTCCTCACTTTGAAGGACACCAAATCTTCACAAGAGTGCACTGCTCTATTCATACATTTCCCTCTGTATGTCAAAGTGGTCCCTAACCCCTACACCTCTACCTAAACCTCATCTCGAGTTCCTAGATGGGCCTCCAATAGTAGCATAAATAGCTAACTACTACAAGGTCCTTATAGATAGTCAGTCTCTCTCTCTCTCTCTCTCTCTCTAATGAGCATATCGCAAAGCTTAACACCAATGAAAAAGGTGCAGTTATTTCTGGTGTTAAAATTGTACAATATCATGTGTTAGGACTTTGCAAAGCCAGCCTACTTTTTCAAAATGCTCACCCTTCCCCTTTTAAAAATTAGCATTGCACCATGTGTTATGGTGCTTTTTGCATGCATTAAGGCATTTTTTGTATGTGAAAACAGCATAACACGAGTTGGAAAATGACCCCCTTAACTAGCTGCTCAGTGGCTTTGTATGGACCTCATATATTTTATGCATATAATATGCATGCATTTCCATGCACGTGTGACAGCGTGCACATGGAAATGCAGCCATTTTATAACTTGCATGTAAATGTGCATGCACATTATAAAATAGCCTAGCTGTGCGCACATGTGTGCCTAATTTTAAGTGGGTATGCATCTTAGGTACACAAATCCAGATTCTACTGTGCAAGTTAGGTTAGAAACATATAGAAACATAGAAATGACGGCAGAAGAAGACCAAACGGCCCATCCAGTCTGCCCAGCAAGCTTCACACATTTTTTTTCTCATACTTATCTGTTTCTCTTAGCTCTTTGGTTCTATTTCCCTTCCACCCCCACCATTAATGTAGAGAGCAGTGATGGAGCTGCATCCAAGTGAAATATCAAGCTTGATTAGTTAGGGGTAGTAACCGCCGCAATAAGCAAGCTACACCCATGCTTGTTTTACCCAGACTATGTTATTCATCCCTTATTGGTTGTTTTTCTTCTCCCCTGCCGTTGAAGCAGGGAGCTATGCTGGATATGCGTGAAGTATCAGTTTTTCTTCTCCCCTGCCGTTGAAGCAGAGAGCTATGCTGGATATGCGTGAAGTATCAGTTTTTCTTCTCCCCTGCCATTGAAGCAGAGAGCTATGCTGGATATGCGTGAAGTATCAGGTTTTCTTCTCCCCTGCTGTTGAAGCAGAGAGCTATGCTGGATATGCATTGAAAGTGAAGTATCGGGCTTATTTGGTTTGGGGTAGTAACCGCCATAACAAGCCAGCTACTCCCCGCTTTGTGAGTGCAAATCCTTTTTTCCACATTTCCTCTTGCTGTTGAAGCTTAGAGCGATGTTGGAGTCACAGTAACTATGTGTAAGTTTATTGAATAAGGGTATTATCTCCAGGCAGTAGCTGTCATTCTGGCGAGCCACCCCCTCTTTATTGATGGCCTCTTGACTTTATGGATCCACAGTGTTTATCCCATGCCCCTTTGAAGTCCTTCACAGTTCTGGTCTTCACCTCTTCCTCCGGAAGGGCATTCCAGGCATCTACCACCCTCTCCGTGAAGAAATACTTCCTGACATTGGTTCTGAATCTTCCTCCCTGGAGCTTCAAATTGTGACCCCTGGTTCTGCTGATTTTTTTCCTACGGAAAAGGTTTGTCGTTGTCTTTGGATCATTAAAACCTTTCAAGTATCTGAAAGTCTGTATCATATCCCCTCTCCTCCTCCTTTCCTCCAGGGTGTACATATTTAGATTCTTCAATCTCTCCTCATAAGTCATTTGATGAAGACCTTCCACCTTTTTGGTCGCCCTTCTCTGGACCGCCTCCATCTTGTCTCTGTCTCTTTGGAGATTCGGTCTCCAGAACTGAACACAATACTTCAGGTGAAGTCTCACCAAGGACCTGTACAAGGGGATAATCACTTTCCTTTTCTTACTCGATATTCCTCTCTCTATGCAGCCCAGCATTCTTCTGGCTATTTTTCTGGTTATTTTATAATAGGCAGGTGTGCATCTCTGCCATTGCCAGTTTCACCAGTTCATCCACTAGTTCACCCAGTAAATGGCTAGGTCCCCCAAACCCCTCTGGTTTGATAGCTAGGTATCCCAGATCCTTTAAATCTGGCAGAAATGGCTGGTTTTAATTTTTTCTATACTTACACCTCCTGTCTAGCAGAAGTAAAATTACTTGGCACTGGATCTGGGTGCGCACAAGGGCATATAAGTATTTATTTGCATATCTCTTGGACACTCCCCAAATGCCCATACTCTATCTACACCACGCCCCTTTCTGAAATCAGATGAGATGTGCACGCAGCAGGAGATACGAACACATCTGGGAGGCTTTTAAAATTCATCTCAGTGATTTTACCCAAATAAAATAGTAATTTAAAAGCTGCATGGATTAGTGGACAAAACATTAGCTTTCTCTTTGGAGATTATTATTACACTCCAATTTGATCTGGCAGAGTTTTAACAGTCATTACTTTTAATTGTTGTTAAACACTTTCATGTAGTTAGGAAATGTAATAGGTATTGTATTGTTTGTATTATCTGCTGCCTAGTCATACTTTTAGGGACACAGTTTCCCACTGCAGTTTATTGTAGTTTATAGTCATAATTTTTCAAATTGTGCTATATCAGTGTTAATTTCATGCTTTATTCCTGCATCTCTCTCACTGTCATTTTCATTGTACAGTATATTGCTGTTATTATTCAGTTTTTGTTCCTTTCAACCATTCTTAAAATGTCATTATATCTTCAAGAAGGTTACTTAATTGATATATTACTGTTAGATTTATTTTTTTTTTATTCCCAGGGAAGGTTTCTATAATAAATTTTTATTTACAGCATTTACATTTTATAAATACTTGCTGCAAAAATATATATTTAGCTTTGAATACTTGATCTCTTGATTTTTCTTTACAAGTCTCAATGTTAGCAACTAATGATGACCAAAGGTTTGAATGAAAGTATGGGTACCATAAAGCAATGTAATGCCATACTAATGTGATAAAACCTATGCCAATAATTTTCAAAGGAGTTACATGTGCAAATGTAACATACTATAGTAGCAATTTTCAAAAGTCATTTACTCAAGTAAAGTGCACTTACACATGAATTTCTTATGGATAATTAAAATGCATATATTGTAGCAATTTTCAAAAGCCTACTGACTCAAGTAAAATGCATTTACTAAAGTAAAACTGAATTTTACTTGAGTAAATGCTTTTTAAAATCAGGCCCTAATTGTTTTGGTAATGTAAGAACAATATACACTTTCATATGTATATATTGTTTTTTTTTTGTTCTTTGCTTCATCTATTTTTAAGGTTGTATAAACATTTCCTTCCTTCCAGTCAGACCAGTCTAAACAAATGGTTTGTACACTCTGACTAGCAGATGAAGACATAGACAAACATGCTCACTGATATCACCCATATAAGCATCCGTGCTGACCTCAGCCTCCCAGTATTCTCTGTCTCCAACAGATGGTACAGGCATGCAACCCATGCTATGGATTGAGGCCTGATAGGCTGGTTTGGACAGCTCCTGAAGTGAAAGACAAAACCTCCTTCCCTCAGTTGAGTAGCTCCTTAGGAGAGATAAATAATAATAAAAAAAAGGATGAAAGGCAACTCCTGAGGTGAAAGCTGAGTGCTCCCTCCTTCACTTGAGCAGGTCAGGGTCAGGAGGCTTCCAAACTAGGTTTGGATCTTGATACTCCTCCCTTTCTCACCCTCCCTCTATCCACCCCTCTCACACCCCTTTCCTGCTGCCAGCATTACCCCTGCTTTCCTTCTGTCTGCCTCTCCATAAAGTTAAAAAAAAAATAGGAAATTAGGCAGTGCAACTTGAGCACAAACTGAGTCTCTTAAACCACAAGGCCGCAATAATCTGTAGTCAGCGTTGAAAGGAAATTTGTAGTCATTGGGGTTATTTCTTGCTTTTTCCTGGCCACAGTGGTGCCTTAGGAGAGTGGGGCAGGCAGATTTAAGGTGTTAGTAGAGTGCAGGAAGAGGAGCATACACTGCACAGGATGTGGTGTCCGGCAGCTGCCGTCAGGAGTAGGACTGGCAAAAAGATGTGATGTGTATGACAGTGGACAGGGAAAAATGTACAGCAGTAATTTGGCTGCCATGGGGGGGAATTGCAGAGCTGGACAGTCTGAGCAGATGGCTATTTTTGGCCTGGAAGGGATGGAAGTCAGTGCAGCAGCCATGTTGGGATCATGTGGTGATGAGACAGACTTGGGCCCTCAAACCCTCACTGCTGGAGAGCAAAGCCCAGAGAATTCTGTGATTTCTCTTCATCTGGCTACAGCCTTCTCTCTCTATGTCATTGGCCTACTCTGTGGCCTGGATTTGTTTCTCTAGGGAGTTTTTAAAATGCTTTCTGCAAGTCTTCACTGCAGTGGAAAGTTCACTCCCTAGATCCACTTTGGGTCTTTCTAACCCAGTTGGAACTGGGCCATGAGTAAGTAAAAACCCTGAAAGGAAGTTTTCAGAGACTTAAAGAAGCACAAATTACCTGATTCAGGTTAGCCTCTGGATGGATTTAAAAAGCTTCTCAACATGGTCTCCATAGAGGATCTGAAAGAAGGAGAGTGATAGCACTGCCATGGTCCTGCTCTTATAGAGGGAAAAATTGGCATCCTTGATTCCACAGTCCTTGAGAACACTGAATATCATGGAGAACAAAAAGAAGGAGGCTCCCAGTTGGCAGAGGATACTATTATGGTCTGTATTAGAAAGCTCTCCAGGTCATTTCCCTTACATCAGAATATTAAAGATCTAGTGGATTTGGAGTGAGTTTCTCCAGAAGCCAACTTTAAGGGAGGCTGCTGCTTGTCCAAGTTAAGTCTGCGAGCTTCTTCAGAAAGGGTCAACTTTGCTTTCCAAAGGTGGACGCACTGGTCTGTTCAATTACAATGCACACTACTATTTCATTGGAAGGTGGAGTTACCCTAAATAATGTGTAAGACAGGAATATAGAGTCAGTCTTGAAGCAGACATTTAAAACTGCCGGCATGGCATTGCAGATAGTGGCTTCCACATATATTGTGGCATGGTCTGGTTTCTGTCTGGCACAGCACACTGAAGAGGAGTTAGTGGGTGGCTCTCTCCAGTCTGAGCCAGGAGCAGCATGTCTAGCAGATGCTTCCTTTGGTATAGTGCAAGTGGCGGCCAGGGGAATGGTGTCAGTAATGGCAGCAAGGAGGCTCCTCTGGCTTCAGAACCGTGCTGCAGACTCTATTTCTAATTTGACCAAGCTTCTGTTTAAGGGACAGCTTTGATTGAGAGAAAAGCTTGAAAAGATAGCCAAGGCCTGGTGTGAGTTCAAGAGTACTTCCTGGTCTGTGCCAGCCCGGAATACATTTTGGGACTAGATATTTTAGACAGGGGTGGACTCAGGTTCTCAATGATCCCAATTGTTTCGGAGAAATCAGTCCTTTGAATTGGCCACAGGAGAAGTCAGGTACCTCTCAAACCTTCCAATGAGATTTTGGGAAACCAATATCTGATTCCAGAGACAGGGGTATATTTAAGACCATAAGAAATTGCCATGCCCAGTAGAGATGTGAATCGTGCCTCAATCGTCTTAACGATCGATTTCGGCTGGGAGGGGGAGGGAATCGTATTGTTGCCGTTTGGGTTTTAAAAATATCGTGAAAAATCATTAAAATCGTGAGCCAACCCCCTAAAACCCACCCCGACCCTTTAAATTAAATCCCCCACCCTCCCGAAACCCCCCCCAATGCTTTAAATTACCTGGGGATCCAGCGGTGGTCCAGAACGGCGGCGGTCCGGAACGGCCCCCTCAATTGAATCATTTTGTCTTCAGCCGGCGCCATTTTGCAAAATGGCCGCCGCAAAATGGCGGCGGCCATAGACAAAAACGATTCGACGCAGGAGGTCGTTCCGGACCCCCGCTGCACTTTTGGCAAGTCTTGTGGGGGTCAGGAGGCCCCCCCAAGCTGGCCAAAAGTTTCTGGTCCGGAACCCCCGCTGAACGACCTCCTGCAGTCGATCTCCTGCCGGCGCCATTTTCCATACGGAAAACGATTTGCGGCAAGAAATCACTTCCTGAACCCCGCTGGACTCCCAGAAACTTTTGGCCAGCTTGGGGGGGCCTCCTGACCCCCACAAGACTTGCCAAAAGTCTAGCGGGGGTCCGGAACGACCTCCTGCGTCGAATCGTTTTTGTCTATGGCCGCCGCCATTTTGCGGCGGCCATTTTGAAAAATGGCACCGGCTGAAGACAAAAGGATTCAATTGAGGGGGCCGCTCCGGACCGCCGCCGTTCTGGACCACCGCTGGATCCCCAGGTAATTTAAAGCATTGGGGGGGGGGGTTCGGGAGGGTGGGGGATTTAATTTAAAGGGTCGGGGGTGGGTTTTAAGGGGTTTTAGTGTGCCGGTTTTCCTGCCCTCCCCCTTCCCCCGATTTACGATTTTTTAACGATAAATCGGGGGAATTGGTATTGTATCGTGGCCCTAACGATTTTTGACGATTTAAAATATATCGGACGATAATTTAAATCATCAAAAAACGATTCACATCCCTAATGCCCAGCATCTTGTCTCCAACAGAAGCCAAACCAGGACACAAGAACCTGGCAAGTACCCAAACACGAAAGATCCCATGCTAATGATGCCAATAGTAGCAGAGGCTATTCCCTAAGTCAACTTAGGGAATTATTAATTCATTAACTGCTATTATTAATAGCAGTTAATGGATTTCTCTTCCAAGAACTTATCCAAACCTTTTTTAAACCCAGCTACACTAACTGCACTAACCACATCCTCTGGCAACAAATTCCAGAGCTTAATTGTGCGTTGAGTGAAAAATAATTTTCTCCAATTAGTCTTAAATGTGCTACTTGCTAACTTTATGGAGTGCCCCCTAGTCCTTCTATTATCCAAAAGTGTAAATAACCAATTCACATCTACTCATTCAAGACCACTCATTATTTTAAAGACATCTATCATATCCCCCCCTCAGCCATCTCTTCTCCAAGTTGAACAGCACTAACCTCTTCAGCCTTTCCTCATAGGGAAGCTGTTCCTTCCCCTTTATCATTTTGGTTGCCCTTCTTTGTACCTTCTCCATCGCAACTATATCTTTTTTAAAGATGCAGCGACCAGAATTGTACAAAGTATTCAAGGTGCTATCTCACCATGGAGCAATACAGAGGTATTATGACATTTTCCATTCTATTAACCATTCCCTTCCTAATAATTCCTAACATTCTATTTGCTTTTTTGACTGCCGCACTACACTGAGCTGACTATTTCAAAGCATTATCCACTATGATGCCTAGATCTTTTTCCTGGGTGATAGCTCCTAATGTGGAACCTAATATTGTGTAACTACGGCAAGGGTTATTTTTCCCTATGTGCACACCTTGCACGTGCCCACATTCAATTTCATATGCCATTTGGATGCCCAATCTTCCAGTCTCGCAAGGTCCTCCTGCAATCTATCACAATCGGCTTGTGATTTAACTACTCTGAATAATTTTGTATCATATGCAAATTTGATAATCTCACTCATTGTATTCCTTTCCAGATCATTTATAAATATATTGAAAACCACCGGTCCAAGTACATATCCCTGAGGCATTCCACTGTTTTCCCTTTTCCATTGAGAAAATTGACCATTTAATCCTACTCTCTGTTTCCTGTCTTTTAACCAGTTTGTAATCCACGAAAGGACATCAATTCCTATCCCATGACTTTTTAGTTTTCTTAGAAGCCTCTCATGAGGGTCTTTGTCAAATGCCTTCTGAAAATCCAAATGCACTACATCTACCACTTCACCCTTCACAAAATGAAGCAAATTTGAGAGGCAAGACTTCCCTCGGGTAAATCCATGTTGATTTGCAAGGTTCTTTCAGAATTGAGTCCAAATTACTTCTTATAAAATGGGTAGTGTAGGTTATTCAGTATGGTTATGCGCTAGAATTCCTCCGGCCATTTTCTGATGCTTTAATGGTTTCCTTTTCTCACTCTATGCTGAATTGAGAGATATAAATAAAAAAGATTGGATGACTTTTCACCTTGAAGGCAGTGATCTTAATTCCCAAGGCCCAATGGGGCCTGAGACATTATTCAATATACTGTGTGGTACTCAGAAGTTAGGTTGGGTAGTCAACTTTTCTAAAAGCAGTTTGGCTCATACCCAGATACTGGAATATTTGGGATCCCTATTTAACACGAGGGCCAGTACAGTATGGATGATGGAGTAAAGAATTTAGATGCTGTGGCAGCAGATTCTTTTGTTGCTGTTTGCCTAGAGGCCAATAGTGTTGAGTTGTCTTTAGCTACTCAGTTTCATGGTGGCAGCATTGTTTTTGTTTTCATGCAGAAGGCCTTGCTGTCCAGATTGGATCCACAGTCTCGGGATTATTCCATTCACTGATGGTGCCAAAGGTGTTCCAAGTAAGCTTAGAATGGCAGCTGAATTCCAACAATTTAGTGTTGGGTGTGGAACTTGAGTCCCAACCTGGGTGATAGTGATGTTGGATACTAGCTTAGAAGGATGGGGAGCTCATTATCAGGGTCACTTCCTTCAGGGCTGGTGGTCAAAGGAGAAAGCACAATGGTCCATCAAACATCTGGAAACAAAAGCCATTCAGTTAGTTCTGCTCTACTATGCCCCACTCTTGAGACATCAAGCAATCAGAATAATGTGCAAAAATGTCATAGCAGTTGCATATGTAAACCATAAGGAAGGCACAAAACATTGATAGGTAGCAGAAGAGGTAGCAATGTTATTCAACTGGGCAGAAAAACATCTGAAGATGCTATCATCTACTCAATTGTGGGAGTGGAGAATATTGAAATGTACTTTCTCAGTCAACATGCAGTGGACACAGGAGTATGGTCATTGTCTCAGATCGCATTCAACATGATAATGTCCAGGTGGAGAGTTCCACTGAAGGATTTTATGGCAACTTTTGAGAATGCAAAGGAAGCAGTTTTTATAGCAGAAGAAGGGAAGTACAATCTTCTGATCTGGATGTTATAGTTCAGGCTTGATCAACTGAGGAACATTTGTACTTGTTTCCTCCATGGAAAAATAGTTCAGAGGATATTGGGGCATCCAGGACTAGTAATTCTAGTAGCTCCAAACTGGCCAAGGTGGCCTTGTTATGCAGATTTGGTGTGGTTATTACATGGCAAACTTTTGTGCCTTCCTCAGCAAAGAGATATTTTATCTCATGGTCTAGTCTTTCATGAGGATATGGATCCGTTTTGTCTTAAGGCTTTGCCCTTGAGAGGGTTTTGGCTAGCTTGGAGAGGTTATTCATAATGAGTGGTGAAAATTCTTCTAAAGGCCAGGAAGGTGTCTACCTCTTTGGCTTATGTATGAATCTGTAGGATTTTTTAACATTGCTGTGCTCAGATGCAGCTGAATCCTTAGAAATATTTGGTCCTGCATGTTCTAATTTTTTTTCAGGACTTGACTCTCCAAAGGTTTGACTCTTAAATCCTTGAAGTTTCAAGTGGGAGCTATCACATGTTATAGGGGATGGATATGAGGGAAGATCTTATACTCTATCCTCAGATATGGCCTGAAGCATATTAGGTACCTGGTTAGGACCTCAGTTCCCTCTTGGAACTTCAATATGATTTTGTACTTTTTGGCAGGGGAGCATATTGAGTCTATGAGAAAGATTTTGGTCAAGCTTGTCACCTAAGACTGTGTTTGGTAGTGATTTGTTCAGCCAGGAGGATTTTTGAATTGCAGGTGTCATCGTAGAAAGAGCCATTTGTGGAGATTTCCCAAGATATGGTTAGAATTAGGATGATATCTTCCTTTCTCCCAAAGGTGGTCTCTGCCTTTCATTTGAATCAATCTATTTGTTTACCTTTGTTCAGTAGGAATATGGAGAGGCAATTTACAGATTGTGGCACGGCTTGGATATATGCAGAGCACTTTTGCAGTATCTCAATGTCATGAATGCCTTCAAAAATCTGATCATCTTTTTCTCTTGTACATTGAAGCTCAAAGTGATGAGGCAGCATGAAAGGCTTTGGTAACTTGTTGGATTAAAGAAACTATTACAGCGACATATTTAGATAGCTCACTCCACTATGGCTCAGACAATATCCAGGAAACAATATTTGCCACTGAAGATTTGTGAGTGGGTTTGCCAGTGACCTGCCCTATTTAGAGTAGCTTGGATGCATCCCATTCATCTGGATTGGCTGACTGAATGTAGAGAAAGGAGAAATTAGGTCTTATCTGATAATTTCCTTTCCTTAAGTCTAGTCAGACCAGTCCAGAACCCTGTCTAACCTGTCAAACTCCTGTCTACATTATTGTAGTGCGAGAAGAATGGTTTTGCACAAAGTGGTTGTGTGCACAAGTATGTTTCTTATGAGAATGTTCAAATGGTTCTTACTATTCTTCTGTTCTACTCTGGGTATTTTTTCTTGGCCTTAGAAGCCCTGTGGTTAAAAAAAAGAGAAAAAAATGCATATAAAAAGAGATGAGTTGTTATATTGTCCTCAGTTAGGGGCAGATTTTAAAAAAGTACGCTTGTACGAACAAAAGTACGCCTGATTTTAAAAGATACGCACGTAGTCACATGTATCTTTTAAAATCCGGGGTCAGCGCATGCAAGGCTGCGCAAAATCGGCAGCCTGCGTGCGCCGAGCCACACAGCCTGCCTCCATTCCCTCCGAGGATGCTCCGAAATCGGAGCGGCATCGGACGGAACTTTTTTTTTGTCCCCCCACCTTTCCCTCCCTTCCCCTATCTAACCCACCCCCAGCCCTAACTAAATCCCCTCCCCTACCTTATTTCATTGAGTTACGCCTGCCTCTGGCAAGCGTAACTTGCATGTGTTGCCAGCTCCCTGCCCCGGCATAGGCCGCTGTGCCGGAGCACTAGTCCCCGCTCCCGGACCACCATCACGCCTCCGGCCATGGCCTCATACTGCTGCCTCGTCCCCAGACACGCCCCCAAATGCCGCACCTCCCCTGACACTCCCCCAACACGCCCCACAAGCAAAGCCCCGGGACTTAGACACGTCCCGGGGCTTTGCACATGCCGGCGGCCTATGCAAAATAGGCGAGCCAGCGTGCAAGTGCCCTGCGCATGGAAATCTGGTAGGATTTATGTGCGCAGGGCTTTTAAAATCTACCCCTTAGCGTATTACAAGTAATACTGGTGGACTGAGGTCAGCACGGATGCTTCTAAGGATTACGTCAGTAATCCTGCTTGTCTCTGTCTCCTTCTGCTGGTTGGAGTGCATAACCCATTCATCTGGACTGGTTTGACTGGATTCAAGTGAAGGACATTTTCAAGTGAGACTTAATTTCTCTCTATTGCAAGAATATTTGTTTTCAATTCTTAACATATTTGTTTTTGATTTGTTCTACAGAATTGACTGATGCATTATTGACTGCCTAGGAATTTTGTTTGTGTTTTGATATGGAACTTTCTGTAATATTTCTAGGTACTTGTTCTGGACAGAATGGGGACAGACTCCTTGCATAGGGAAAGCGCGCTTAGATGGATCAGAACAGGGTGTTCTTGTGAGCATGGGCATAGCAAGGCCAAATGGGATCTCAGTTGACTATGAGGTCTGTTTCTGTATTTTCTACTAAATGTTTAGATAATATTAAATATTGAATTATAATAGGTTGATGTTTACCTATAGTTATCAATTTTATTCTTAATAAAATTCTTCAGTAAATACAGCTTGGTGAAGTTTACTCTGAAATTTGATCTGTAGGAAAATAAATTATACTGGTGTGATGCCCGAACAGACAAGATAGAGAGAATCGACCTTGAGAATGGAGGGAATCGGGAGATTGTGCTGTCAAGCAGCAATGTGGATATGTTTTCAGTCGTAGTCTTTGGGGCTTACATCTACTGGTCTGACAGGTAATTTATTTTTCCATAAGTATTTGAGCCTCAAAATGTTATTTCAGCACCAGCTGCTTCACCCTTGTTGGATTAGCCTTTCCTTAGCAAGGTCACAATAAGGATCTCACAATGTCATGTAACTTCCACTAAAAATGTACTTTTGATATTCAAAGCTGAAGCATATCCATGTCATAGATACAAGTAGGTTTCTTCACCTTCTGTGAGGCCAGCTGTCTGCCTCATTTTAATGACTTGCTTGATTTTAATTAAGTTGAGAACTGTTGATCAGCATTCTTCTACTTATTTTGGTAGAGCTCATGCCAATGGATCTATCAGAAGAGGCCACAAAAATGATGCCACAGATGCTGTGACTATGAGAACAGGCCTTGGAATAAACCTGAAAGACTTAAAAGTGTTTAACAGAGCTCGTGAGAAAGGTTAGCTCTTCCTTCTGAAGTTATTAACCATGTGAATGCCAAGTATTCCATATAATGCTCTTGAACATTTGTACTTATAAAATCCTAAATCTTCAATGCTTAATCTAAGTAGAATTGCATACAGTAAATAGAGAGGTTGAAGTGAGGATAAAAAATATTAAATAGCATATTAGTGGCTATGCATTGACCAGTTGTTAGTTTTCAGTTATTGATATGATGGACTGTATAGATACAGAAAAAAAATCTTAAAGAAATCTTGGATCAAAGTTTTAGAGTCATGTAAAAATATAATATTATCTATTTATCTATAGATATAGATATCGCTTTATCTATATCAATATATTTATTTATATTTATTTTATTTATTTAATATTCTGCTTTTTAAGAACTTCAAAGCAAATTATATTCAGGTACTATAGTTTTTTCCCTAAACCCAGAGGGCTCACAATCTATGGGGCCTATTTACTAAAGGCTTTCTCCCATTCTTTGCTAATGAGAAAAATGCTTAGAAAATGACCCCCTAAGTTTGTACCTGAGGCAATGGAGGGTGAAGTGACTTGGCCAAGGACACTAGGAGCAGTAGCAGGATCTATAGATATTCAGTCACTATCCAGTTAAGATACTTAGCCAGATATACATATCCGGTTAACTTAACCAAGATATTTGGCAGCATGGCCGCACCACTAAACATACTCAGCTAAATAAAAGATAGCCAGATAAGGTATCCACAATAGCAAGTCTGACTTATCCAGCTAACATAGCCAGATGAGAATGAATATGAGCACTTTTCTGGTTAAATTAGCCAAGCCCCAGAGTGCCCCATTTGCTGAACATTAAAATGGTGCCCTCCATTTAAGGAGGAAGGTGCTGGAGTTACATTTTTTCCAGCGTGTCCCAAGAGGATGATGTCATTTTAATAAGACAAGAAGAAAGAGGAGGACTTCCAAAGCCTTGTCTCTGACTTCTGGGCCTGGGCTTGGGCTGAGACCAGATGTCACGACTGGCCTGGAGTCTGGGCTTAGGCGCAAGTATTGTGCCTTGGCTTAGGCCAAGGCCCCAGCATCAGCCTTGGATTCTGGCTGAGGCTCAGATGTCAGAACCCGACCTCCATACCGGGACCTGGCATCAAGCCTGGGTCTGAGCCTTAGCCAAGATCAGGTCCCAGGCATCAGGAATCAACTTCTTGCCCATGCCCCATTATCAGGCCTTAGTCTAGACTGAGGATCCTATGTTGGGACTTGGCGTCCAGGACAGGTACTAGTATTGTACCTGAGCTAGGTGTCAGGGCTGAGCTGTAACACTGGAACCATGATGGATGTGGTAAGTGGCAGCTGGGGTCTTTGCTCAGGTCTTGGCCGAGGCTCCGGCTTCAGGCCAGACCTAGGTTGAGACCCCGGTATTGTGCCCAGGCATAGGCTATAGCTCCTGCATCAGGCCTGGACCTATACCTAGGCAAGTCACCAGCCTCTGGCCTAGCTCTGTCAAGGCACCGGTGTCATGCTCGAGGGTATGCAGTGGCCCCTGCTTTGGGCCTGGTCTACCTCTAGGCGAGGCCCTGGCCTAGGCCTAGATCCAACAGGTGACTTTTTTTTTTTCAAAACAAAATATGAAAATAATTGAAATTGTCAAATTTTCACATTTTTCACTTTGAAAATGTAATGTAATGAAATAGGAAATATTGATATTTCCTATTTGTTTCCAATGAATGCAAAGCCCTAATACTCAATATATTTCCAAACATAGAGAGGATATTTTTATACCAGTCTACATAGGGCTGAACTCTACAGGAACAAATTACAAGTTGACTTCTGCCCAAATTTTCAAAGCAGACTTACGTGCATAAGTCTGCTTTGAAAATTAACAGATGTATGTGGAACCCAATATGACATAGATGCACACAATCACACCTGCTTGAGATCAAATATAAATGTGTAAGCATGTGCATGAGTTCTCTGCCTTGACTCTGAACTTAGGAATGTCTTTTTCTAGTATCAGTAAAAGTACACACAAAATCACTTTTGGACATACTTTTACATATGTCCCCCATGAGCATATAGCTTCATCTATATAGATATGTATATATACATAGATAGGTATATATACATATTATATATGTAAAAATATATGTATAATATATGTGTGTGTGTGTATATATATATATATATATATATATATATATATATATATATATATGGAATTATATATGAAGATGCTCATTTTACAGTTCATATACATTTAAACATAATGTTGAAGGGAAAAATGTATGATGATTCTTGGCCAAAAGAATTGGATGCATTATGTTTTAAAAGCTAACATTTGCAAGAACTTGCTTCAGTAGCAAACAATTTACTTGACAAGGGCAGCAATTCAATCTCAGTTTCATCTGTCTTACAATTTTAAATATGTACTGTCATTAAATAGTGAGGTGTATGCTCTGCTATAGATGAATATAATTGCCATTTGTAGTAATGTTATTCAGAAGTGTTATGTCTTGAAAAATACTTGGTTCTGTAAAACTGTACACTAGCTGAACATTACAGCATTAAACAGATCGATCAGAGAAGTCTTATAAAATTATAGTACAATCCAAGTCAATGAACTGTGACAGATACAAAAAGCCAGAATTACTTTTCCATACAGGTACCAACGTTTGTGCTAAGAACAATGGTGACTGTCAGCAATTGTGCCTCTATCGGGGAAATGTACAAAGAACATGTGCCTGTGCACATGGCTATCTTGCAAAGGATGGAGTTTCCTGTCTCAAGCATGAGGGTTACTTGCTCTATTCAGGGAGGACTATATTGAAAAGCATCCATCTTTCAGATGAGACCAACTTAAATTCACCAATAAGACCATATGAAAACCCAGAATATTTAAAAAATGTGATAGCATTGACTTTTGACTACATCCCAAGAGATAAAGGCAGCAGTCGAATTTTCTACAGTGATGCCCACTTTGGAAATATACAGCTTATTAATGATGACTGGACAGGCAGAAAAGTGATTGCTGAGCGTGAGTACATATTTATTTCTTCTTTTAATAGTTTGCATTGTCTAAGTACCTTTCTGTTGTTTGGTAACATGGACACAAATAACAAGGTAAGAAATATATTATTGCATAGTCACATTATAAATCTGGTTATATATACAAATGGAAATATTGGAATATCATAATTATCAGTTTATGTGCTGTATTACTTGTACCATGTGATATGCATGGTATGTAATTGTCATGTAATATGTAGTATTTACTAGGGATGTGAATCGTTTTAGGACGATTAAAATTATCGTCCGATAATTTTAATATCGTCTTAAACTGTTATGGAACACAATACAATACAGATTCTAACGATTTATCGTTATAAATCATTAGAATCGTGAGCCGGCACATTAAAACCCCCTAAAACCCACCCCCGACCCTTTAAATTAAATCCCCCACCCTCCCGAACCCCCCCCCCCCAAATAACTTAAATAACCTGCGGGTCCAGCGGCGGTCCGGAACGGCAGCGGTCCGGAACGGGCTCCTGCTCCTGCATCTTGTCGTCTTCAGCCGGCGCCATTTTCCAAAATGGCGCCGAAAATGGCAGCGGCCATAGACGAAAAAGATTGGACGGCAGGAGGTCCTTCCGGACCCCCGCTGGACTTTTGGCAAGTCTCGTGGGGGTCAGGATGCCCCCCACAAGCTGGCCAAAAGTTCCTGGAGGTCCAGCGGGGGTCAGGGAGCGATTTCCCGCCGCGAATCGTTTTCGTACGGAAAATGGCGCCGGCAGGAGATCGACTGCAGGAGGTCGTTCAGCGAGGCGCCGGAACCCTCGCTGAACGACCTCCTGCAGTCGATCTCCTGCCGGCGCCATTTTCCGTACGGAAAATGGCGCCGGCCATACGCGTATGGCCGGCGCCTTTTTCCGTACGAAAACGATTCGCGGCGGGAAATCGCTCCCTGACCCCCGCTGGACCTCCAGGAACTTTTGGCCAGCTTGTGGGGGGCCTCCTGACCCCCACGAGACTTGCCAAAAGTCCAGCGGGGGTCCGGAAGGACCTCCTGCCGTCCAATCTTTTTCGTCTATGGCCGCCGCCATTTTCGGCGCCATTTTGGAAAATGGCGCCGGCTGAAGACGACAAGATGCAGGAGCAGGAGCCCGTTCCGGACCGCTGCTGTTCCGGACCGCCGCTGGACCCGCAGGTTATTTAAGTTATTTGGGGGGGGGGTCGGGAGGGTGGGGGATTTAATTTAAAGGGTCGGGGGTGGGTTTTAGGGGGTTTTAGTGTGCCGGTTTTTCGATTTTTCGATTTTTCGATTTTTAACGATTTTTCACGATATTTTACCCCCCCAAATGGCAACAATACGATTCCCTCCCCCTCCCAGCCGAAATCGATCGTTAAGATGATCGAGGACACGATTCACATCCCTAGTATTTACAGGTCAATTAGAAAGTAACTATATAGTTTTATTTTATTTATTTAAAAGTGTTTGTATATCGTCTTTACAAACAGTGTTTAATCAAAACGGTTTACATAACTAAATAAAAAACAAATGTAATAGAGATTTAAATTTAAAAGAACATAAAGATTATCAAATTATAAAAGCTCAAAATTACAAAAATATATAATAAAAATAAAAATCTAAAACAATGAATAGTTTACATAAAAAATAAATCAATATATAATAATGTTGTGCCCTGTGTGATGGAGAAGTAGTTATGTTATTTAGTGTGTGATATATGGAAAGCAGATTGAAATAAATGTGTTTTTAGGGATTTTTTTGATGTGATTTCATTAAGCACATAGTTATGAGATGAGCAGGAGTTCAGTCTTGGAGGAATTTAATACTAGGTTAAGGCTGGTGAGGAGTCGTTTGATGTTTTGGAGGTAGTTTTCCCAATGATCAAGTGTTTTCGAGTAGGTATCTTTGATGGGGATCAATATCTGGATATCATCTGCGTAGAGGAAATGTTTTAGATTGAGGTCGGTGAGAAGCTGGCATAACGGTAAAAGGTAGATGTTAAAGAGCGCAGGAGACAGGGAGGAACCCTGTGGGACTCCTATTGACGAGTCATAGCGTGAAGATTCTTTGCTCTGGATCTTAACCTTGTACCCTGTATTGCTGAGAAATGTTTTAAACCATGTGAGTGCAGTGCCTGAAATTCCTATGGAAGCGAATTGGTTATGAGGATAGAGTGGTTGACAATGTCGAAGGCTGATGAAAGGTCCAGTAGGATCAGTAAAAAGGATTGCCCTTTGTCGAGACCCATGATAAGGTAGTCAGTCAGGGAAATGAGGAGGGATTCAGTGCTTTGCGGAACCCGTATTGGGATGGGAATAAGAGTCTATTGTCTTCAATGTAGTCTGAGAGTTGAGTGTTCACTAATTTTTCCATAATCTTAGCTATGAAGGGAAGGATGGCGATCGGGAGGTAGTTATTAGGGTCTTTAGGGTTCAAATTTGGTTTTTCCGGAAAGGCCAATGTCTGATAGTCTGGAGATTAGGATTTTGGGATCTACAGTGTCGAATGTGGTGGATAGTTCGAGTAGGATGAGGATGGCTTTTTGGCCGTTGTCGAAACCTCTAATTATTGTATTTGACAGGTTGAGTAGTAAGGTTTCTGTGCTATGATTTTTTCTGAAACCATGTTGAGATGGGTGTAAGATGTTGTTGGTTTCGAGGTGGTCATTGAGCTGTTTCAGTGCAGATTTCTGTTAGTTTGGCGAGGAGAGGTAGGTTAGATATTGGGCGGTAGTTGTTGAGGTCATCCGGGCTGAGGTGTTTTTTCTTAATTATGGGTTTGATTGTTGCCACTTTTAATTTATCTGGAAGTTTGCCTTCTTTGAGAGATTTATTTATTATGGCAGTAATGGGTGGGGAGATGATATGTGCTATTTTATTGAGGGTACAAATCGGTATTGAGTCGAGTTCATGGCGTGCTGGGTTTAGGTTTACGAGAAGTTTCTCTATTTCAGTTGTTGAGATGGGATCAAATGTTGGCCATGGAATCAGGTTTTTATAGGTTGGTTGGTCATCCAGGTTTGTGTTACTGTTGAAGTGTTTGGTTATCTTGCTTATTTTGTTTTTGAAAAACAGAGCAAGATCTTGGCTTAGGTTTTTGGTTTGAGGTATGGAACTGTTGTTATTGTTTGATATAAGGTTGTTTACTATGTTGAAGAGTGATTTGGTGTTGTTTGCTGAGTTTTTTTATTTTTTTACTATAGTAGTCTCATTTGGTTTTGTTAATCATTTTTTTGTAAATCGCCAGCTGTGTGTGGTATCTTTCCAGTGTTAGTGGGTATTTGTTTTTTCTCCATTCTTTTTCTTTTTTCCTTAGTATGGATTTGGTGTCTTTCAGTTGATTGTTGAACCATGGGTTTGCTCTTTCTCTTTTGTTGTTGATCTGTTTTGTTCTTTCCGGGTTTATGTTGTTGGCAGTATCATCTGTGAGTTGGTGCCATGATTGGGTGGCATTGTTTATGTTGGAAAGATCAAGATTTGTGAGCTGTTTTCTGAGTTCTTGTAGTAGTGTTTCTGGTTGGAAGGGTGGACGGTATTTAAAGGTGCATCTTTGATTCGTTTTCTCCATTTTGTTAAGGTTTGTTAAGGTTTGCTTGAGTCTTGCAGTGTAGTAGGTAGTAGTCTGACCATGGGACTGGAGTGTAAGATATTGATGTGTTTGATAGGAAGTCATTTGTGAATATCAGATCCAGGGTGTGACCAGCTTTTTAAATTGGGTTTGATACTTGCTGGGTGACGTTTAGAGAGGATAGAGCGTCAAGCATGGTTTGGCAGGATTGTGATCGTGGGTAGATGTCTATGTGAAGATTGAAATCCCCGAGTATGATCGTTGGTTTTTTCAGGCTGATGTGTGTTGTGAGGAATTCTATGAGGGGGGATATGTCATTGTCCAGAAGTTTAGGGGGCAGTATATAATGAAGATTTGTAGGTTTTCTGAGTCAAATAAAGATGCTTCATATTGTATCGGGAGGGTGATCAGAATTTGTTTCATTGCAAACTTTTGTTTTATGATTAATAGTATTCCACCTCCTCTGCAGTGTTTTTGGGGAATTGAGAATATGTCATAATCTGTATTGTTTAATTGATTTGTGATGACATGGTCTGTAGGGATGTGAATCGTGTCCTCGATCGTCTTAACGATCGATTTCGGCTGGGAGGGGGAGGGAATCGTATTGTTGCCGTTTGGGGGGGTAAAATATCGTGAAAAATCGTGAAAAATCGTGAAAAAACGTAAAATCGCAAAACCGGCACATTAAAACCCCCTAAAACCCACCCCCGACCCTTTAAATTAAATCCCCCACCCTCCCGAACCCCCCCCCCAAATGACTTAAATAACCTGCGGGTCCAGCGGCAGTCCGGAATGGCAGCGGTCCGGAACGGGCTCCTGCTACTGAATCTTGTTGTCTTCAGCCGGCGCCATTTTCCAAAATGGCGCCGAAAAATGGCGGCGGCCATAGACAAACACGATTGGACGGCAGGAGGTCCTTCCGGACCCCCGCTGGACTTTTGGCAAGTCTTGTGGGGGTCAGGAGGCCCCCCCCAAGCTGGCTAAAAGTTCCTGGAGGTCCAGCGGGGGTCAGGGAGCGATTTCCCACCGCGAATCGTTTTCGTACGGAAAATGGCGCCGGCAGGAGATCGACTGCAGGAGGTCATTCAGCGAGGGTTCCGGCGCCTCGCTGAACGACCTCCTGCAGTCGATCTCCTGCCGGCGCCATTTTCCGTACGAAAACGATTCGCGGCGGGAAATCGCTCCCTGACCCCCGCTGGACCTCCAGGAACTTTTGGCCAGCTTGGGGGGGGGCCTCCTGACCCCCACAAGACTTGCCAAAAGTCCAGCGGGGGTCCGGAAGGACCTCCTGCCGTCCAATCGTGTTCGTCTATGGCCGCCGCCATTTTTCGGCGCCATTTTGGAAAATGGCGCCGGCTGAAGACAACAAGATTCAGTAGCAGGAGCCCGTTCCGGACCACTGCCGTTCCGGACCGCCGCTGGACCCGCAGGTTATTTAAGTCATTGGGGGGGGGGTTCGGGAGGGTGGGGGATTTAATTTAAAGGGTCGGGGGTGGGTTTTAGGGGGTTTTAGTGTGCCGGCTCACGATTCTAACGATTTATAACGATAAATCGTTAGAATCTCTATTGTATTGTGTTCCATAACGGTTTAAGATGATATTAAAATTATCGGACGATAATTTTAATCGTCCTAAAACGATTCACATCCCTAATGGTCTGTGTCTTTGAACCAGGTTTTGGTTATGGCGAAGAAGTCGGGGTTTTTTTTTCCTGTAAAATGTCCGAGATTAGCATGAATTTTTTGGTTAGTGCTTGAGCGTTTATGAGGAAAAATGTTATGAATATCATGTGTTTTAATGATTTGTTGAGGAGGATGTTTCTCAGGTGACGGCTTCTTTCCTGAGGCATTTTGTTTGGAATTTGGATTGTGGGTTGTGTTCCTTTGTATTTTTTTTTTTGGTTTGATGAGTTATGTAGTGTGTGTCATATGCTTGTGGAGGTGATATGACTTGATATGACTGGTGTTAAGACTGGAGAGCCGTGGAAATTGGTGTAATATTTCTGAGATGGTCGAGTTAGTATTAATTCATTTAGTGCATGTAGTTTACAGTTCTTTCAAGGGGATGCGCTAAGGGGCGCGCCAAGGGGCATGCCCCTTGGTCGCACTCCTTAGGCGCATGACGCCAGTCCGCGGCACTAGAGGCGCGCTCCCTTTGTCTTTATCAGGTCCCTCGGCGCCGCCTCGAGATCATTGGTGGGCGGGATCACTGCTGTGGGGGCTGCCTCCTTTAGTCCGGGTGCTGGCTCAAGCCTTTCTTGCAGGTGGGTCGGACCGGGCCTGCCTTGGTGGTGGGTCCGGTCGGTGGGTTGGGTCCGGTCGGTGGGTCGGACGTGATTGGGGAGCGTGTGTCAAGCCACGGGCTACCTTTGGGGTTGGCCTGTTTGGGTAGGGCAGAGGCGCGCTCCCTTTGTCTTTATCGGGTCCCTCGGCGCCGCCTCGGGATCGTTGGTGGGCGGGATCGCTGCTGTGGGGCCTGCCTCCTTCAGTCCGGGGGCTGGCTCAGGCCTTGCTTGCAGGTGGGTCAGACCGGGCCTGCCGTGGAGGTGGGTCCGGTCGGCGGGTCGGGTCCAGTCATCGGGTCGGGTCCGGTCGGCGGGTTGACCGCGATTGGGGAGCTACCGTGCCATTGGTCGGCCCCTGTCACATGGTAGGAGCACAAGATGGCGCCAGTCATCCATTGCTCCTACCAAGTGACAGGGGCCGACCAATGGCACCGGTAGCCCATGTGATATAGTAAGGGCAAAGGCTATTGGTGCCATTTTGAATACTGGCAGCCAACAGCCCGAGTACAAGAGATCACTCCAGGACCCCTGCTGGATCACCAGGGACTTTTGACAAGTCTTGGGGGTGTCAGGAGAGTGGGGGGTTGTAGTTAATTAAGTTAATAAAGAGTTGGGATGGGGTTTTTTTTTACTTTAATGGGAAACAAATCCCATATGTAACTAATGGATGAATTGGGGTCCCCTGAAAACGGATGTAACGGATTTGGGTCCCAACGAATATGAATACCAAATTGAATGTATCTGTCCCTGCTGCACATCCCTAGGAGGAACCATAGAAAAGCTGTATTTTTTGCTTTTCTGAGCATGGCTTGGGGTGCCTCAAAACTTAACACCAGCTCTGGGATGATGTTAATTATTAAGAGTTAAATTGTGTACATAGGACATGTGCATGTAATTACTATACCAGTTGGCCCAGTCCTTTTCAGGGTTATCAAGACCCTCCTGATTCTTCAGCCTGAACTTCTCCAAGTTTAAGCAAAACCTCCCCCCCATTCAATAATACACAATAAACAAGTTAGAAATCAATTATTCAAGATAATTAGCAGGTGTGAAATTGCACAAATAAGTTGCCAAATGTATGCACATGACT
This sequence comes from Rhinatrema bivittatum, assembly GCF_901001135.1. Taxonomy (NCBI): domain Eukaryota; kingdom Metazoa; phylum Chordata; class Amphibia; order Gymnophiona; family Rhinatrematidae; genus Rhinatrema; species Rhinatrema bivittatum. Next base: position 58,756,473 of record NC_042620.1, on the reverse strand, counting down.
GTTGGCCGCATCATGGAATGACCCTAGACCACCCCTTTTTTACATGAGTATGTGTGCTTGCAAAACATAAAGTGCACACATATTTAGATGTTTTTAAAATACTGATTATGTGATCACAGAATACTTGAGTGTATATATGTTATTTTTTATGCATATAACTCTTTCAAAAATCACCCCTAAAGATTTGTTGTTGTTGTTTAAAATTCTGAATTAAATTAACAATCCTATTAAAACATAAAAAAGGTATTGCATTTTATATTTAACACCTGTGGATAGCAAACCAAAGGACAATAATTTCTTAGCATAGACATGCACAACTATTATGCTTCTTATAGAGTTTTCCTAATCAAATCACTATCCTTTCAAGCTCATAGGAAGTCTTTCAAACTTCATGAGGGATACAAACACAAAAACATTGTTACAAAGGCATACAGTTTGAATGATGTCTAAAGGTTTTTGTAAGAAGATGTGTTCACAAAATATTGCATAGATAAATCAAAGAAAAATAAAAACAATGATGGTAACTTTCAAACAACTCTGCATGTCCCCATGTATATGCAAATATGGCTGTGCAGAGATCTACAACAGTATTTTATAACCTGTGCATATGAGCTACACTCAGATTATAAAATATGTATATGTACAGCCATGTGCAAATATCTGCAATGCATTGAAAGCATGTACTTTTCTTACCAGATTTAAAAGCTTATGGGTTGATTTTAAAAGGTGCCTGAGTATGCACACATCTCCCAGTATGCGCAGAAATAAGCAATTTCAAAAAAGGAGAGGGGCATGGGCATGGTCTGGGTGGAGCATGGGCATTCTGGGACTTTAACATGAAATATGCGTGTAAGCATTCATATGCACAAGCGTGCACTGGGGTCCTTTGCTGCGTAACTTTACTACTGCTATGGGTGGCGTGAAAGGAATTAAATAAAGACTTATAAGCTAGTCAGTGTTAATGTTAACAGGGTAAAAAGGAATCTATTTAACTAGGGGGATTAGAAAGTCCTATCCATACCTGGGTAAACTGGGAATTAACTGGGGAAACTGGTAATTGTTTTGGCGCACATGTCTACTAAAATCCCTCCATTTACATGGTAGAGTCAGCATTTGCATGCACATGCACGCGTCCATATAAAATTGTGAGCACATGTATGCACATCCAGCCTATTTTATATCATTTATGCATAAACGCGTCTATTATAACTTGGCTGCGTCCTTTGGTGTGAGCCGGCATACATATGTGCATGTGCGCTAGTATCAAAGTTACCATCCCTGTCCATATATTTTATATGTGAAAAAAATCACAACTTGTTTGCATACCTCTTTATGCATGAAGGTTGGTATATTTTTAAAATGTGTGAGTAATTGAAAACACCAGTTTGCTGAAATCTCCACCAGTTGGCCCAGTCCTTTACCAGATCATCAAGACCCTCCTAGTTCTTCATTTTGAACTCCCAGCAGTTCATCCAGACCTCTCTCCCAACCAATAGTAAACAACAGATGAAGTCTATCAATCAAACAAGATAAGTAGCAGGTGTAAAATTTAATGAATAAGCTGACAAATGTATGCACTCAAGTCTTTTATAAAATAGCACCTTGTTTGTGTAGCTCTTGGACTCACCTTGGAATATTCTTAGACCACCTCTTTCTTTTGTGCCTAAATGTGTATGCAACACTGAATATTTGCATGTCCTTTTGATGTATTTAAAATATACTCAAATACAGACTACTAATGTGCATAGATGCTAATTTTCTGTGTGTAAATATTTTGAAAATGTATCCCAATGTAAGCATAATTCCATAAAAGTAGCATTTTTATAATATACTGTAATGGAGATAATGGACCTCTTGAATTCATGACTCCATACAAAAGCATAATGCTATCTTTACAAAGAATAGGAATTGAAGCACCCTATTCATTATGATATCAGACTACATAAGCAGATTTAAAGCCTGATTTATTAGGTTTTATTTGTCTCATAGATACAGAATGGAAAAGAAAAAACCTTAGTAAACCAGGCTATAGGTGGGGCAATTTTCAAAGAGACTTCTACAGATAACCCAGTGCTTTACCCACAGAAATTGCCATTTAGAAAGCTGTGTGACTGATATACATGCATATACATTTATTTTTTTCTATTTTATGCACATAGGGGAAAGGTATTCAGTGGATGGAGTCTAGATGGGGTTATGACTATGTGCCCCAAATTACATGCACCAATAGCAAGTGTAATTGTGTGTGTGTGTAGTTATGCCAGGACAATTTGCAAAGCAATATTAGGCATGTAAGTTTGCTTTGAAAATTGATGTTCTCCTAGGACAAGCAGGTTGGTAGTCCTCAAACATGAGTAACATCATTCTAGAAACTTTGACTGGCACACTGAGCATGCCCAGCATGCTACTATCCATGCATCCATGTGGGATCCCTCTTCGGTCTCTTCTTTTCCACGAACTAATCATCTCGCATTTGTGGAGCTCTGCTCTTTTTTCAGTTTTTTTTCCAATAATCTCTTTTCTCCCTACCGCTTAGTCAGTAGGGTGGCATGGTAAGTTTTCTCCCTTCTCTATGGTTGATTCCCAGTGATGTCTCACTTTTGGTGGCTGCTGGGCACCGACCACTCACTGGCTCTTTTTTGCAATGCTGTCGTCGGGTTTTCATCAATGCCTCCAGTGTCTATGGACCATGACCCTCACGGACCAGCATGATGTTTGTATCCTCTGCCCTGGGGGCATTAAACAACATCAGGGGATATCATTTTTGAGACCAGATGATCCCCAAAGTCTGTCGTGTCCATTTAGATAGGAATGACAAGCTTTCATTTCCAAAAAATCGGAACCTTCAACTTCAGCGTCAGGAGCTGAAGTTGAAGGTTCCCTGTGGAACCTTCAACTTCAAGGAGTTGAAGTTGAAATTGGTTCCCTGTGGACTCCGAATGTCCACAGGGAACCGATTTACACCAAACCTTCACTGTCTACTCCCCCACCATGGCCCCCTATGAAGTGAGTGGCCGGAGATCAGCCATCATCTGTGTATTCATGCTCCAGGATGTCAGGATCGTCTCCATCCTCTTCAACACCACGGAAAGACTGGGCCGAGCACCAAGGGAAGTCACAAAAGCATCATCACTGGTCACCATCTTTTCATGGCACTGGGCTCAGGTCAGCACCAGCACCATAAATAATGCCCCCAAAGTGACCCTGGGGAGGGGAGGTACCATACTTCATCAAACCCGGGAGTCCCAGGCATTTTCCACCGATATCCCTCTGGGCTCTGAGGGAGAGCTAGTGATGCTTCTCCCTCCTCTGTCTATTCTGTCCTCAGTGGACTTCCTAGAAGAGTTGGATCATAGGGTGCTTCTACCGGTGCCAAAACCTGCATCCTCAATGTTGGCACCTCTGCTGGAGCACCTCAATGTCTTTCTTCGCATCCTCTCCACGCAGCCACCGCTGGTACCCTGGGGTCCATTGATGCCCCGCCTGCCACATTTACCTCTGAGGAGGAGGAAGGCCCAGTGCAGCCCGCGGCACCACTGAGGCCCTTGGTTCCATGACCAGCATTCCCCTGTCTGATTCCACGTCCTTTGGGAACTTTGGTTCCCTCAGTGCCTTTGGTGCCCTCAGTGTCTAAACTGAGGGGCCTGGACAGCGGCCCTCCACTGGTGTCTCCTGGTGATTTCAGTGAAGAAGATGCTCCATATGACCCATCCTCATCTGATGACTCAGATCTTCCTTCAGACCTGTCTCCTCCAGAAGAGCAGCACAGGTCCCAGCCTGAGGACTTGATCTTTGTGGGGTTTGTCCTGTGTTATAATTAGTGAGGTTTGGGTGGACCCTTGGACACTGTGGCAGCTGACCATGCCCACGGAGGGAAGTCCCGTGAGGGACCACAGGTCAGGCTCAGCTTAGGACACACAAACACAGAGATTGATCTTTTTATTAGACAATGTGATGAAACCACCTGAGGTGGCAGTGGTGAGCAACAGAAGTAGCCTGGCTGGGCTAGTATCCCTCAGGTGCTGGAACAGCGACTCCTCCAGTAGCAGTGCTGTAGTGTAAAGAACTAAGAATAATGATTACAGTGGAATATGCACAAAGACCCAGTATGGAGAACCCCAGGATAAGGAGAGCAGGCCCTCAAGGAGTGAGTACCTGATCTCTGAGAGCTGAGAGGCTTGAAAGTAATGTACTCATGCATCATTTCCACATAGGAGATGGCACTAGGGCTGGAACGGAGGCAGGCCCTCGAGGAGAGAGTACCTGGTTCCAGGGAACAGCTCTGAGGTGAAGATGGTGGTACTCACTGGTGTTGAAGATAGCGAACCCTTCCAAGCAGAAGAGAAGGTAGGAGGAGGCAGCGAGTCAGGGAACATGGGCCCTCGAGGAGCGAGTACCAGTTTCCTGATAGCGACCTGAAAAGCAAGTGAGGCCCCCAAGGAGCGGGTACCCCATTAGTATTAGGAGTCCAATGGAAGATTGGAGAGGCAGAGTAGCTGGGTACGGAGAGCGAATACCATCCATAAGATACCCGTTGCTAACTCAAAGACTAGCAAACATCGTAGGCTTTAAATATCTGGGCAGCATGATGACATCACAGGGGGATGCCCCTGAGGTTCGCACCAAGTAGGAAATAAGATTGAGGGCCGCATGGCACGCATGCCCTAAGGTACTAGCGGAGCATGGCAGGAGGCAGTGCCCAATCCAGTTCAGGGATGCCGGAGAGGATGGCAGGCAGATACCGCGGCAGCCAGGCGTCCATCCATAGCGAGAGGAAGTGCAAAGAAAGAAAGGTAGGCAGAGTGAAGCCGTCGGGAAGAGACGGTTGCAACAGCACACCCCTTAAAAGGGCGATCTCCTCTGCGGGTACCGGGTTTTGGCTTCCAAGGATGCGAGAGATGAAACGGATGGAGCATCTCTTTGTCAAGGATATTAGCCAGAGGCTCCCAAGAATTTTCTTTCGGGCAAAAACCTTCACATGAGAGAAGATATTCCCAGGTTTTGCCTCGTTTGCAGACATCAAGAATGGCTTCGACCTTGAATTATAGGTCATCTTCTGCATTGATAGGAGTTGGTTCCTGAGATTTGGAAGATAATTCACTGATGATGAGTGGTTTCGGAAGTGAAACATGAAAAGCGTTATGGATGTTCAAGCCAGGTGGTAACTTCAGACTGTAGGTAACATTGCCAAGACGTCGGAGGATTGGAAATTGTCCAACGTAGCGAGGAGCAAATCAAGAGGAGGGTAACTTCAGTCTAAGGTGCTTAGTGGATAGCCAGACTTTGTCACCAGGTTGAAAGACAGGAGCTTTGGAATGATGAGCATCATAAAACCTTTTGGCTTGATCACTTGCTTTGAGTAGCATTGCTTTTGTCTGAGTCCATAAATGAAGGATTTCTTCAGCAGTGGATTGAGCTGCTGGGGTTGTCACTGAGAGCTTCAGTGGAAGTGGTGGTGATGGGGAACGTCCATATATCACTTCAAATGGTGTTGATCCAGTTGATGTTGCTGGAAAAGAATTAAATGCAAATTCAGTCCATGGTAACAGTTCCGCCCAGTTATTCTGACGGCAACTCACATAGGCCCGAATGAACTGTTTCAGGTCCTATTCATCCATTCTGTTTGGCCATTAGATTGAGGATGATAGGCAGATGTATAATCTAGAGAGATGTCGAAGAGTTTGCATAGGGCCTTCTAGAATTTTGCCATGAACTGTGATCCTCAATCCAAGACTATGTGCTTCGGTAGGCCGTGGAGGAGAAACATATGGACTATGAAGAGCTTCACAAGTTCCGAGGCTGAGGGTAAGCCAGGTAGTGCCTCGAAGTGGGCCATCTTGCTGAAGCAGTAGACTGTGACCCAGATGGTATTCATACCTCCAGAAAGGGGTAGATCAACTACAAAATCAGTAGCGAAATGCGTCCAGGGCTGTTCCGGAGCTGGAAGCGGATGCAGCAATCCCTACAGTTGATCAGAAGTAGGTTTGTGCTTGGCACAGTTGGCACAAGATTCCACATAGGAGAGTGTATCTTCCTTGATAGTTGGCCGCCTACTTCTGTAGCTTCAGCAGGGTATGGCCTTGACCAGGATGGACAGCCAGCTTGGAATCATGCACCCAATAAAGCACTTTCTTTCTGAGATGCTTTGGCACGATAGTTTTACCAGCGGGCACAGAATGAGTAGCCACTAAGATGACTTTCTTTGGGTCGATTATGTGCTGCGGCTCTTCTGGAATATCCTCCGAGAGAAAGGAGCGTGATAGGGCATCAGCTCTGGTATTCTTGTCTCCGGGGCGATATTTGAGCACAAAGTCAAAGCGGTTACAAAATAAGAACCATCTAGCTTGTCTATGATTAAGATGTTGCACATGGTGGAGATACTCTAGATTCTTATGGTCCGTAAACAGTTAATTTGATGTTGAGCGCCTTTGAGCCAAAGCCGCAATTCCTTGAATGCCAACTTAATAGCCAGGAGCTTTTTGTCACCGATCCTATAATTCTTCTCTGCCGGAGAGAAATGTCGTGAGAAGAAAGAGCAGGGATGTAAGGACTGGAATCTCCAGTCTGGCACAGAACAGCCCCCACACCAACGTCAGAAGCATCAACCTATACGATGAATGGCTTGTTGGAGTCCGATGATGTGGGCATGGTTCCGTGGAAAAGGCAGTCTTTACATCTTCAAATGTGGAAATGGCCTCCGCAGACCATTTAGAAGCATTGGCACCTTTCCGGGTTATTGCAGGAGTTACCTCATCTCTGTGCCTCCAGTAAATAGGAAGGCTGATGCTGTCTACCTGGTATAGTAGGCCTTGGGGTTTGAGAGGTGCCAATTCTCACAACAGTCTGTTGTGGCAGAGTCTGTCCTCAAGAAGGCCAAGCATTCCCGCACCCATGCCCCTCCAGGTCGAAAGCACGCATTGGGCAAGAAGGTATTCCAGGGTGCCATGTTGATTGCCTGTATTGCTTCCTACCAGTTGTATGTGATGCAGTACTCTCAGAACCTCTGGAAACAAGTTCAGGAGTTATTCGAGTATCTGATCCAGTAGAAACAGGATGCTTTTATGGTTTTTCTCCAGCAAAGCTTGGAATGTGACAAGAACAAAGTGCACTTCACCTATGATGTGTTTGAAACATCTGGTACAGTAACAGCAGAGGACATTGGTGCATGCAGGATGGCCTGGCTCCCTGCCTCAGATCTCCACCTGGAGGACTAGGAGAACCTTGTGGAACACTCATGCTCTGGTAAGAACCTTTTTGGTGACAAGATGATAGATGCTGTGGCTCAGTTGAAGGATCACCATGAGACCCCTCCAGCATCTATCAGCCAGTGTATCAGACCCACTGTTCTCTGTCAGGAAGTCCTCACGGCAGGAGTCTCAGAGGTCTTTTTACCACCAGAAATTCACATTGCCCAAACTGACATATTATGGCTCTTGCACCCCATCACTCCCCCTCCACACCTCCATCATCCTTCACATTTCCCAATTACTCCCTTTCAATCATCTGCTCACACTCACATCCCTGCCCAGCATTCCAAACCATCCACATCCTCTGCCCTGTGCTCCCTCTCTCCCCTGCTTGACTCTCCCTACCCCTTCATCCCATCTCCCTCCCTACCCAGCTACCCCCGACCCCCTGTTTCCCACCCCTTGCTGCTCAGCAGCCCCCACACTCCCTCTCCTTTACACCTCTATATGCCCAGCATCCCACCCTCCTTTCCCCCACCCTCCACAGAGTAAAGATATCATCAGCAGCATCAATCCCAGACTCAGCAGGGGAAGATAATGTTTGCGTCCCATCAGGCTCAGATCAGCAGGAGCTGGCAATGTCTCGCTCTGATCTAAGTGAAGGAGGAAACAGCCTCTCACTGGTCCAGAAAGAAGAGAAGGGAGTGAGAGTAGCCTCCCATCAGGACCAATGTAAGAGAAGTCAATCAACTCCTACTGGGGCTGATAAGGAGACAGCAGTCTTCTGTTGAGAACCACTGGTCTAGATGAAGGCAGGAAAAAACTCATAGAGGGATAGGTAACAGTAACCATGGGAGAAACCAGCTAGCAACCAAATTATACATATTTGTTTCAAGATCAGACTGAGTTCTTGAATTGCACTGTGATTCCTATCTTATAGGCGGATTGTAAATATCTCTGGTGGTAAGGCTTGTGCTTCAGGTAAGTGCAGAACAATTTGGTGTGACTAGTGTTGCACTTTGTAAATGACAGCCAACGAGTTTAAATTACATTTTCTATATATATATTGCCCTCCTCTAAAAAAAAAAAATCCAGAGCAGTTTATAGCATAGAAGCAATAACAATAAAAATACATAAAAAAATACAATAGCATATTTCAAAATACAAACAATAGCAATCCCTTCTCCACCCCCTCTGAGAAAGGATGAGGGCAATCAAACCCATATTCTCATCCAATTAAAACCCCCAAAGTGTTCCATATTGCACACGATTGTGCCCAAAGATTTGATATGTCCCCACGATAGACTGCCTCTTATGTTTGACCCATGATGTCATCAGTTTAATTTGAGGCATGCTAAAATTGTGGTTTCACATTGATATCTTGACAAAAATCTTTAACTGGAGTATCTTAAAGCAGCAGTTTCTTTAAATTATAAACTTTTTTGTTTCTTGAATCTCTTGTTACTTTTTAAATTTTATTTCAAGGTTTATTTTCTGAATAGAGCAGATAAAGCCAGGTCTAGAGTAGCCCACAGTAACATAGATTCCTGGCTCAGCAGTGAAATGTGCCATTATTTTAGTGGATGAGGGACTGAGCATTTCCCATGGTGCAAATTACAGGTCAAATTTGGATTGCTGAGGTTAACTTGTGATTCATTGGGGGGAGGCAAGGGAAGGGGAAGTTCTCTGGTTAGCTGTAAAGGATGGGAAGATCCACATTTTCCCACCATTTTTTCAACTAGTAGTGTTAATATTTGCATTTGTGCTTTGCCCTTTCTGTTTCTCTGTGTAAAACTGTGGCAGAATACATAAGTGGGGTTGGCATGCAAGGTTGTATCAGAACACTGGCTGGGCTGGCAGAATGGTTGACATTGTTAAACCCAGAAATGTTAGGTATGATTGCTGGTGGTCAAACCTAGCATGGGCTCCTTTCTTGAGTAAGGTGAGGGCCTTATACAGGGGCATGTTTGGGCTGGCTGGTACCTACAGGCTGGGTGTCAAGGGATAAGATGTCTTGCTGGGCCATGGTGGATGTACTACCAGGGCAAATTTGTGAATTTCTTAAGCTGTACAGGCCTTCCCCATAGACATAAGGGAGAAAAATTATTTTAGATTTAAAAAACTGGTGAAGGCCTGGTTATTCACGCAGGTATTTAATGACTGAGGCTAATTAGAGCTTTATTAGATTGGAGTGATATTCTACTGTGTTCTTTCCTTAGTATGTAATTTCTGCTTTTAAGGTATAAGTAGTTAATTTGCCTCTTGTTTTTTATTGTTTTATAATTTATTTTATGTTAATATATTCTGTTTTATTTGTATATTTTATATTGTTTTATATTCTGTTTTATTATATACCTTTTTTCATCTCTGAAGAATCAATTTATTGAATACAAGTTACCATTACCATAATCTCAGATATCTGTGTTGAACATTATTGTTAAAAATACTCAGGTCAATATTCACAATGGGCATGATTTTCATAAAGCATTTACATGCTTAAAAATGCACTTTACCCATATAAGTGGGCTTGTGAAAATTACCACAAAATATGCTAATGAATTGTCAAGTGCTTAATGCAGAGAAATGGCTTTTGAAAATTGCTACAATAGTGCATAACTCCTTTGTAAATTCATCTGCAAGCCAGATAACTTTCTGCATATTCAATGGGATAAAATGGATATACATCTCTAAAGTTATGTGAGGTGAATGGCACCGAAAGGCTGCTGCTGGAATGCTGCCAGACCCCTGTGCTGTTGGTATTGGGGTATAATAGTGAAAGGCTGTTATTCGTTGTGCTGTCATATCACTATAGTGTCAGATTTCAGTGTTATTTTTGGGAACATGCCAGAAGGATGTAGAGTTTTTGTTGGGGGAATAATTAGGAGGAAGCAGGAGGATTGAAACCCAAGTGTTGAGGTTCTGGATGTGTCTGGAAGATGCAGGGTAAGTGAAGCCCCAAAGTTGTTTATAGGTACGTGTCAGGAGGAAGTAAGCAGAGTCAGACCCATTATTGTTGAAGGGGAGGAATCAGGAAGTCCCATTGTTGAGGTTGTGGATGTGTCAGGAGGAAGCAAGAGCTTTGAAGCCACAGATTAGTTGTTGGAGACATGCCAGAGGAAGTAAGCTGAGTCATACCCTATTGTTGTTGAATGGGCCATGTTAGGAGGAATCAGGAGGATTGAAGCCCCAAAACTGTTGGAGACATATTAGAAGGATGATTGAGGTCTCAGAGTTGTTGCGGACAAGTCAGGAGGATGTAAGACCCCCAATTTTCATCATGATGTCAAGTGAGGAGGCAGCAGGGTGTGACAGGCCCCAGTTTTGTGGATGGATACAAATCAGGAGGAATCGGGGCTGGCTCCTATGGAAACTCCCACATGACCTGCCCAGCCATAGGCTCTATCTTTCCAATGTAGCCAATGCTTTTGAATGGGAAACATAAAGAAATGAAACAAATGACATATGTTTCATTCATGGGAGTTGCTCATTTGGTTTTGGGGACAAATGAATCAAGCAAATGCAGCATATTTGTTGCAGATCGTTCATTCATTCCAAACAAATGCACATCCCTATTGACCTTACTGTAGGCTTTGAGCCCCACATTGTGTTTGCTGTGCTATTTGGGTTTTGGGGAGAGGAAGAGGGATTGAGGCAATCTTTGTAAGGAGGATAGGTACAGGAAAAGTCCAAATAGTATAGGCTGCCCTTGTATCTAATATAATGTATTTCTTATTTATACACTTCTTTGTAATACAGTATATGCACTTTTTATTATGGCTGCTCATCTTATTTTTAAGTCTTCAATTACCTCATTCAGATTTTTTTTTAGCTCTTATCATGCTTTACATATAAAAGCTTGCTGCCTGCCAAATATCTGATAAGGATTTTCATGGCACCTTAATTTACTTAGTCACGCTTATTATGAATCTAAGTAGGAGAGCTTATAAATACTTTAAATGCTAATATCTCCACAGGAATTAATTAGAAATGAATACTTAAAAAAGGAAGTCTTAATCATTGTATTTGTTTTACCACTAATTGAATCATCTATATTTATTTACTTGCCAGCACTGCTGTTTTAAGAATTATGATTTATGTCTAATAAACATTAGACAAGTACAGCACTTGAAGGAAAGCACTGCATCATTCCTGAAGATCTGTTTAGAAATCTGAATGCATGTTAACAAATAACAAGTAATGGCAAAATGAGCTTTTATTGAAACAAATTGCTAATTGGTGAAGGACATAATCACATTGGATATTCATCTATGAAATACAATAGCTGTGCAGTGGACAATAGCTTTATCCTTTTTTTCCAAAGAACTCTAGGTGCTAAAAATCATGCTTAGCATTAGCAATAAACACTTAAACAGTAAACTGTTAAGACAGTGATTGCAAATAAATCAGCACTCAAAACACATTAGAGGAAGTTTTTTTTAGAGAAAATCATATGACAATGAAAAATATTTCACTGTTTATCACAAGAAAAGCCATATTGTACAATGAATATTACAAACAATAAATTTGTATTTCTCAATGGATTGATGTCTTATAGGGATGTGCATTCATTCTCAATGAATTGCAATCCGCTATGAATAAGTCCCTGTTCATTTGATTTGTGGGTCCGCGAAACACATGGCGATCCTCCACAATGAAACATATCATATTGTCATATTAGTTTCATTCTTTTGGTTTGCAGTGCTTTCTTAGCAGCCATTTGAAATAGGAGAAGGCCATGTGGAAGTATCCATAGCAACATGCAGCCCTTTCCTGTGGGTCATAAATGACCTCATAGCCCTGTCATAAAGTGGGTCAGGTTGGCAAGGAGACCAGAATGCCAACGTATCAGAATGAATCATTTTTCTAATTCAGCCAGTCGCTGCTCTCCGTGCTCTGTGATGCTATTCCTGCTGTATTTCTACCTTAAGCAAGCATAGCACGTGGTATGCCATGCACGTTCTTCTTGGCTTTTGTGTGAGGAGGTTGCTGTACTCAGAGCTAGTCTCTGAGTGTCTCAAATCTGTATTCAATTGCTATTGCTTGCTACTTTGATAGAATTTTCCATTGAAAAATATATTTGTTAGTTTTTGCTGCTGTGCCAGCCAGGCCTTTTTTTACTGCACTTTTATTTTAATTGAACTATGACTGTCTCTCTCTGTTTCTCCCACTGAGACAAGCTGCCAGCAGTGGCATTATGCTGCTGATCTTAACCTCTTGGGGTAGGGTTGCAGGCAGGGATTGGGTGGTGTGGATAGGAGATAGTGTGAGAGTTCCAGTGGCTGTCTGAGAGTTGGTATTTTCAAAGAACAAGCAGAATCACTGTAGGAATTGGTCTTGCTCAGGCTTCCAGTCTTTTCTCAGCAGTTTTATTTTTTGTTCACACAGAGCAGTCTCAGTTGTAGTGTACAGCAAGGCACTATATTGTGTGTCTGTGTGTGTGTGTGTGTGTGTGTGTGTGTGTAGTTTTCCACACTCACATATATTGGTACACAGTTGTTCAGTCACCAATAAAGAAATAATTATTTTAATTGAAATCCCTAATAGGCAGTGACATTAAATCCATGATGTCAGGGAAAGGTAGACATGGTTGAGTGATTGGGACTGGCACAAGAGGCACTGGCATAGGAAGCATTTCAAAAGGCAGTGCCAGTCCCCCATTAAAGTTAAAAAGGGAGCTGTTGAAATCTAAAATCTCTGGAGGGGCAGGCAGTTCCATCTGGAAAAAAAACTGAAATTTAAAGATGATCCACTGCCACCACCTGTTTCTGACCCTTTTGTTTTGGAGGTGAGGGAAGGGGAGGCTGAGCCATGTAAGACAAAAGGGAGAGACCCAAAAGCAGCAGTGTGACAGCAGACTCTAGTTAGCACTAACAATGTAGTGCAGACACTGCTTGCTTCTGATTCCAATGAAGAATCATCTTGTGTGGTATTCTCATGATCAGAAATGGAAGAATTAATACTAGCTGAAGAAGGTTTAGGAGGATTAGTTAGTTCTGTCATAGCCTCCACTTCAGTGCTGGAGGGGAGAGATGAAACTGATTATGATGAGGAGGAAGAGCAGTCAGTGCAGGCACAGAGTGTGACTGATGCCCCTGGTATTGCTTCTCAGGGTGCACCCATTACTTCAACTGCAGTGCCAGCATCTACCCCAAAGTCTATAGAGAAGGGATCACAAATGAAATCTGTGATCTGGAGCCACTTTAAACTGAGGGAGGGCCCACATTTTGCTCAGTGTTATTACTGGACCAGGGATATTAGCAAACAAATGGGACATCTAATACATCATTTGCAGAAGCAACACCCAACAGTACTGTCATCTGGGGATGGTGGCAGTACCAGTCACAGGACCCCTTTTTCCAGGCAGCGTAAAGTGGTTGAAAATGAGCAGAGTCATCCCACACCCTAAGCCCCTTCTAGCAGTCAGGTGGCAGGCCAGCAGCCACCTGCCTTGTGTCAGAAGTGACAACCCACCATGGAGGAAATGGGGTAGTGTTCAGTAACGCTATCCCGGGGAAGGAGGCAGGCAGCCTCAAAAGTTGTAACCAGGAGCATTGGGGAAATGATTAGTCTTGATGACCAGCCCTTGCAAGTCGTGGAGAATGTGGGTTTCAAGCATTTGCTGAAGGTCTTAGTTCCAAATTAGAAATTCCCCTCCAGAACCACATTTAGTAGAAAGGTCATCCCCAGCCTGTACAACCAGTGTCACAGTCGCATACAAGTGCTGCTAGCTAAGGCAGAGGGGAGTGTGCATTTCACCTGCGATATCTGGACTGCCATGAATGCTGCACACTGATGGGATCTGGCTGAGGCAGGAGCAGGCAGCAGCTGTATTTGTGAACAAGTATCAGGATGCACACCAACCTGACAGATGATGCCTATACCTCAGCCAATATTCTAGCATGCATCAGACAGATGCTGGTGGGCTGGCAGCTACACCAGAGAGACAAGAATCTTCAGGCAGGGTTCTTTTTCACAGATAATGGTGCAAACATGGCAAAGGCAATATCCGACGGGGGCTTTCAGAACATTTGATGTTTTGCATACATTCTGCACCTGGTAGTGAAGTCAGCTCTGGGGTTGGCGTCCAATAACCAAGAGAATGAATACCTGCATATGTTAATACACACGTGAAGGAAGAGCTGACAATTTCAATGTATTGTCCATTATGATGCCTAGATCTTTTTCCTGGGTGGTAACTCCTAATATGGAACCTAACATTGTGTAACTACAGCATGGGTTAGGTTTTGCACTTGTTAAATTAAATTTCATCTGCCATTTGGATGCCCAATCTTCCAGTCTCTTAAGGTCCTCCCGCAATCTGTCACAATCCTCTTGTGATTTAACTACTCTGAATAATTTTGTATCATCTGCAAATTTGATTACCTCATTCTTCGTATTCCTTTCTAAATATATTGAAAAGCACCAGTCGAAGTATAGATCCTGAGGCACTCCACTGTTTACCCTTTTCCATTGAGAAAATTGACCATTTAATTCTACTCTCTGTTTCCTGTCTTTTAACCATTTTGTAATCCATGAAAGGACAATGCCTCCTATCCCATGAGCTTTTAGTTGACTTTGTCAAACACCTTCTGAAAATCCAAATACACTACATCTACCAGTTCACCTTTATCCACATGCTTATTAACCCTTTCAAAAAAGGAAGCACATTTGTGAGGCAACATTTGCCTTGGGTAAATCCATGCTGACTGTGTTCTTTTAAACTATGTCTTTCTATATGCTCGGTTATTTTGAACTTTAGAATAGTTTTTACTATTTTTCCAGGCACTGAAGTCAAGATCACTGGTCTATAGTTTCCCAGATTGCTCCTGGAGCCCTTTTTAAATATTGGGGTTACATTGGCCACTCTCCAGTCTTCACGTACAATGAATGATTTTTTTGATAGTTTATCAAATTTTAAATAATAGAAATGCAATTTCATTTTTGAGTTCCATCAGAATCCTGGGATTCATACCTTCCAGTCCAGGTGATTTGCTACTCTTCAGTTTGTCAGCCTGGCCTATTGCAGCTTCCAGGTTCACACTGATTTGGTTCAGTTCATCTGTCTTATCACCCTTGAAAAGGATCTCCGGAAGCATTATATCCCCAACATCCTTATTATTAAACACAGAAGCAAATAATTCATTTACTCTTTCTGCAATGGCCTTATCCTTCCCTAAGAGCCCTTTTAACCTCTCAGTTATCTAACAGTCCAATCAACTCCCTCACATGTTTCTTGCTTTGGATATACTTTAAAAAGTTTTTATTATAAGTTTTTGCATCTACTGCCAACTTTATTTCAAATTCTCTCAGCCTGCCCTATCAATGTTTTATCCTTAACTTGACAGTGCTTATCCTTTTTCCTATTTTCTTCAGATGGATTCTTCTTCCAATTTTTGAAGGATTATTTTTGGCTAAAATAGCCTCTTTCAAATCACCTTTTAACCATACCTGTAATCATTTTGCCTTCCTTCCACCTTTCTTGATGCATGGAATACATCTGGACTGCACTTCTAAGATTGCATTTTTAAACAATTTCCATGTCTTTTGTACACTTTTAACCTTTGCAGCTGCACCTTTCAGTTTTTTTCTATTTTCCTCAGTTTATCAAAGTTTCCCTTTTGGAAAGTTAAGGCCAAATTTTCAAAGGTATACACACATAAAAATCTGGGTTTACGTGCGTGGCTGGGCCTTGCACATGCAGCGAACATTTTATAATGGGCCCAGCCACGCGTGTAAACCCCAGTATGTGCACAAGTGCCACGCCCTGAAAAAGGAGTGGGCCGGGGGGGGGGAGTGGGCTGAGTGGGGTGAAGTACCAAACTGCTGAACAATGACATTTGGAAAGAAGACCAGCAAATAGTAGTGGCAATAGAGGACATCCTTGCCTCTGAAAATAGAGAATTTCTGAGAAACCATGCCATTCACGCTTATTGTTCGTCAGGATTGAAATAAAGACTTTGATCCCCAAAACCAAATTTATGAAAAGTAAGATTATAAATACTAGAGATGTGCTTTGGGTTTCAATATTGTGTCGGCTTCGTTTCGGACCCCCCCGTGGGAATTTCGTTTTTCCCGCGGTTCGGGTTTTTCTTTTTTGGGAGCACTAACTCCCGAAAATGATTTTTTTCTGAAATTTCAGAAAAAATTCAGTCGTTTTTTGGTTCTCCCGAACCATTCCGAATTAGGCAATTTATACATCACTAATTGTACCCAATTCCAACCTATTAACAAAACTAAAATGGATTCTAGAAAAAGAATTGTGTGGAGGAGAAATAAACAGAAATCCTGCTTAGTTGGATAAGGATACTTCCAGGAATCCACAAGCCCTGCAGCAGTCACTAACTCTTCAAAATGTAGGGCATTACTTCCCAGGACCTTCAAAACTGGATCCTTCTATTCCAACAAAGGAGAAAGAATCAAATGTAAATCCTTACCAACAAAAAATCTACCCTCAGAAAATGATAAAATGTCAGAGAGACAGCGAAATATAAATTTGATCTAAGATTTGGAGAGTAAACTGAGAGAATGGTGGTAGAACATCCAGCCAGTTTTCCATTAACAAAAATATAAATCCTTTTGGATCTCACTTAACCTTTTCAACAATGAAAGAAAAATGCCTGGGTACTAATATGCTAACCTTCTTTACCATAGCCAAAGCAAAATAAGAAGAAGCAATATTTTGCTTTAAACAGGAAACTTTCTATCAACTTTAAAGTCTGTCACCTATAAGAAATAAACTAAAACCTTATTTCTAAGTGTTTTACTGAGTAACATAGAAGGTCAATATTCAAAAGCCTTTAGATCGATAACTTAATGTTATCATTCTAAATGCCAAGTTTTGAGATATTCAGCCTCTTATCTGAATAAAATAAAGCAGGATAAATCATTATTTGACTAAAATTTAGCTGGGTAAAAAAAGGGTGGTGTTGGGAGCATTCTGGGGGCATGACAAATTATCCGGTTAACTTAGCTGATTTTCAACTCTAAATGGCTAAGTTAACTGGATAATTTTAAAACCTGCTTCAAAGCAGGCCTAAAGTTATCCATCCTTTTGAGGCCAGATAATTAGCTACTTAACTGGACATCTTTAAAGATATCAGGTTAAGTACAGCTGCAGAAAAATGAAGAAAAAAGATATGTAAACAGGTCTGTGGTCCAATTCTTTTGTTCCTCTTCTCCAAGTTCTAGATAAGGCCCTATCGGCTATGTATCCCTCAATCCCTAAAGCCTAGGCATATCACCAACCCTTACTGATTAAAAAGAAATGTAAATCTTCCCTGACCCTGGCCAGACCTCACCCCCAATCTTTTCCCACCCTGGACTCCTCCTCCATCCCACTCCCCTCTGATTCCAACCTATCTCTGCCAGAAACAAGGTATAACCTAACCAGTCCTGACACTCCAGTGATGAGTCTGTCAGAATCACTGATGGAAGTGTAAGTTACACACTATTCCAGAATAAGGAACCATGAGAAGAAACTGAGAAATAAGGAGTAATATATTGATATATTTTGTCATAGAAAGGCCGGTGGATACATCAACCATCTTACCAGTGGAGGTAGATGACACAAAAATGGTACATCATTTTACAAAAGCACAGGGGTAGAGAAGTGAAGGAAAACCTAAAGCACTATTACACTCTGAAGTTTTGCAGGAGGTAAGGAAAATGAGTACACAGTCTGTGTATTGTGAATCCCATACATACCTTTTAGCCACTTTAAGGAGAACAATTTTCAAACAGGCCAATTTACTTGAATAAATTGATATTTACAAGCGTAAATGGCTTTGAAAATATTCTTCTTCATGTTTTGCCCAAAACACTGATCCCCTTGCTGTTAAGGCTCATTTAAAGGCATTTCTGTGCAATAAGCCATTAATGACCATAATTTGTGAACTCTGCAAGCTGCTGCAAAGAGCTTCAGTATGAATGAATTTTATCATTGTTGACAAATAAACACAAAGAGGCCTGAGCTGTGTTCTTTTTCATTTACCTCCAGTTCTAACCTAATAGACTGTATTCTCAAAAGTGGCCAAAATGAACATTCATGAAATTTACTGAAAAAGAAAAACACACTTTGCACACTAATATTTAGCAACTGCACAGTTTCCAGATTCAGCCGGCACCCAAATTAATAAAATTATAGAATGAACAAAAACAAAAAGATTTTAAATACTTCTGTATTGAGAAGCTGGTAGCACCCAGAGTAGCTTATCAGCAGAAATGGGAGAGCTTGAATCACCAGTGCAGGAGCAGGAGCCAATGAAACTGGATTCACTGGTGCAAGTGTTGCGCCACAGCCCACGGTGCCCGTGGACAGGGCCTTACCTCCGCCGTCCTGCGGCCCGAACGCAATCTTGCCAGCATGGCAGGAGCCATTTTGGGCCTTCACCTCGCGGTCCAGAGGCTGCGATCATGCCGCTGCCGCTCTCCCGTGGCTGGGCCCAGAGGCCACTGTAGCCGGGTCCTCTCTTGCGGCTGGGAGGCCATCCTGGAGCCTCCTCCTTCGGTGGCAGTGCGCCGCTGTCTGTCGGGGCCTGCCCTGAGGCCCGGCTTCCCCTGCTCGTCTGTGGCGGGGATGCCGCTGTCCAGGGTCCTGGACTTCCTGTTTCCTGTCCCTCCTAGGGGGCAGGCCTGCGGCTCTCTTCCCTTCTTAAAGGGTCAAAGAGGTGTGGTTCTCTAGGCAGCTCCTCCCAGGGAGTTTCCTTCTCAGCACTAGAAGAAGGCTTTGCTTCATTCCTTCATTGTCTTCACATCTATCCGGATGCTCCTGAAGACATCTCTTCAGTCTGATGCCTGTTCCATGTCCTGATGTCCGGTCCATGACTAGATGTACATGAGTCTATTCCAAGATGTCTATGAGTCCATTCCAAGATGTCCGTGAGTCCATTCTAAGATGTCCATGAGCCCATTCCAGAGAGATATCCATGACTCCATTCCAGAAAGACATCTGTGACTCCATGGCAGAGAGACGTCCGTGACTCCATTCCAGTTATGTCAGTCTCCTTGATGTCCCAAGTCTCCTTGTGTCGCAAGTTCCTTCATGTTTCAGGTCCAAATGCTCCAGGTCCTGTAGGACTCATGACTCCGGAGATTCCCTGTTTTTAATCCGAGTTGTCAAGCTCCAAGGTTTTAGCTTGTCTTCCCAAGTCCCAACTCTGGAGGATCCAAGGGGTCACTGCAACCCTGTGCTAAGAGACTTCTTGAGCCTGTCCCATTCTCCTCGTGGTCCGTGACCAGCCATCCAGCTGTGTAGGTCACGACAGAGACAGTGTGGTCCGCGACCAGCCCCACGCGATGTGTAGGGCGCCTGAGGGTCTTGCTAATCCCTCCTCGTCTCCTCAGTTCCAAGTCTTTGTCTCCTCATCTCCTCAGTTCCAATTTTTTGTCTCCACATTTACCCCCAAGTCCCCAAATCTACGTCTGTCTACATCCAAGTCTTTGTCTCCTCGTCTCCTCAGTTCCAAGTTTTTGTCTCCATGTTTACCTCCAAGTCCCCAAGTCTACATCCAAGTCTACATCCAAGTCTTCATCTCTCCACATCTCCAAGTCTATGTCCAAGTCTCCATGTCTACGTTCAAGTCTTCAACTAAGTCTCTGCCCAAGTCTCCAAGTCTAGGTCCAGGTCTATGTCCAAGTCTCCAAGTCTACACATCTATGTCTAATTCTCCAAGTCTCCATGTCTATGTTCAAGTCTGCATTTCCAATTCTATGTCCAAGTCTCCAAGTCTACGTCCAAGTCTATGTTTCCCAGTCTACTCCCAAGTCTCCACGTCTATGTCCAGTCTTCCTAGTTCAGTCCAGCTCTGCTCCTGTGTTGCCCATTCCTGCACACAGACCTCACCATGGGTGTGACTTGTGTCCCGACCTGAGCCGCTCCATGGCCCATGGGCTCTGCTCTCCTATGAGCCAAGTGATGCATGCTGACCCCACACCATCGGCTCCCGAAGGCTGCGCTCACAACAGAAAAGGCTGGAATTGCTTTAACAGCAGGAACAATGGGAGATGGAACTTCCAGTGCAGGAATTAAAGCATCTGGAACAGCTGGAATCAAGAACACTGGTGTATGGTGAAGCAACCTATCAGCAGACCCCTTTACAAATACCTCTGAATACTCAGTGTACTTCTGAGGCAGTTGTCCAGCCTCCTCTTTGGTTACTGAACAATATTGAACCTCTGAGGAATTCTTGGGGTCTGTTTCCATTGGTTCTGTATTAAACAACCTGGACAGAAACATTATCTGCTGTATCTCCCACTGAAAATGAGCCTTATGCCATTTTAGCCATGGAAGGCCTAGAATGACCAAAAGGTGTGGAACATGAATGAGGTTGAAGAATGGCACCTCATAGTGATCATGTGCCATAATCACAACACAAAATTCTGTTTCTAGGGCCAGTGGTTCATGGACAGAGTTGAAGCCATAGAGACTGCTCAAGATGGATTCTCTCGTACAGGAACTGGAGCTGGGGTTGCAAAGGCAGCTGGAACTAAAACTGCACAAAACAGAGGTGATGTAATTGCTAGAGCTAGCAAAGTAGCCAGTACAAGGGTCTTTTGAAATGCTTGAAATGGACCCGCTTGTTTAGCTGGCTCAGCCTGGCTCAGCTTGGCTCAGCTTAGAATGGATTCACTGAACTTTATGAAGCAGCCTGGAAAAGAATCACATAAGAAATGTCATGCCGGAGGATGTGTTAGTTGTCGTATTTCACCCTCTTAGTATATATGATCATGATTTGGAAGACTAGTTGGACAGTTACCTTGTTGCTGTGTTCCATGTGAACCTTGTTTTCGCATAATCTCATGACCCCCAGAATTCCTTCCTCGTATCATCAGTCTTCCCAGGTATTGACATATGTGGTTCTAGGAATGGCAGGCTGGGTGGGAACCACTGTCAGCCTTGGCTAGAATTAATGATTTGGAGGGTATTCACTTTTTGCTGGAAGGCATTAATCTGGGCCTGCATTGCTTGCACCGCTTCCATTAAGTATTTCCATTGTTGGAAGCCTTGGCCATTTACTCTATTTTGGCCTTGTGCTGGTCCAAGTTATCAAGAACTACCCCAGTAAGGAGGTAACATACTTTGAGAGGCTAGGCCCCATGATCATGGTAGAGCCCTGTAGCTGAGTAGAAGCCGAGAGCTGGTGATGTAGATCCAGTGGTAGATGAGAATCCAGAAACAACAGTCAATGAGAGAACTTGACTGGTGCAGCAGTCTCTTGGATGTCCTGAGCAGAAAAGAAATAGCTGGGATGACCGGACAGGAACAGAAATTGCTGGGATGATTGGAGAGAGCAGGATCAAAGTTCAGACAAACAGTTCCCACAGGAGTTTGTTCGATTAGGAAAGGTGTGTTTTCCTGGTGCTGCTTATATTGTAGTCTCAATTTGGGGCACATCCAGTGCAGATCCATGGGAATCCTGCACAAGTATGTCTATCTTTCTTGAGTATACAGGGTATGAATTCTATGAATTTCTGGACAGCCAGCAGCCTCCATAGCTCCATTGCAAATTGCTAACCTGCGGCAACTAGGGCCAGGTATCTCCAGACACTCCAATATCTACCAGCACTTAAGTATTTATTTATTTATTTATTTAATGCACTCCAGCTGAAAAGACTGATGACTGGTCCGCTCAGAGATGTCATTTCTGTTTTCCAAAAGAAAATACTTAGAACATGTGTCTCAAAAAGGCTGAGGAAACCAATGGTTCTGTTGAGTCATTTTCTGGTTATTTCATAGTGTCAGATTATTTTAAATTTAAATGTGTTGTATTATGAAATCACAGAGGCCAATTATCAACAGCATGCCCAGTTGCAAGGTAGGTATGCACTTTTGTATGTATGTGTGTATATTGTAGCTTAACTTAAAACTAAAGCTACCCAAATAGTTTATTTTTTAATTTAACTAATGCAATGTATGCTCAAACAAAAGACGCATGTACTTAGCTGATATTTCATATTGTGGCCAATCAGTAGTAAAACATCATGGGGTCCATATTAAAATGCTTCTAAGCTGGATAAGTCCAATTTATCTAGCTAAGTGGCTCTTGCTGAATTTTGGGCTATATTATTTAGCCAGATAAGTTACTTAATCTGCTAAATAGCTAGCCACATAGTGAGTGGGTGGGCAATGGGTATAACTGGGCAGAACTACCTATCTGGCTAACTTAGGGGCAGATTCAAGGCTTTTCTCCCATTTTGTGTCTATGGGAAAAACCCTTAGTGAATCAGGTACCTAGCCAGATAAATACCAATATGCAGCCTTATACAGTGAAGTGAGCTGGATAAGTTAGACGTGGCCAATAGCAGATCTAAAGTTAGCCAGATAAGCTTATCTAGTTAACTTTAATACTTATCTGGGTATATTCAGAGGCATTACTGGATATAAATATTGGAATTCATGCATATAGATAAAAATGCAAATATACATGACCTAAACACATCCATTGGAATGCCTCTTTTGAACCTGGCTAAAAGCATGCTAGACAGAGGAGGTTATTTTTCAGACAGACCAGTTTACCCTGTTAAATTGCTTTTTACCCCTGTCAAATGGCTTTGAAAATAGCCCTCTAAGCTATTAGCTGAATGATTTAGTCTGTTAAAGTTTCTTTCCTTGTTATTTTCTGCATTGTCATTTTTCTATATCCAATAGCACACTCCAGAGAGTGCATTAAAGGCTTTCAAAGCACTTCTCGGATGCTAAAATCTCCGAGCCATAAGCTTCATTTCTCTTAGCACCTTTGGGTTCTGCATCATAACCATTTAGAGTGTACCTGGTCATATGTTTCTCCTTGGCAATATCTCAGTCACTGGTTGCTTCTTTCAAATCTAAGTAGTGTTTACCACTGCCATGAACCTCTGTATAGCATTTCCAACTTAATGAAGCAATGCATAGAAAAGAGGGAGTGAAAACATCAGAAAGGAACAAATGACATTATATCAGTTTGACAACTCACTGGGGAAATGCAAATGTTATCTTTCCTAATTACTGAAAATATCTTCCCCAAAATGCTATACACATCAATTAACTAAATCACAGGCAATTTGTCTTGTTGTGAGGGTGTGTTGTTGTTTTTTTTTTCACTTCAGGATTCACCTTGCTGTCCGCCTATTTCACACTGGACCTGTTAAGCTGCTTTACCTAAACCTCTAGAGTCTGCTCTGATGCTTTCTAGAGTGTTGCTCCTTTTCAATATGGGTGAATTCCTTATTCAAAAATGTGAATAATAAATCCAAATAAATAAATAATACAGAATAAGAGTTCTATATTCAAAAGGGTTGGTCTAGCTAATTTCAGGGAGGATAACTTATGCCGGCTCACACCCAGGGATGCATCCATTTTATAACATACTCCCTTATATGCTCGCATGTTATAAAATAGCCTGGACACATGTACATGTGCCCACAATTTTAAATGGATGCACGCATGTGCGCGCAAATCATGCATCTTCTGTATAAGTCAGAGAAATTTTACAAGGGACGAGTGCCAACGCCATATAGTTTTCTCAGTTCATTCCCAGTTCACCCAGTTTAGGGAGAGGACTTGCAAACCCCCTAATTTTATAGCCACCCTTCTCTCCTGTTAGCTTCGACCCTTAAAATCCTGTTTTTTATTTTACTACTTACACGTCCTCCATTGCAGAAGTAGATTTACTCAGCAGGGGGCCTCAGCATGTGCCTGTGTGCATATTTACACGCACGTCTCATGGCCTCCCCCCCAATAGGCCATGCCCAGACCACACCCACTTACCTCCACTTTTTGCAAACCCTTGCCTGGTGCGTGCAGCGGGAGCTACATGGGTCAATGAGCAGCTTATAAAATCTGCTTTGCATGGGCTGACCCAACTTGTGCGTGTGTCTCCCACTTTTGATGCACACAGGGCTTTTCAAATTCAGCGCAGTTTTAGCAGGACAACCCTCAAGATTTCAAATTCCCACCCCTCTCACCAGCAAAATTTTACCCAAATAAAATTTAGTTGAATAAAAAAAGAGTCGGAGGAAGGAACTTGGCAAAAATGTATTCAGCTAGTGCCAATATTCAGCACAAGCCAGCTAATTATATCCAGTTAGGTCCATTTGAGAAGAATGATGCCCTAAATATAGCCGCAAGAATATTGTGCAGCAGACTTATCTAAGTTCTCCTGAATATCCTGGATAAAATTACCCAAAAAACATTTTCAACTATATTTTCGTTCACTGGTAAAAATGTGCTTTGCCTTATAAATCTTCTATCTCTCAACTGCAATTTTTAAACATGTTTTTCTTATGTTTAATCTCAAACATACAGTCTTTGTAGGTTGTGTACCTTTTAAATGACCAAATAGAGATTGCAGTAAGCCCTTGCAATATCACAGGTCTCCATTATTGAAACAATGTAGTCAGACATAAACTAAAGACAGTACCCATATCCTACGTTGAAAATACTCATAATAAATATAGACAACTTAAAAAAAAAAAGCGATCTTTTGAAATGTATAGCAATGGTCACAAAATCCAGTAAACAGTGAATTGTACATGACAGCCTGTTATGTCTTGTATAGCACAGTTCTGGAATATAATTTAAAAAGTGTGTACTTTAGAAATATAGTCTGGTTACTCACAAAACTAATGATAATGCAAAATATCTACAGTTCCTGAATTAACTTGTCTTGAGATACCAATGAAAAAGCATATGCTAATTAAATACATACATAAATAAAAAATAAAAGCACCCGAGTATCAAGCAAATCATGAATTGAACTTTCTACCTGTCTTCCAACTAATACATTTATTTTTGTTTTAAACTTAATGGTTAAAGCTTAGTATTTCAGGGAGAAATCATCTCCACTGAGATAGCTCTGTTTTTACACAAGGCAAATGTATTTATAAGCACAGGGGGTTGTGATCCTGCCCGTGAGGAGCGTGGGCAGGCTCTTACCTTCTCACAGCCAGTCGGGCTGCTGACGCTGCTGCTTCTCTCTCCCTGAATCAGCTGGGGCTGTCCCCGCAGCTGTTGCCATGCGGCCGGCTCCTCTGCTCCTGTTTCTACCTTCCCCCGACGTACTGCTGCGATCCCGGGACCTTTCAGCCAGCAGGGAGGCCGTCCTTGCTGGTGCCTGCTTCAGCCCGGGTCCTTGCCTGGCAGGGAAGCCGTCCCTGCCGGTGCCTGCAGCCTGCTACAGCTCTCTACTCTGCCTGCAGTCTTACCTCTCCTCCTGGGGCTGTCTTCACGGCATGGAGCCGTTCCTGCAGTCAGCCCTTCTCCTGCTTCTTGCTTCAGTCTTTGCAGTTCTCTGTTCTCCCTGCCGGTGCCTGCAGCCAGCCTTACCTCTCTCTGCTTCTTCCTGCTTCAGTCCTTGCGGCTGGGAGCAGCTCCAGCCCAGGGCTGCTCCGTTGCTTCTCTGGGCCTTCCACGTGGCTGAGGATGCCACCAGCTTCCAGCTCTTCTCTCCAGCCTCCTAGGGCGCGAGCGTGCGCCTCTCTGCTCCTCTTCAAGGGCCAGCCAGGTGTGGCCCCCTGCTGACCCCTCCCTGGGCATTGTCCACCTCAGCTCTACTAAAGGCCGCAGCGTTCAGTCTGTCTTTGCCTTCACAAGGAGTTGGTCTCTCCTGAGATCCTTCGCTCCAGGAAGTCGTCCGTGTTCCAGCACTTCTGCAAGGTCCTATGTTTCTTGTTACCTGTCGGAACTCCTCGTCCAGTCCTGATGTCTGCCTGCCGTTCCAGTCCCAAGCTCTGTCTCTTGATCCAGTACTTGTGTTCCAGTCCTGATGTTCCTGCTGTTCCAGATGTCCATGTTCCAGCCCTGAGGTGTGTCTCCTGTTCCAGTATCCGTGTTCCAGTCCTGATGTTCCTGCTGTTCCAGATGTCCTTGTTCCAGCCCTGAGGTCTGTCTTAATCCTTGTTCCTGATCCTGATGCTTTAACCTGCCTTGAGCTGCCAGGAGTGCAGCGTATCCTCGCCTTGAGCTGCCATGAGTGCAGCAAACCTGCTTCCTCTTTCCTGTGTTATCCCGCTCTCAGCGTGGTCCGCGACCAGCCTTCCAGGGCTGAGTAGGGCGCGCATGAGGCAGGGTGGTCCGCGACTCAGTCCCGCGGGTGGTCTGAGTAGGGCGCCCTGAGGGACAGTGCCCATGTCTTCCTTCAGCCCTCGTTCCTGACACCACCTCTGTGCATCCAGTACCTCGTCCTGAGTCCACGTTTGTGCCTGTCCACGTCTATGCATCCTGCACCTCGTTCCTGAGTCCACGTCTATGCCTGAGTCCACGTCTATGCCTGAGTCCATGTCGTTCCTGAGTCTCGTCTGAATCCATGTTCCAGTCTTCGCTGCCCTGGCCTCCATCTGGCCTGCCGCTTCGTACCGTACCCTGCGGCAGGTCCGAAAGGGCTGGGAACGGTCGGAGGACTGTTCACAAGACCAACATTGCGTTGTTGGGTCTTCCGAAGCATGCAGGTCCGGAGGAGGGCCTGTCTTCCAGTCTTCACTCCAGCTTGCCTCCGTCCAGCCCATGCTCGGGCATGCCACGCCTCCCGCGGCACCTCTTCAGACCCCTCTGGCGTCGAGCTGCGGCCCAAGGGCACACACATCTCCCAGGAGTGGGATCGCTCTCCTAGCGCTCCACAACAGAGGGTCTGCAGAAGACAAATACCTCTGCTGTCAATGAAATTTTTAGTATAGTTAAAACCTCTGTAGGTGTTCAGAGGCTTGAGGCTACACAACATAGTGCATATCTCATTTCTGCCAGCTTTGAGATACTAAGCAGGCAGGGTGGTAAAGGCTTTGTGGTACTTACATTATGAGGCACCTATTCAGGGGAAAAAGTCAGAAAACTGTGCCCTTCAGAGTCCGGCTGGCAGGATTCCTCCCTGGATCTCCCTGTTCCATGTTCCTTTCTGTCCCCTGCTTTGTACCCTCACAGAAGACCCTTACAGAGGCAGAAAACAAAATGTTCTAAACTCATATTAATGTCAGTTTTCAGCTGTAACAAATCTCTGCTCTTTTTTTTAACTTCTCTACTGGAATATAGTAGGTCTCACACTTCTCTCATCACTGACAAGCAATCCCCATCTGTCAGGTTTACTTGTATACCCTTTAGAGGGAAGAGGACTGAGCATGCTCAGGTTGTTTGTTTATTTTTAAATGTATATTCCGCTTGTGTTCAGCGTTCGTGATGGATTACGTAAGTAACAAACAATATGAAGCAACTACCTCTCCTAAATTAATCACAAACAAAGGAGAGAGGAGATTCAACTCACTCAATAAATCTAACAAATCAAGTATCGACGAACTTGTTACCCAACAAATAATTACCCAGCAAATGACAATATCATCAAGATTGTTGCTCTGGTATTGTAATCTGCAGCCTCTCGCCACGCAATGGGCCGCAGACTGTTATCAGCTTACAGAGCTTCTTTTATTGTAATCATTTACTGTCATTTGTCCACCCACCAAATACCTTTATTCAAAAAACAGTCCTATAACCATGTTAATCTTTTTCAATAGTTTAAACTTTAACAGAACGAAACGTTCTTTAAATATCAAGTTCAACAAAATTGAATACTTAGCCATAAATTTTTCATCGAGCAGCTACAATGCTTTGCTGTTCAATTTAAACGTCCCAACATGTTTCGACTGAAATATCAGTCTTCTTCAGGGGAATTGTGATATCTCGAATCAGGCCAAAATATTCCGTGTACCCTAAAAATTAAAAACCATAAATTAAAACCACTCAAAGCAGACCACACAGCCAAAATCCTAGTATAAACTATAATCCATTGTTTAAGCGTCAGGAGATATACTCCACTTACCCGGACCAAGTTTGCAGGTCTCACTAGGGATTCGAAAATGGCGCCTCAGCGTCCTAGTTGATCTCTGCAGCCGTGTTCACTCTAAATTTAAGCACATCCCACTAGTTCTGACAACCGGAAATCCGGATCCTCTAAAACCAATGAACTCCAATTCCCACAATTATATGCTCTTAAAACGCCACGATTTTTAAAACACTGACCAGTCAATGTCTTTATTTAATCCGTTTGGATCAACCGTGTTG
Source organism: Rhinatrema bivittatum (assembly GCF_901001135.1). Taxonomy (NCBI): domain Eukaryota; kingdom Metazoa; phylum Chordata; class Amphibia; order Gymnophiona; family Rhinatrematidae; genus Rhinatrema; species Rhinatrema bivittatum. The sequence continues at coordinate 58,728,267 of NC_042620.1, read as the reverse complement.
AAATAATAAATCCATTTTTGCTCTCTTTGAAGGAGGTAACCGTCAAAATCACCTCCGCGACTCTTAGGCAGAGGTTTTTCTATTACGGCAAATCTTAAGACATCGAACGTATGCAAATGTGAAAGGCAGTGTTGTACTACCGGCGCTTCAACCTTACCGCGAGTAATGGCACTCCTGTGCTCAATCATGCGGGTCTTTAAACAACGTTTGGTTTTGCCAATGTATAAACGAGGGCATGGGCACCATAACCCATAAATCACACCCTTAGACTCGCAATTGGTGAGAGATCGAAGATGAAATTTGCCATTAGCAAAAAACGGTAGAGCACTACCTGCAAAAGATTGAGTGCACACAGTGCAATTCCCACAAGGGAAGTGTCCTTTAATCCCGAACTCTCTGATCTCTCCATCATTCTTTTCATCTGCGAAGTCTGAGTGTACTATCATGTCTCTCAGGTTTCTTCCTCGCTTAAAGGCAAACCTTGGGAGTTCATTGAACCCATCATGTAAATGTAGAATGTGCCAAAATTTTTTTATGATATTCTGAACTTTATATACTTGTGAGGAGAACGGCAATACACAAACCAACCTGTTATTGTCATGTTGTGCATTCTTAGGCAAAAACAGTAAGTCTCTATTGATCCAGCGTGCTCGTTTGTAAGCCCTCCTAACAATCTGAGGTGGGTAACCTCTTTGTTTGAAATTCTGGCTCATCACTTGGGCTTTCGATTTGTACTCTCTGATATCTGAGCACAGTCTTCTCAATCGCAAAAATTGACCATAAGGTAAATTATTGCGCAGATGGTGAGGATGACAGCTGTCATACCGTAGCAATGTATTTCTGTCAGTCGGCTTCCGATATATGGAAAATTCAAACCCCACAGGTTGTAACATGATTAAAATGTCCAAATATGCTACTTGACTCTTATTGAAGTTATACGTGAACTTCAAATTGTTATCACAACCTTCCAACCATTCCATAAATCTTATGAATTCACTAAGCTCACCCTCCCATACCACCAGAATATCGTCAATATATCGTGGCTAACTTATATATGGGGAATTTCAAAGAAAAATTTGTGAAAGACAATCCCTTTAATAACCATATAAAATTATGGAGACGATATAGCTGCTCGATGAAAAATTTATGGCTAAGTATTCAATTTTGTTGAACTTGATATTTAAAGAACGTTTCGTTCTGTTAAAGTTTAAACTATTGAAAAAGATTAACATGGTTATAGGACTGTTTTTTGAATAAAGGTATTTGGTGGGTGGACAAATGACAGTAAATGATTACAATAAAAGAAGCTCTGTAAGCTGATAACAGTCTGCGGCCCATTGCGTGGTGAGAGGCTGCAGATTACAATACCAGAGCAACAATCTTGATGATATTGTCATTTGCCGGGTAATTATTTGTTGGGTAACAAGTTCGTCGATACTTGATTTGTTAGATTTATTGAGTGAGTTGAATCTCCTCTCTCCTTTGTTTGTAATTACGTAAGTAACATGCATAATAAGAACATTTAGTTAAACAAACTAAAAAGAAACGTAATAGACATTAAAATACAATCAAACTAAAAAGCATACTATTTTGCATGTACTTGGTAAGTAGACGCTATTTAGCTAAAGCACATTGGTGGGTCCTATTCTGCTGTTGCCATTCTGCCCAACATCTGACTTCACTTCCTATTCCTTGAGACTGCCAGCAGGCCAGGAGATGCAGCATCTCACTTGGTGGAAATATCAGCACCAGACCAGGAGCTACAGTGGATATGGTCAAGGCAGGACCCTTCCCTTTAATCTCAGAAGATACCTCATTTCTCTCGCTCTAGTATTGGGGGTTACTCTGTCTGAATAATCCTGGACCTTACACTTCCATTCCCTATGGTCAGTCCTGTGAAAGGGAAAGGTATATGTGCTCTATTTCTTACAATTATATTAAACACTCGATAACCATTTATGATTTGGATCATTAGAACTATTGTCAGCATCTTTTTCTTTGTGGAACAATTCCATCCTTAATCACTTTTCTAATGATGTTTCATGTGTTTCAATCCTCTTTTTTTATTTAGTTTCTTTAATACTTTTTCAGAAGCAGGATTGTATATTCATTATCTTTTCCTCTTGGATAGTGAGCTTGGCAAACTTTGTCATGTGTCATCTTGTGAAATTCTCAAGGTTCAAGCCATTGTTTAACGTGTAACTAGGTCTCTAGATTACCAATATATACAAAAATGCACTAGAAATCATGTTTGCTTGTTTTTTTAATTGATTGAAAATATTGTGGATCCATTATTCACAGACTCCATTAAAAATTGTGTTACCAGCTCACTAAACCAGATCTGCTTATAAAAAGTGACCCATTACCCATTACAATTCCAGTTCAGTGAAAACAGATTTAAACAGCTTGAAGAACATTTTTTAAACAGTTTCCAGTTCTCTAAAACAGATTTGCAACTTAGAACTAGCATGTTTCCAGTTTACTGAAAACAGATTTATAACTTGCTCATGGCTTATTATTGTACATGGTTCCAGTTCACAGAATATTGATTTAGAATATGGAAATGCATTATTAGACACATTTTCAGCTCACTCAATGGATCTGCAATGCATGAACAACCCATTATCTCATACATATTCAGTTTAAAAACACATTTACAACTCATAAACAACCCATAATATCCCTAGCCTCCATCCTTCTTCCTTCAAGCCACATCAGTTATCTCAGTTGCTAACCCTTCTGTTTCCTCTCCACCCCCTAGGCCTAGAAATACGCTTCATAGAATCAATTTATGAAATTAAGCAAAATATTGCAATCCATAGGAAGGGCGGGTAACAAATATTTTAAACAAATGAGTTAAAATAAATTAAAACATATTGTAAACATGTTACCATGGGACCTGCAAGGCCAATGTTGTCTTCGCTTTTGCCCAGAGCCTCTGCTATTAGGCTAGGATCCTTATTGCTGTGGCATTCAGTCGTACTCCCTGCAGTCTCCTGACATCAACTGGTTCCATGCCTTCTGCCAGAGTGACATCAGATGACGGTCCACCCCACTTATTTCCAGCTACAAACAGCTATTTGTACTGCCTGTAGAAAAGGGGAGAAATCATGAGGTCAGTATTCAATAGGGATGTGCAGAGGGATGTCATACGTTGCATTCGGGATTCGGATTCGTCGGGGAGCAGATATGTTGCATTCGGCCGTATGGCACCCCGATGCGTTAATATGGCAATTTCTATTTGTGTCCCAGCTAAAATTAAAATTAACTACAACCCCCCACCTTCCTGACCCCCCCCCAAGACTTACCAAAACTCCCTGGTGGTCCAGTGGGGGGTCCTGGAGCCATCCCCTGCACTCTCACACCCTCGGTGCCGGTTTCATCATGGCGCCGATAGCCTTTGACCTACTATGTCACAGGGGCTACCGGTGCCATTGGTCAGCCCCTGTCATATGGCCATTGGCACCATCTTGTGCTTCTACCATGTGGCAGGGGCTGACCAATGGCACCGGTAGCCCCTGTGACATAGTAAGGGCAAAGGCTATCGGTGCCATTTTGATTACTGGCTTCCAACGGCCCGAGTGCAGGAGATCGCTCCCGGACCCCCTCTGCATCACCAGGGACTTTTGGCAAGTCTTGGGGGACCCTCCTGACCCCCACAAGGCTTGCCAAAAGTCCAGCTGTGTCCGGGAGCGACCTCCTGCACTCTATAGCCTTTGCCAGTATTCAAAATGGCTTATCGATAGCCTTTGCCAGTATTCAAAATGGCACCGATAGTCTTTGCCGTCACTATGTCACAGGGTCCGACGGTCGGCCCCTGTGACATAGTGAGGGCAAAGGCAATTGGCTGCCAGTATTCAAAATGTCACAGGGGCTGACCGTCGGTCCCTGTGACATAGTGAGGGCAAAGGCGATTGGCGCCAATTTGAGTACTGGCATCCGACGGCCAGAGTGCATGAGGTCACTCCTGGACCCCCTCTGGACTTTTGGCAAGTCTTGTGGGGGTCAGTAGGGTCCCCAAAACTTGCCAAAAGTCCCTGGTGGTCCAGCAGTTGTCCAGGAGCAATCTCCTGCACTTGGGCCGTCGGCTGCCAGTAATCAAAATGGCGCCGATAGCCTTTGCCCTTACTATGTCACAGGGGCTACCGGTGCCATTGGTCAGCCCCTGTCACATGGTAGGAGCACAAGATGGTGCCAGTGGCCATGTGACAGGGGCTGACCAATGGCACCGGTAGCCCCTGTGACTTAGTAGGTCAAAGGCTATCGGTGCCATTTTGAAACTGGCATCGAGGGTATGAGTGCAGGGGATGTCTCCAGGACCCCCCGCTGGACCACCAGGGAGTTTTGGTAAGTCTTGGGGGGGTCAGGAGGGTCGGGGGTTGTAGTTAATTTAATTTTAGAGGGGAAACAAATAGGAATCAACATATCAACATATCGGGATGCCATACTGCTGAATGCAACGTATCTGCCCCCCCCCCCCCCCCCCGATGAATCCGAATCCTGAATGCAATGTATAACGTCCCTCTGCACATCCCTATTGTTTATAGTATTCAAAATGAGGTCTCACTGGGAATTTATACAGGGTCAATATCACCTCCTTTTTTCTGCTAATCATTCCTCCTCCTATATTCTCAAGTACCTTTCTTGCTTTTGCCATTGTGTATCCACCTGTTTTGTCACCTTGAGGTCATCAGATATGATCAACCCCAAATCCACTCTTATGTGCACAGAAATATCCCCCTCCCCTTGGGACTGTGATATCTTTAATGCTTGAACCAGCATTTTTAGCATTAAATCTTAGCTGCCAGATTCTAGACTATTCTTCAAGTTTTACTAGATCTCTCCTATTGTTTCCCATAACTTCCTAGGTGTCTACCCTGTTGCAGAGTTTGGTATTATCTGCAAAAAGACAAACCTTTCCAGACATACCTTTCCATAATATCACTAATGAAAATATTGGAAAAGAAATGGTCCAAGGACCGATCCCTGTGCCACACCACTAGAAAAACCCATCTTCTCAGAGTAAGCTTCATTTACCAGTACTCTTTGTCACCTCTAACACGAGCAATTTGCAACCCATTCCATAACTTTTGGGTCCATACTAAGGGCAATCAGTTTATTTATAAGTTGCCTATTCTGAACTTTGTCAAAGACCTTACTGAATTTCAAATATGTATAATATTTCAGGAAGGTAAGCCCCTAGGACTGCTTTCAGATTGGTGCAGCCTAGTTCATGCAGATACAGACTAGACCCTGAAAGGCAGCTGCTAATGTGTCACAGGCTATGGTCAGGATGGCCAGAGTCCAGGCAGAGATGTAAGGCAGACTGAAGATCAAGGCTTGTAGTGTGCAGGCAAAGGTCAGAGCTGGCAGAGTTCAGGGAGAGATGAAAAGGCAGGCAGAGGTCAGGAGAGACAGTGAGCGATGCAACATCAAAAGGACAGACCAGATCAGTAACACAAAGTCAGCCCAAAGGCGAAGGAAAGGCAGGGCAAACAGGAACAATGACAGACAAAGAATCAGGAGCAGAGCAGGATGAGTAAATAGCAAGGACTAGAGTAGAAGCAGAAGGCAGACAAGCAGGCAGAGTTATGAGCAGGAACAGGAGACAGGAACAGGAGTGACTACAACACCTTGGCAGAGGAATCCCAGAAGGATCTGTTGCTGTATCACTGGTCTGTTGCACTGAGTTTCCCTATATACTTGGGAGGTGTTGATGTCATCAGCAGGCACCAGAGGAAGTCCCAACTGCTAGCCTATAACACTTAAGAGAAGCTGATTTGCCTTAAGTCAATTTCACAGAATGGAGCACGATGCCATGGGTCCATGTTGGGATGAGGGAAGGTACCCAGTGTGTTACTGGGTACAGTGTGGGTACAGTGTGTTACTGTACCCTGATCCACACTGGTCACCCAAGCAAAGAACTTGATCAGATTTGTCTCATAAGATCTGTGTCTTGTAAAAGCATGCTGCCTCAGATCAACTAATCCACTGAATTCAAAAAACTGCATTATCCTCTGTTTTAGCAGTAATTCCACTACATTTTCTCATCACAGAGGTCAGACTAACCATCCTGTAGTTCCCAGCCTCCTCCTTACTTTCTCATGATTATGGGATGGTAGTTAGACCAGAGAGACAAGACTATTTTCCTGATACCTTTTGTGATACAGACAGTTGCATTAATATGGAAATGGCAGTGAAAAATAGGCACAATGAGTGGATCTGTTGCTTTGGGTACTTGCTGACCTGGCAGTAGAAAATGCCGGGGGGGGGGGGGGGGGAAATAAGGAATGTGGCAGTTCAGTCCTGAAGGAACGAATAGAGAGGTACAGCAAAATAGATGGATATTTTCACTGACAAATGAAAGGTGGACAGATTCTCCATGAGAAGCAGACACTGCATGCCTATATGGAGGAGGGGGAGAAGCAGTTCTTCTGCACTAGCTCACTATCAGTATCAGGTGGAGGGGAGAAGCAGTTCTTCTGCACTAGCTCACTATCAGTATCAGGTGGAATTATACCAGTTTAGTGGAGCAATTGACAGCCCATTCATGACTTGTCTATGGAAACTGAGATAGTTGTGTATCACCACCTAGGACATCATGATTAGCACTTTAAGGATGCCAAGGAGGATTTCAGTTTCACAAGAGCCAACCTGATCGAGATCATCCCCGTAGTCAGTACCCTAGAGGAGAAGTTAAAGGTTTCTTGCAAAAGCAGGGACTGAAACCAGACATTTTTTGTGTTCATGGACTCTTTTCAGGAACAACTGGAAAATGCATTCAAACCCCTCACCCAGCTGGATTTTTACATGCTAGCCATGCTGTGTGACCCATGAGTGAAAGGGAGAATTGCTCAGTGGACCAACATTCTAATTTATGTGAAGGAGATGCTGGTGGTTACAGTGTGGGAATGAGAGCTCCAAAGGCAGAAGGGCAATGGGAATGCAAAAGAGGAAAACGTGGGCACCCTACTTAGTACTGTTAGTATGAGCAGCAACCTATCAGTTACCATGTCCTCTTCCTCCTTTATATGAACCCTGTTCTCTCCCCCCTACCCCCCATGGCTACTGCTGAACAGACTTTCCTGATACAGTCCATACAGTAGCTATAGTTGTTGGTTGCAGAGATTATCTCTTCTCCCCACCATGCAGAGGAGACCCAAGCATGCGCTATCTCACAGAGTTCATTGAAAGAATATACACATCTTCATTGGTATATTGGGCACACAAGGCCATGAACTGACCAGATCTGGCTGAGGTGGCCCAGAATTTCCTTGCTAAACACCAACCAACATGCCTACTGAATAGGTGTTCTCAATGACAGGGGATATTGTGAGTCTATAATGTTCAAGGCTGGCACTAGAGTTGGTGGAAAATTTATTCTTTAAAATAAATCTCCCTCTGGGGGAATTCCAAAATGCTGTCTGAAAGACAGATTGTTACAACGCAATTCTGTTAACCTCAGAAAAGCAACAGTTTTACTTTCAACCATATGTTTCTATCAGTCCATATGAATCTGAACATAAACTATAATACTGATGGATTAATTTGTACATACATTGCTATGGATTTTGTAGAACTGACACATGAATATGCATTAAACTTGTTTTAATAAACCTTTGGTTTTGCAGGGAAAGTGTTTTGTCATATCACCTATTTACTTTCTAGTAGTATGGAAAACATCTTTTATTTTTGTTTTTAATTTCCTCCTTCGTGAGCACAGGATGTTATTTTTTCCCTCTACCCTTCTTGTGCTTGGTTGCTCAGTATAAAGTTATGTAGAGCTATCTGTGTGTACTATCCTAGCAGGAGCATGGAGGAAAGTAAAACCTTGCAGATATGTAATGCAGGATTCTCCTTGATGTGCACTCTTTTTCATGAGAGAGAAAGAGGGAGGGGCGATATATGTAGTGGAGTTTGAGATAGGATTAATTTCCATTTTATTAAAAGATTCTAAATATTAGGGATGTGAATCGTTTTTTGACGATTTAAAATATCGTCCGATAAATTTTAAATCATCAAAAAATCGTTAGGGCCACGATACAATACCAATTCCCCCGATTTATCGTTAAAAAATCGTAAATCGGGGGAAGGGGAGGGCAGGAAAACCGGCACACTAAAACCCCCTAAAACCCACCCCCGACCCTTTAAATTAAATCCCCCACCCTCCCGAACCCCCCCCCCCCCAATGCTTTAAATTACCTGGGGATCCGGCGGTGGTCCAGAACTGCGGCGGTCCGGAACGGCCCCCTCAATAGAATCGTGTTGTCTTCAGCCGGCGCCATTTTTCAAAATGGCCGCTGCAAAATGGCGGCGGCCATAGACAAAAATGATTCCACGGAGGAGGTCGTTCCGGACCCCCGCTGGACTTTTGGCAAGTCTTGTGGGGGTCAGGAGGCCCCCCCAAGCTGGCCAAAAGTTTCCTGGGAGTCCAGCGGGGTTCCGGGAGCGATTTCTTGCCGCAAATCGTTTTCGTACGGAAAATGGCGCCGGCAGGAGATCGAGTGCAGGAGGTCGTTCAGCGGCGGTCCGGAACCCCCGCTGAACGACCTCCTGCAGTCGATCTCCTGCCGGCGCCATTTTCCGTACGAAAACGATTCGCGGCAAGAAATCACTCCCGGAACCCCGCTGGACTCCCAGGAAACTTTTGGCCAGCTTGGGGGGGCCTCCTGACCCCCACAAGACTTGCCAAAAGTCCAGCGGGGGTCCGGAACGACCTCCTCAGTCGAATCATTTTTGTCTATGGCCGCCGCCATTTTGCGGCGGCCATTTTGAAAAATGGCGCTGGCTGAAGACAACACGATTCAATTGAGGGGACCGTTCCGGACCGCCGCCGTTTTGGACCACCGCCGGATCCCCAGGTAATTTAAAGCATTTGGGGGGGGGGGGGTTCGGGGGGGGGGGGGATTTAATTTAAAGGGTCGGGGTGGGTTTTAGGGGGGTTTAGTGTGCCGGCTCACGATTTTAACGATTTTTCACGATAGTTTACACACCCAAATGGCAACAATACGATTCCCTACCCCTCCCAGCCGAAATCGATCGTTAAGACGATCGAGGACACGATTCACATCTCTACTAAATATAAAGTATTTTTAATGGGGGGAGGGATGATTTTCAAATTTTCAAACCTATGTCTCTGGTAAAAAGCATTTTACCTTCATTATACATGCCGCGTGCGGAAGGGGTTACCCGGTGATTTAAAGAGGCAGTGAGGATGGGTTAAAGAGGATAGTGTATCGCAGGAAGGGCTAATGTGGCCGGAAAGTGAGTAGAAAGCGGGTTAGGAGCGGGGTAACCGCGGCCCCACTTTACTGTATCGAGCCGTTAATCAGCTGTCTATAAATTTCCTTTCCTTAATGTTGCATGGATGGCAACGTTAAAATGGGTGTGTGGGTGCACATACTCATGTTTATATAGGCTCATGGCCAGATACATGCTAATTTTATATCCTGCCCTCATACGCACTCATGTTATAAAATAGCCCTAGCGAGCATATGTGCACCCCTAATTTTAAGCTTGTATATGTACAGCAGTGAAGGCGGCTTTGGAACATGCAAGTGAGAGAATTTTATAACAAACAGGCATCCAGGACATGACCAGTTTCACCACTTCATTCATCAGCTTGCACAGTCTAGGGCTAGGCCACCCAAAGCCCCCTGGTTGTTTAGTCTGCACTCCGCCAGTTAGCCTAGACCTCTCAAACACTTTAGAGATGCCTGGAAATGGTTTTATTAAGACTTACACCTCAGCCATAACAGAAGTAACTTTGCACCAAGATATACCTGGGTGCGGGCCCAAGCGTGTAGCTATTTGAGTGCACATCTCTTGGCTCAACCCAAGAATGCCCATGCCACGCCCACATTCTGCCCCCTTGTTTCCCAATGTGAGATAATTGCACATCAGTACTTGTGCACACATGGGGGCAGCTTATAAAATTGGGTCGATGTGCGCATATGCAAGATGCGTGCCCATATCTCAAATTTGGTGTGTGCCCAGTATTCAAAATTCACCTTTATGTGCGTAATTTTAGATCTACTGAGAGGTGGTGCTCTTGAGGACTTCTTTGGCTAGGAAAAGAAAATAATGCATGTAGATTACATTTTCAAATCTATAGAAACTATTTTCTATGAAAATGTCCCCCTTCCCCCAGAAAAACAGATTCAAATATCCATAGCTACTTATATTTATTTATTTAGAGATACCTATATGTCACATCCTCGACTGTGCTTTCGGGGACCTGTGGCAAGTTTCAAAGCTTAAAAGCAGCCACAGACTTTGTTCTAATGCAGTTTGAAAATTATCCCCAGAAGTATTTAAATGGATGGATTTACTATATCCACATAACTAGATCTTCATTTGTCTGAAGTACGTGTTAATTTTCACAATAAAAGTGGGTATTCTGGAAGAGGGAAGGGCTTTCTAGGACATGATGGGGAAACTATGTACATGCATTTAAGTTTGAAAAAGATATGAACATTGTAGGAGTGGCACTATAGCATGTATTTTACTCCATTGTTTAATACTGCTTATGTATATGCACATAAACACGGAAGGGTGCCAGCCCAGCATGCCACCATTTTCATGTCAGTGCTGCATATGAAATTACTTCTGCAGACAGCCACCTTCCTCCACTGATGTGGTTGCTCCTGAGCAGAGGACAAGAGATTTGTGTCATTGGAGGGGAACCCACTCCCTGTTCACAACATTGGAAGGAGGACCCATGTTCCATAATATCGTCAAAGGGAAATATTGTGCAGTATTGAGGAATGTCTGATGAATTTGTGAGGTGGTAACTTAGTTTTTCTTTTGCTAGTAAATTGTATGCTTATACCAAACCTGATGTCAATTCCAGTAGTGGTTGGGAGGGCAAATATTATTCTGCCCATAGTCACTTCAAAACCCAATCTCAAATAAAAACTTATTTTCTTCATCCTTTAATACCCTTTTTTTTCCTATTTCCTCTTTAAAAGTTATCTTCTTGTAAGAATTCCTTCCCTTTCCAAGTTAAATATGCTTTGTTAAATGCTAAGTCAATTGTTAACAAATCTCCTTTGATAATGAACCTTTTAATTTCTTATGGTCTATGTCTTCTCTTTCTAACAGAAACCTAGTTAAGGCCTGGCAATGTCCCCTGACAAAAACAAGCATGTCCACCAAACTTTGTTTTCTCTCACAAAGATAGACCAGAGAAAAGGTGGGGGAATTGCAGTTCTTTCTCATACCTCTCTCAATCTCAAGAAGCTTTCTGTAAATGCACACTCTGTTCTGAGTATCTTTTCTTTAAACTGTATAAGAATTCCAAATTTAATTTAATTTTAATGTATCAACCTCCTCCATTTACCAGTCAACATGTCCATGACTTAATTATTTTAATCAATGAATGTGCTATGAGAGAGTCACACTTGCTTTTATTAGGTTATTTCAATTTGCATGCAGATGAAGCTGAACATTCCAGTTTATATTTGGTCTGGGTAAAGCAATGCTCATAGTATTTCTTGATATGAGGGCTGCCTTTGATAACTTATCAATGATAAGATTGAGCATGAACTTCTACTAAATTGCCTATTTGACATTGGGATCTGTCTTTCAATACCTTAACTAGTTCAACTCTTTTTTTAAGACAGAATGTATCAGGTGCTCTGGAACTTTACCAACTTGCAGCCCAGTCAGTTGATCCATGATGTTCCACAGGGTGGTATTGTCACTGACCCTATTTAATATATATCTTGTGCCCTTAGAAACTCTTATTCAAAGTCTTAGATTCAATAGTTATTGTTTTGCAGATGATATACAGGTCATTGCTAGTCTTGACCCAGGGTACTCTGATGAAATTTAATAACTGCTTAACAGAGATTACTAGGGATGTGAATCATATTTCTGACGATTGAAAATATCATACGGTATTTTCAAAATCATCAGAAATCGGGGGCTCCCCGAAACCAATAGGAAAACCCCACAAAATGGTTCGTGGGGGTTCTCTTATCATTTTGGAGGAGGGCGGGAAAAACAGCACACAAAAATAACCCCTAAACCCACCCTGACCCTTTAAAACTAATCCCTTAGCTTCCCCCACCCCCCCCCCCAAAACCTTTTACAGGTACCTGGTGGTCCAGTGGGAGTCACAGGAGTGATCTCCCGCTCCTGGGCTATCAGCTGCCACTAATCGAAATGGCGCAGATGGCCCTTTGCCCTTACCATATGACAGGGTAACCGTGCCATTGGCCAGCCCCTGTCACATGGTAGGAGCAATGGACGGCTGGCGCCATCTTAAAAATAGCATGGGCCATCAATTGCTTCTACCATGTGACAGGGGCCAGACAACCGCACTGACAGCCCCTGTCACATGGTAAGGGCAAAGGGCCATTGGCGCCATTTTGATTAGTGGCAGTTGACTGCCCGAGAGGGGGACATCACTCCTGGGACCCCTGCTGGACCACCAGGGACTTTAGGCCAGTTTTTGGGGGGTTGGGAGGGTGTGGGATTGTAAATAATTAGATCTGAAGTGTTGGGGTGGGTTTGGAGGGGTTTTTTTCTGTGTGCCCTTTCTCCCCCCAACCCCCCCCCCAAAAAAAAACAATAAGAAAACCACACAAAATTTCATGGGGTTTTCCTATCATTTTCAGGGACCCCCGATACATGATGAATAAGGAAATATCGTACGATATTTTAATTCATCAAAAAAACGATGCACATCCCTAGAAAATACTAGGCAATGTGATATTCTCCTTATATGTTGCATTGGTGGGCAGGAGCAAGACAAGTTGCATGTCAAGTCTTACGCTTTGAACCGGTGAACCGGTAGATATAGTATACTTGGATTTTCAGAAGGCGTTTGACAAAGTTCCTCATGAGAGGCTTCTAGGAAAGTAAAAAGTCATGGGATAGGTGGCGATGTCCTTTCGTGGATTGCAAACTGGCTAAAAGACAGGAAACAGAGAGTAGGATTAAATGGACAATTTTCTCAGTGGAAGGGAGTGGACAGTGGAGTGCCTCAGGGATCTGTATTGGGACCCTTACTTTTCAATATATTTATAAATCTGGAAAGAAATACGACGAGTGAGATAATCAAATTTGCAGATGACACAAAATTGTTCAGAGTAGTTAAATCACAAGCAGATTGTGATAAATTGCAGGAAGACCTTGTGAGACTGGAAAATTGGGCATCCAAATGGCAGATGAAATTTAATGTGGATAAGTGCAAAGTGATGCATATAGGGAAAAATAACCCATGCTATAATTACACAATGTTGGGTTCCATATTAGGTGCTACAACCCAAGAAAGAGATCTAGTCATAGTGGATAACACATTGAAATTGTCGGTTCAGTGTGCTGTGGCAGTCAAAAAAGCAAACAGAATGTTGGGAATTATTAGAAAGGGAATGGTGAATAAAACGGAAAATGTAATAATGCCTCTGTATCGCTCATGGTGAGACCGCACCTTGAATACTGTGTACAATTCTGGTTGCCGCATCTCAAAAAAGACATAATTACGATGGAGAAGGTACAGAGAAAGACTACCAAAATGATAAGGGGAATGGAACAACTCCCCTATGAGGAAGACTAAAGAGGTTAGGACTTTTCAGCTTGGAGAAGAGTCGACTGAGGAGGGATATGATAGAGGTGTTTAAAATCATGAGAAGTCTAGAACGGGTAGATGTGAATCGGTTATTTACTCTTTCGGATAGTAGAAAGACTAGGGGGCACTCCATGAAGTTAGCATGGGGCACATTTAAAACTAATCGGAGAAAGTTCTTTTTTAATCAATGCAAAATTAAACTCTGGAATTTGTTGCCAGAGGATGTGGTTAGTGCAGTTAGTATAGCTGTGTTTAAAAAAGGATTGGATAAGTTCTTGGAGGAGAAGTCCATTACCTGCTATTAAGTTCACTTAGAGAATAGCCACTGCCATTAGCAATGGTAACATGGAATAGACTTAGTTTTTGGGTACTTGCCAGGTTCTTATGGCCTGGATTGGCCACTGTTGGAAACAGGATGCTGGGCTTGATGGACCCTTGGTCTGACCCAGTATGGCATTTTCCTACGTTCTTATGTTCTTATGACAGCCAGGATTGGCCTGTGTACCACCCTAAAAATGATGTTGGCATGCTAAATGAATGACGTCTGCTCTTTTATGGAACAGGGAACTTCGTTGGTGATCAAGGATCAAAGTGCAGGATAACCTGAGGGGCAAGGCTTTGATAGCCTTGTATTCCCAATGGTACTATACTGCTGTAGCATAATACTATGGAGGATATGTAAAATTGGGATGAGGCTTCAATGTTCCGATGCTACCAATTGTGTTACATTGCTGTAATATGAATCTATGAATATTTGTCAGATTGATAGCTGGCAAGGGCATGGTCACCCTAAGGATTGAGAATGTCAGCTATTCATAATTGATGTTTTGTAATTGTATGAGTTGTATGTATTGACGTATGCTGTGGCCATATCCTTCCAATAAAGATCTTATTTGAGAACATTGGTGTGACAGTTATCTTACAAATGCTGTAGAAGCAGTGGGGAATGGAGGTGGTGTTATATTAAGGGGGGTATTTACTAAAGGTTTATCACTTGCAGTAGGGACTTATTGTGTGCAATAAGGCCCTAACGTACGTGATAAACCCCCATCACATGTGAAAAGGGCCTTTTCGCGTGTGATAGGATTTAAATTAAATGGAGGAAAGGAGTCGGGGTGGGGACGGGAGGAGTCGTGGAGGGGAAGGGGAAGGGGAGGAGTCAGCCATGGCACCGCTGCCGGTGATAATGTGAGGAATATTATCACCGGCAGTAGCACAGCAAATAGCCACACCTTATACGGTGATGCTATTTGCTGCAAAAGGCTGTAGCTGGCCACATTGCGGCCGGCAAAATTGCACCGCCACAGTACGATCTGCTGTGGCCTTTCGCAGGCCCGCCCCCCTTCCCCCCCCCCCACCCGCTTTTTCGTGGGATTCATCATTCCATGAGGAGTGGTGAATCCAGCCCTAAGGGATTAACTAAAGGAGGCAGTTATACACACCTGAGAATGTTGTGTATCATCCAAACTGAATGCTTTGCTCCTCTCAGCATGAGCTTCTGACTATAATATCACCAAGAGAAATCAGGTTAGAGATGTTCTTATTCGGTACCCAATATTTGGAATTTTTTGCCAGTTGCTTAACGATTAGAAAAATATTTTTTAAAAGTCATGAAAACCGTTAACGCCTTTCTTTTCTCACCTTTTATGTGAATTTGTTTTATAAGGTCTGCATTAAGCTTCTTTTGCTACTTGTTTGCATCAGTAATATATGATTACAATTTGGAATCTGCAATCAGATATAGTTTCTTACATTTTAGGGATTCTAGTTTTTTATTTTTATTCTTTAATCTTTTTTCTGTTTTCTTTATTTCTTCTCATTGTCACTTCTCATAATTAGTTTTATTTATATTTTAGTATCTAGTTTATAGTTTTAGTAGCATAGTACTTGATTTATTATTTTATTATATTGTTTTACCACACTATTTTATGTAATAAGAGTCAATGTATTGGGTGTTTTTATGACATAAGAACATAAGAAATTGCCATGCTGGGTCAGACCAAGGGTCCATCAAGCCCAGCATCCTGTTTCCAACAGAGGCCAAAACCAGGCCACAAGAACCTGGCAAGTACCCAAACACTAAGAAATGCATGTTCTGTTCTTCTTATATGTTTGTTACGATCCTGCCCGCGCTCCTCGCGGGCAGGCCCTCACCTCCATGCGGCCAGTCGGGCCGCTGACGCTGCTGCCTCCGTGGCAGCTCTGCTGCACTGTCCGGGCTCCTCCCCGGCTGCCTCCAGCCCTGCGCTGCAGGGTCTGCCCACCGGGAGCCTTCCCATGTGGCTGAGTCAGCTGTGTCAGCCCCTGTGTCTCCCCGACGCATCTCAGCCGATCCCGGGGCTTTCAGCCAGCAGGGAGGCCGTCCCTGCTGGTGCCTGCTTCTGCCCGGGTCCTCGACCGGCAGGGAGCTTCCCTGCTGGTGCCTGCAGTTTCCCACAGCTCCCTGCAGCCAGCCTTACCTCTCTGCCTGCAGCCTGCTACAGCCCCTGGCTTCCCCTGCAGCCAGTCTTACCTTCTTTCTTGCTTCTGACTTCGCAGCTGGAAGCCGCTCCAGCAGCCTGACACTTCTCCAGCTTCAGGGCAGGGCTGCCCCCATGCTTGCCTGGCTTCCATGGGTCCTCCACGTGGATGAGGACACCACCAGCTTCCAGCACTCATCTCTTCAGCTTCCTAGGGCGTGAGCACGCGCCTCTCGTCTGTTCTTCAAGGGCCAGCCAGATGTGGCCCCTGCTGGCTCCTCCCTGAGCGTTGTCCACCTCAGCTCTACAAAGAGATTCAACGTTCAGTCTGTCTTTGCCTTCGCAAGGAGTTGGTCACGCCTGAGATCCTCGTTCCAGGAGCTGCCTTGTGTTCCAGCCTTCTGCAAGGTCCAGTGTTCCATGTTTTCCAGTTGTTCCAGTCCTGATGTCTCCAGTTGTTCCAGTCCTGATGTTCGCTTGTCCCTGTTCCTGCCTTGAGGTCTGATTCCTAATCCGGTATCCATGATCCAGTCCAGATATTACAAGCCTTGTACCTTGATCCTGAAACTTGCCTGAAAGCCAAGTACCTTGCTCTTGAATCTCCCGAAAGCTAGCACCCTGTTCCTGTGTCTTCGAATGTCCTGGTACTTCGCGGCAAGCCACGCCGTGGTCCGTGACCAGCCCTCGGGGCGGGCTGTTTACGGCCATCTGTGATGCAAGCCATGTACCTCGTTTCTAAGTCTCTGAGAAGTCCTTGTTCCTGACCCTGTTACCTTGATGTCGGTGCCAGATCCAGTTCCTGATCCAGTCCCATATGTTCTGCCCTTCGTCTTGTCTGGCTCCTGAGCCTTCTGGCCTGTTGGGCCCAGGAGTGGCCAACAGGTGGGATTCGTCCCTGTGCTTTGGAGCTTCCCTTCCTGCCAGCCGACGGGGCTTCGGATGACAGTATCCCAGCATCGGAGTTCACTTCGCCTGGTTCTCTCCTGCATTGTCCCGCTCTCAGCGTGGTCCGTGACCTGCCCTCCTAGGCAGTGTTGGGGACGCGTGGGACAGGGTGGCCCTTGACTCAGTCCCAGGAGTGGTCTGAGTGGGGTGCCCTGAGGGACTATGCCCATGTCTTCCTTCAACCCTTGTTCCTGAGTCTCCATCTGTACCTTCAGTACCTCGCTTCTGAATCTACCTCTGCATCCTCAGTACCTCGCTTCTGAATCTACCTCTGCATCTACAGTATCTCGCTTCAAAACTTACCTCTGCATCTTCAGTACCTCGCTTCTGAGTTTACCTCTGCACTCCCAGTACTTTGCTTCTGAGTCTACGTCAGCACGCCCAGTATCTTGTCTCTGAGTCTTCGTCTGCACTTCCAGTACCTTGCTTCTGAGTCTACGTCAGCACTCCCAGTACCCTGCTTCTGAGTCTCGTCTGAATCTATGTTCCAGCCTTCGCTGTCCTGGCCTCTGTTCGGCCTGCCGCTTCGTGCCGTACCCAGTGGCAGGTCCGAAAGGGCTGGGAACGGTTGGAGGACTGTTCACAAGACCAACATTGCGTTGTTGGGTCTTCCGAAGCGTGCAGGTCTGGAGGAGGGCCTGTCGCCTGGTCATCACTCCAGTCTTGCTTCCGTCCTACCCATGCTCGGGCATGCCACGCCTCCCGCGGCCCTCTTCGGAATCCTCTGGGGTCGAGCCGCGGCCCAAGGACACACCTCTCTCAGGAAGTGGGATCGCTCTCCGAGCGCTCCGCAACAATGTTGACAACTAACCAAGTTCATTGCTAGATTTTTATTTTATTTTTCACATTAATTTTCAAATGTAAGAAATGGCAATTAAGTGAATAAACTAACAACCCATCCCCACCCAGCATGTGCTTTAATCCTGTTGTTGTCCTCTTTTGAAAATGTATCCCCATAATACATATACACACTCAAAATAGACTTTGCACAATATTATTTTTTTTTACAGATACTGTACTTATATATATTCTCTGCAGCTCAATGTACTTTTATAATTAAAATCTGGCTGTAATTTCATCATTTAATTGAAAATGATTGATTATAAAAATCCATTCGGAGGTGTCAATAGAAAACAAAAAGTAATTTCAATGTTAAATTTAATGTATTACCTCATTTTCAAATAACTTTTTAAAAAATGACTTGCATTGGATTTTTGAGAGTATGTGCAATATTGCTAGTTTGAGCAGAACATATGGTAAACAACAAAGCTGCAGGAAGAAAATATATATCAATCTATCAGTCAAGCTGTCCAAAGAGGGAGGAAAATTAAAAGTGATTTATTTAGGAAAATATTGCTTCCCTAACTAGCAAATGGTGACTGAATGAGATGGCATATAATTCATGACTGCAATTAGCTAGAGAAACAAAAGGACAACACTTTAGTACAGATTTTGAGTGATTGACATGCAAGTGGCAAATACTCTTTATTTATAAGGCTCACACAAAAAGATTTTTCTAATTCAGAATTGAATGTCATCAAGAGAATAACATATTTAAGCTTTTAATTCCCACTTCAGACTTCCTGAATGAAGGTAAAATTGGTAAACCTCTAGTCCATCCAAATGAGAGGGCACTTTAAGCCCTATGAAATGAAATGTAAAGATTTAAATATGCAAATTCCTGAGGAAAATAAGTGGGGGTGGGGAGTAATAGAGGCATCCAAATATTTCAAAGCTATAATAATGCAAAAGAGGGAAATATTTTTCCATGGAAAGGAATTTCCAGAACAAGGAATCTTGGGGATGTTAGAGCATGATTGAAGGTTAAGCAGAATATAAATTATTTTATATTTTATGGATGGTAAAGGATGTTTGATGTGTGCCTGCTAAGTGGATCATTTATTTATTTTATTGTCCTCTAGGCCTTTTAGAGAAAAATGTTTTTCCTATCATTGAAGTTATGCTAGTGATCAAGCTAGAATTGAGTAACATTGTAGTTCTAGGTGAATTTAATTTACATGTACATTCTACTCCCATGGTGTTAACTTGTGAGGGGTTTTAAACCTCTCTGGAGGCATTAGGCTGAGAGTAGATGGTCTAAAAGTCCATGCATTGTCTAGGGCAGGGGTGGGCAATTCCGGTCCTCGAGGGCTGCAAACCAGTCGGGTTTTCAGGATATCCTTAATGAATATGCATGAGAGAGACCTGCATACACACTGCCTCAGTTGTATGCAAATCTATTTCATGCATATTCATTAGGGGTATCCTGAAAACCCGACTGGTTTGCAGCCCTCGAGGACCGGACTTGCCCACCCCTGGTCTAGGGCATACCTTAGATTTACTATTCCTAAAAGCATTGAATCACACTTGAAGATTTAGAGAGAAGTCATATGATGAATTTCCCTAGACTGCCCACTTTTTATCGAAATTTTAGATTGATATCACAAACATAAACTATAATTTGATAAAATGTAGCAAACAGTTCTCTAAACGATCATATATTGTAAAGTATAAACTAGGTGAATTGTGATTACCAAAGTTAGATTCTCTGAGGCCAATACTTAGTGAGCCGGTTAGCCATATAACTTGTCTCATTTATTCAGCAGGATAAAGATTCCACTAAATATACTTACCTAAAATTATGTGGTTATATGTAGCCAGATAACTAAAAAACCTGTCCAGCTATGGGGCCGCTGCAATACAGTGCACTCAGCCGAGCGCACTGTTAACCTGCAGTTAGATACGGGTAGAATAGGCGCTAATCAATCCCCTATTGCAATAAGGGGATTAGCGCATATTCAACACGCGTCCAATGAGGAATGAATCTAATAGCGCTCATCACATGCAAATGCATGTGAATGAGGCTATAAGGCATTCACTCCGATGCAAAAAAAAAAAAAATTGTGCATCTCGGATGCACATTTAACTGTCATCTATTAACCTTGCCTGGAGCAGGCATTAATAGCTGAGTACATCAAAAACAAGTACAGAAAAGCAGAAAAAAACTGCTTTTCTGTACTGCCTCCTACTTAATATAGTTTTGATATTTTGATAGTTTTAATATAGTTTTAATATAGTTTTGATATTAAGTAGGATGAAAAATTAAAGAAACAAAAAAAGGTTAAAAAAAATAGACTGTTGGGTTCAGGAAACTGCGCTCGACTGACAAGCGTTTGTTTCCTGAACCCTTGGCATCGGTTTTCCTTACAGGCAGACAGCCATCACGAAAACCGATGCCGAGTTTATCGGCATCGGTTTTCCTTACCGGTGGACAGCCGAGTCATGAAAACTGACTCCAATAAACCCGGCGTCAATTTTCGTGACTGCCGTCCACCGGTAAGGAAAACAGATGCCGGTTCTATCGGCATTGGTTTTCTTGATGGCTGTCTGCCTGTCAGGCAAAACGATGCTGAAAAACTTCGCGTAGGTTTTCGTGACGGACATCCGCTGGTAAGGAAAATCGATGCCGATAAATTTGGCGTTTGTTTTCCTTGCCGGCGGACATCTGAATCACGAAAACCGATTGGGTTCTCGTTAGCAAGGAGTCACTAGGGTCACGCTAGCGACCCTAGCGCCTCCTTGCTAACGCGACCCCCTAATTTAAATATTGCATGGCGCCCCCCTTGGGGGTGCCTGGGGCACATTAAGAGAGCGGGTACTGACTGTTCAGTGCCCGCGTTCTATGCAAATTTATTGCATCGGCCCCTGTGTTTGAAAATATTTGATTAGAATAATTACTTATCTAGCCTTGTGGCAAGATAACTTCCTACTTAATCAGATATTTTCTAAAGTTATTTGGTTAAGTAGTACTGTAAGCAGAAAAAAAAGTATAGTATTATAGAGCATAGCATTCATTTCTATCTCCTTCCCCACAAAAGTCTCTATATGGCTCTGTTGGATCATGTACCCCATACCTTCTAATCAGCTCTTAAATTTAAAAAAAATTGTTCCTGGGTCCACCACCCTCTTTCCCTGTCCTTTAAATATTATATACTGCTGCTGCCACCACACCCTTCCTACCCCCAGAAAGTGTTAAAAGGCTGCACTTTACCCCTCACCCACCAGATCTTCCCCTGAATCCCCCAAACCATAAAAATCACTACTGGGACTGGGGTCCAAACTTGCCTGTTCCCAGCAATCCAGCAGTTCTGTCAATAAGCTGAACTGGAAGTGTAAACTACACCCAGTGTTAGAGGTCCTGTGGAAGAATTCTGAATTAATGCATTCTGAAGATGTGAAACAAATAGTCAAATCTATGAGAGTTTCAACTTTTAAAAATGATTGTGGATGATATTGTTTCTCCTTTATTGGATTAATGAGCAATAAACAGTTTCACATAAAAGAATTAATGAGCAATTTGCTTAAAGATGAAATTTCAAAGACTTGAGTGTGCACAAATTACCAGATGCATAGGCAAATAGCACATATTCACATAAATGCTATTTGATAAACCTCTCAGATAACCGCTGAAGTATATTTGTAAATAACTTTACTTGTATAAAAAAAAAGGGAAGGCTGGGAGTGTTGTAGGCCAACATTTACAAGTATAAGTTGCTATTTATAACCTGTGAAAGTGGTACATGATTGTATGCAAACTGCATATATTTACACCTGCTAGTTATCTAGTGTAAGTGAGAATAAAATTCTTTATAGCCACATATTAACTGGGAGAGGGGTCAGGGTAGCCTAGGCGGAGTTTAGGCTGAAGAATCTGGAGAATCTTGATGACCTAGAAATGCCTAGACTAGGCAAACTTGTAGACTAATTCATAAAACTGGTAATTTCCTTCACACGCACATTATAAAATTTGATGACTTAATAAATGTAAGAGCCAACAAGTGCTAAGGAAAATCTGAGTTAAATCTGTATATATAAATGATTAAAATGATTGCTGCTACTTAGCTGGATAAGTCTCAAAATCCGCTATTCTTGCAGCTATGTAAGTGATAAAATGCTACTTACCCATCAATGTTGAAAATACACGCCATGTATCTTTTAGATATGAGAGCATGTTGGGTTGATTTAAGAGTATTTTGTATAGTGTGTGCGCATTTGCGCATATAATACAAAATACATGCAATTGCGCCTGCGCGCCCATCTGTATACTTTCATCGACATGCTCATGCATGTATTAAAAGTCTCCTCCCTGAGGGGCATTGTATCAGAAAATCTGAAGGAATCAGCAGTGTGTCCTCTTTTAAGAAGAATACAATTTTTACCCCTTAGAAATAGCAAATAACAGGCCTATTCAACTAATATCTTTCTTGCAAAGGTAATTGATGCGGTGGTCTTCAAACAGCTACAAACCTTCCTATATAAACATAAAGTACTGGATCAGTTCCAATTTGAATTGAGACCCAAACATTCCACCAAGATTTTGTTCAGATACAGTTTAGACATCATCCAACTAGGATATGATACAGCAAAAAATTATTTTTAGTGCTGTTTGATGTTTCTGCGGCCTTTAATACCATTGACCATAACATCCTTGACTAGTGGAAGGCGAAGCCTCATCCGGTGACCTACTCGGTTGGCCACTTCTACAGGCCGTCGAGGTCTTCCGGAAGTTCTTTCGCCGCTAGCTCGTTCTGAAGGCGGGAGGCCAGTCCTTCCAGAAAGATCCCATGGAGGCAATCATCTCTCCAGTTCAGCTCTGTGGCCAAGGTATGGAACTCCGTTGCGTATTCGGCCACAGTCTGAGTACCTTGTCGCAATCGGAGCAATTCAGAGACTGCCGTGGATTAGCGGACGGGTTCATAAAAAATCTGCCAGAAAGCAGACAGAAACTGACTCAGGTTTTCGAAGATAGGGTCCCTTCTCTCCCACAGATGAGAGGCCCAGATCAGAGGCCTCCCGTCGAGCAGGGACATAATGTAGCTTGTCTTAATTAGGTCGCTGGGAAACTGCGCAGGAAGCAAGGAAAAACGGACCTGGCACTGGATGAGGAAACCTCGACACAACTTTGCGTCTCCGGCATATCGAGAAGGTGCCGGGAGTTGGGTGGAACTTCCTTGACCCAGGTCACCCCCGGAGGCTTGGACGGTGTGCGGCTGAGTAGGGCGGCCTCCTTGAGCCCCATGCGGAGGCGGCAGCGAAGGGTTCATGGGCCCTAATGCCTCGAGGTGTTGGGTCAGGCCCTGTACCACAGAGACCAGGGCATCGAGGGTCTGTTGTTGTTCCTTCAGGCGCTGGGCCATTCCAGGAATGGCCTGGCGGGCAGATGCCTCTGCCGGGTCCATGGACTTGGCAATCTGTTATGCTCCGGCTTGTGGACCCTTGGGCCGACGAGGGGATGTTACACCTTGCGGAGGATCCATAGGTTCTCTCGTCGGGTGGCGAGGCAGTACAGAGGAGGAGAGCAGCTGACTCTTGGCACTGAAGACAGAAGCTACTGTGGAGGTGGACAAGGAGATGAGCAGATGAGCGATCTTCACCACTGGTGATCTGCGGTCCCCCCGGGAGGAGCCCGTAGGGACCCGACCGCTGGGACTTAGGTGGACCTAGAGAGGTCAGGGTATCGGTGCAAAGGCCAACTGGAGCTTCGCCCTGGAAGCCCGAGGTCCCCCAGGAGGAGCCCGTAGGCACCCGGGCTGCTGGGACTTAGGTGGGCCTTTGGAGACAGTGGTCTTGAAGGAGTCCTAGGTCGGGTGCCAGAGGGTCGACGCTCACCAGTCCGAAGTCGTGTACCAGGGAATCATCGCTTGCCAATCCAAAGCCAGGAGCCAGAGAATCACCGTAAGCCAATCCAAAGTCAGGAACCAGGAACACCAAGACGGAACAGGAACCAGAGTCCGAGCACAAGGAACTCACCGAAGCAAGCAGACTAGACAGCGTTGGAGGACATTGCCAAGTCGAGGAATGAGCGGAGGAAGCCTCCTTAAATACTTCCTCTGCTTGGATCATTGGAAGCAGGTATCATTAAAGGGATCAGGTACCTTTAAATACAGCAGGGGGCGTGGCCTTGTGCCTAAAGATGGCGGCAGCCATCTTGGATTTCCTCCAAGGAGGAAAGCCAGCAGAACTCTGCAAGGGAGGCGCAGGGACGGCTCCTCAGCGGGCGGCCAGACCACGGACCATCCCCGGGGTGATGGGCACCGTCCCCGGGGAGCATGTCAGGAGTTGCCATGGCGGGTCGCCGCCGTGATGGAGGTAGAGGGCCGTGCCCGTGGACGGCCACGGGCACGGAACACAACACTACTAACTTTCATCATAAATGAACATATTCTTCAATTTGATTAGATGTTCACATATTTCCCCACTTATTAGTGTTACATGTACTAGAAATAAAATATTTTTCCTAGTCATAATAAAACAGAAAAATAATACAAGAATAAATTATTCTTGAGATCCGAATCAGCAAGGGCTTTCCCCTGTTTTATTGCTATAAGAAGCCCATTCATAACCCTGACCCCTCTTTGTTTTATAACATATTTAAATTTCCTTATTTTATTTGTCAGTCATTGATTCTTACAGTCTGTGTGGTAATGCAGTTGGGACTATTATACATTTAGGTGCACTTAAATGAATAATTTGTTACAGTTTTTTCAGAATGCTATCAACATTTACTATCCTGAACAAATCCTCTATTCACAACTCCATCCAAAAACGAGCACTATCCACCACTGGACCGTATCATTGGAATTCACTTCCCCCAGACCTACGCCAGGAACAATGCCATCTTTCCTTCAGAAAGAAACTGAAATCCTGGCTGTTCGCCCAAGCATACCGCTGAAGGAGCCTTTCTTCATCCAGCACTGACTCTCACCCCTCTCCCTAGTACCTCCCTACCCTGTTCACCCAGTTCTCTCACCCTACCGCCCCTTCCGGTCCCTGCCCTCCCTTGCCCCCCTCGTTTGCATCATATGCACCCTACATAAAGGAACTGTTATGCTAGAAACTACTTATTTAAACAACTTGCTAAAACAGCACCACTATGTTAACCAAATTCATATTTCTACTATTGAATCAGTTTGCTCTCTGCTTACTTTAGTTCTCCCTCTAGTGGAATTTGTTTAACTATTCTTTCACTTCTAATAGCCATGTTTTACACCCCCTGTTTATTGTAACTTTGTCCTTCTTTTCCGTGTTTATTGGTTTTCCCCGAGTTCTATTGTAGACCAGTACGATAAGACATTGTCTTGAGCATCGGTATATTAAAAGAATTTAAATAAATAAATAAATATCATATTAGGAAGATGTTGGCATTCAAGGAGTTATCACTTTGAGTTCCAGTAAAGAGATAATATGACTCAGGAGCATGCTGTCTTGCAAATTACTGTACCACTAATAAAAGACAGATGGAATAGTTCATATTGGTCTGGTTTCAAAATGTTTTTGGCAAGGTTTTCCAGTTGATAGAAATATATAATCATTAACTTTAGTCTGTGAATTTTGATTTCTGTTAAAATCACTTGATCATACAATTGACTTGAGAAGAAAGAGAACTAAATGGTAATGTACTGGAGAGGACTCCAGAGGGCTTCCAGGATCCCCTTGTTAAATTATTTTATGAAACAAAGAGTGTCTTTGAGAGTGGCAGAATTGTTGAGATCCCCTTGATAACAAAATTGGCAGTGCTTCTTTGGGAACTAAGCCTTTGTACAGAATTACTTTGAGCACTTAAATTTGACGGAGTTTGAAAAAGATGTCTTTAATTCTACTGTTAATTCTGACTGCTGAGAAACCTCAGATACTTAGATGAAATTGAATCAACCACAAAATTCCCAAGCCCATGTACAAATCCTTGGCATATTATTATAGGAGTCTGAAGCTTTTATAGGGTTAGCACTTTACATGGCTATATCAAACATTAATTTGTTTTTTTATATAGCAGTTTACTTTTATTTAATTCATATTTCTTGCTCAATTGGAACTAGCTTTCACTAGGTCCTTTATTCTAAACTACAAGGATTTTTATCTCTATTTAAGGCTAGATTCATCAAAATATTGCATGTGATAGGAAGAGTGGTGTGTTTTATGGTAATAGCCTATTTATCACAATGTGTGTTATCTTAGTGTTTTGCATAGGTATTACTGCAAAGTATGTTAACTTTTCACACTTTACAGTAATACACAATTATTGCATTTCCTACTTGCAACCAGTAGGAGGGAGGGAGAGAAAGAGAGAGAGAGAGAGAGAGAGAGAGACTGACTATCTATTAGGCTACCCTTGATCTGCCAGACCGAACCAGCTAAGACGGAGAGCGCTTGCCTGCCAGATCGACCTGGCTATGGCCACCCGATATTTTTCTTTAGGTTTTTGCGTGCATCCTGTCAGACTGACCTGGCTGCTTTTCTGCTTGCGTCTACTGTTTTCACAGCCTTCCTGACTGACCCGACTATGTGCCTGATTGAATTGGCTCAAATTATACACCCTTGTTTGGGTTATTCCAAATAGGTCTTAGAGCAAAGTGAAGTCCTGTAACTTTGCCCATCACACTACCATTCTGGCAAACCTATGGTCAGAGTTATCTACTGCCACGGGATAGGACAGCAACCTTGCTTGTCCTATCTCCCCCCATGCACTGTGGCTGAATCCAAAGCAAGAAGCATTACCCTGCACTGTGTCCTGAAATGTGCTCAATAGGAAGTCCATGCCAATATCAGAAAGGTGCACCCCATCTGGCCTGTACAGTCCAGGGCAATCCATCTCAGTCAATTTGTGTATCAGAGCTACCCCACCTAGAAAGGAAACAAACCTGTAGATTTCTCAGTTAACCCTTTTTCTCCTTTTTTCGATATAATTTATCTCAGTGTCGGAACATCATACTCTCCTCGGAATAATATCGGACCATATTATCTGTAATCTTGGAAATAATGTTGCAATCTCTGCTAGGTCCTTCTTAATCCTCAAGATCAACTCCACCCCTTTTAGGCCAGCTAGGACATTGCCACCCAGGTGAGCGGTGGTAGTTTTGTGCAAGCTGCATGTATCAAGGTCAGAAGCAACAGGTTACATCTTATACCATGATCCCTGTCCATTGAATCCTTACTCCTGCCTGCACAAATCCCAAATGCTCCCCATGTGGCAGCACTAAAGCTCCCTTCCCCACCCAGAAGGTGAAGGAATGGCCGCATATCCAAATCGACTTCACCTGATCTACAATGACACCGACACCTTCAGTTATTAGTGGTCCCCACCATTTCCCATATACATATAAAAACATGTGCACATATCAGATATGCAGTTTGTAAACCTAGATCTCTGCATATATACATACATATACCATATAAGGCACATATCCACTTCTATCACTGGTTCCACTGACCCCATCTCTAACCCAAAATTATGCTGTATGGCATTACATAGATCCTGAACCTACCTGACTTTTACCTACCAATCCTTCTGAGTTTAATGGCTGAAGTTACTTCCTGTGCTATGAAAGTTGCTATGCCAATATGGAAGGAGTGGTTGCTATAGGCTGCTGGGTAAAACCCGCATGCATTAACATTTTTTTAAAACTGATAAATTGGATTCTACCAAGAGAGGAACCATCTTGATGCATCCAAAATGCCTCCCCCCCTGTCCTCCTGATTTGCATAAAAGACCTCATATTTGTTACAGGGCCTGGTGACAATTTCCACAACTTCCCATAGGCTGCCCAACACATTCTTAGCATTCTGATCCATCTTGGATTATCTAACTCTCATGTGCAGGCCCTTTCTGAGTAATAAAACATCTCCCTCCCATAAACCACCTCGGGACCCTTGTCACCTGGAAGAAGGCACTAATTCACTCACCCACAAGGAAGTAAAAAATGCTAAAGAAAATGCCATTTAGAATTAAACAGCCTTATAAGGGGAGAAACATGCAGCTGCTACCTCCCCCCAGATCTTTTCCAATACTTGGTGGACTATCGGCCTCCTAGAATCCTGGTGCTTCAAGTCAGTGCCCTCCCAGCCCCATGCTTGTACAATCTTCTGCACTAGGAAGGATCATGTTTGGTCTGGCTTCCCTTGCAACTTGGAGAAGAAGGCCACACCAGCCAGTATTGCCCCTGCTGCACCCTTTGCGATTCCTGAACTGCGCACATGCATTAGGAATTTGACTATGGACTTCTCACTGACAGGTCTGCTTTAATCCATACTACCATTTCTGCAGAAGGACGAAAACAGCTGTCCTGTTCTCTGATAAGCTTTCCAGGTACTGGGTGCCTGGGCTTTTGATATTAGCCTCTCAATATCCTGTCCCCAAGGGCACATAGGATAGGTGGCATCTCCGTACCTTGCATGTCTGCTGCTGGGGCAAGCGACCTGAAAACTGAAGTGAGACAATGCATCAACGACTACATTGCACAAACTTAGGATGTGCCTACCCATCATCAGTAGATTCAAATGTAGCACTTGCAAAACTATTGCCCTCATAAGCATCTCTAAAAATGGGCATCTAGCTGTTTGGCTATTTATGACTTCCACTACTGCAACATTATCTGAGTGAAACAAAACTCTTTTGTTGGCAAGTCTGAAAGACCCCATAACTCTAACACAACTAGAATTGGGAACCTCTCTAGAAAGGCTATGTTCCTTACTACCTCCGAATTGCACCAATTGGTTAGTCAGGGCTGCGTGCATCAATTCCCTTGGAAAATTACATCAAAGCCTTGTCCCCTTGATACCTCCGAGAATAATTCTAAGTTTTTGTTGGTGACCTCTGGTTTCTGCCAAGTGAAACCCCATTATAGTGATTGAGAAAAACATGCCAAACTTCTAAATCCTTCTTTAGGCCACTTGATAGCTGTATGTGGTAAGGCTTCACCTTGATCCCTGCTGTAGCTGCTGCTAGCTTATGAAAGAATACCCTGCACTTGAGTATAACCCTGCATGCAAAACTCAACTGGCCTATAAGATATTAGACTTGCCTGAGAGAGAGCTTCTTGTGCTGTAAGGCAAATTTCACTGACTCGGACAATATCTGCACCTTGTTCACCAGCAGCCAATCTGTGTCCTAGGCATGAACCCAGTTTTGGAAAAACCGAACAAATAAGGTTTGTTTCATTTGGAGGTCCCCAATTTGGTTCGGGGCCCCCCAAATGAAACAAATTAGCCCTATTTGCTGTGTTTTGTACTTTCAATTTAAACAAATGTATATCCCTAGTTCAAAATGCTGCAGCAAGATTAATTAAAATCAGGGACAAAAATCAATGAACATATCCAGCCAATGCTCAAAGATCTGCACTGGCTTCCTATTGCCCAGTGTACCAAATCATAATATTTTTGGTAGCTTGCATTTTTTATTTTACTTTCCATCTAGGCCATTTCACTCCATGTCACAATTTCTGATGCAAGTGTTCCAGGGAATGTTAATACCAGCAAGGAAAACAGCTTTCTTTTGTTTGGGACTCTCACTGTGCCTTAATATCTTAGAATAATTGATGATCTGGCCAGCTTTCAAAAACAATGCAAGGCATGGCTCTTCAATGGAGAGTTTAACTGATGATTTGTATTGCATTTGTTATGTTTAGTGTGCTCTGTGTTTGTGAATGTCTGACTTTTATTTTTTTTTTTTCAATTTCTATTAGAACACAAAGGGTCAATACAAGAAACAAAATGCAAAGACATAGTAGTCCAGTGTATGTAATCTAACATAAATAAGCCAAATAACACCCAAAAACAGGCTGTGTGCAATGCATCAAGAAGGTCCAAACCCCTTGATAAACATGAAGAGCCTCTAAAAAAAAAAATATGAACAGGAACACATAATGAGAGAGAACTTGTGGCTTGCTAAGTATGTCCCCAAGACACTAATAGCCAGAATAAGAAGATAAGAAGGTGAAAGCCTAGCTTAGAAATGTAGCAAAATAGATGAGGAGAAATAAACATCACATCAACAAGGGGCTACAAATCTCCCAGGGACACCCCCCTCCTCTCCTTCCCCATCATATCCAAACAAGGCTTCCAATTGTTTGTCACATCCAGATAAAAGTCCTTTATTTGCTGGGTCAAAGATTCTATGGCATAAATATGCCACAGATTTTGAAGCCATAAGGATACGGAGGGTTTAGAAGGGGAATTCCATTGTAGAACAATGAGCCACCTTGCAACCATTAACATGAGAATCACCAATGAATAGTGTGCCACAGCACTAACTGTGTAAGTTTTAACATTATAACAGCAGTATCAGTGCAGGATCTGAAGGGAGTTTTACTTTGGTAATTTGATGAATCCAAGATGGTATTTCAGACCAAACTAAGAAGATGATCAGGTAAATTCACCAACTGTGGAAAAATATGCCTTGCTTGCCACACTCTTTCTGGCACAAAGGGTCCCTCTTACATCCCATTTTAAGCAGTCTTGCTGGCATAAAATACCACTAATAAAACATTTTAAACCCATTCTCATGAGTAAATATGTATATCGAGTTTCCTTTATTCATCTTAAGAGAAACATCTGCCTACTCTTCCTGGCTTATCTTAAGACTCATATCTCTCCCACACACTCATAATTGTATCCATCAAGAAATCTGCCCTATCCATTAAATCCTATAAATGATAGTTATCAAACTTTTATTACAAGAAGTATACAATACTAGCTTCTCAAACTCAGGAAGTCCTCTTACACAGTAAGTTTTGAGAGGCATCTGAATAGCCCAATCCATAAGTTACAGATATTGAAATAAGGGATACTACTAAAGTAATCCTATCCTGAAGATCCTTCATTGAGTTAAAGGACTCACTGCTAAAACGTTAGTCCACCATGTGAAGACTGCCAGCAAGCCACAGGGGGGAATTTGCCCTAGTAAATTGACCAGAGACGTCTGGTTTATTCCAAAAGGAAGAGAGAGGAGAATGGAAAGAATAAAGCTTTATAGAAGCTGAAATCCTATACTGTTGCGTGTGCCAGCCACAGCAGACCCACGGCCCGACCCCCTCACCTCTCTCTGGTGAATCCAGTGCCTAGGTCCTCATCTCTGGTGGCGGTGGGCCGCCGGCTCCATCCTTGGGCTGCCCCTGGTGCCTCAGCTTCAGCTACAGATCTCTGTGCTCCGCTTCGGGCGTCTCCACGTGGCCCGCGGAGAGACGCCGCCATTCAGTGCCACGGCCCTCCCTAGGCGTGCACACGTGCATCATTGTTCCTTATGAAGGGCCTGCATCAGGAACTTGGCCGTGGCCCCGGATGATGATGTCACCAAAGCTCCGGTATTTAATACTGGGCTTGGTTTCCAATGATCACCTTTGCAACAGGTCTCCACGCTGTTCGTGTACTCGTTGCCTCCTGGTGATTCTCCTGCATTCCTGGTTCCTGATCCCTGCAAGCTCCTGTTCCTGTTCTCCTTCATCCCTGAGTTCCTGATTCCTAGCCTTCATCGGATTACCTTCTCGGACATGACCCCTACATTGCCTGACTAAGCTATTGACTCTCTCCAAGCCTGGACCTCTGCATTGCTTGACTACACCATTGACTCTCTCCAAGCCTGGACCTCTGCATTGCCTGACTACACCATTGACTCTCTCCAAGCCTGGACCTCTGCATTGCCTGACTACGCTATTGACTTTCTCCAAGCCCAGAGATGTTACCCAGGTAGAGAGTCCATCAAGCTAGGTTGAGAGAACATTGCACAAATCTCATCTTTGGGTGAGTTTCCTCATTCCGAGGGTCATCAAATGTTCAAAAGAGAGCACTGATTTGTTTGTATGTCTCACATTGAATGTATTAAGTATGCTGTATGGATGTGCTTGTAAAAACTGAGGACCCTAGGGGACCACTCACCCCAATCCCAGACTCCAATCTATCGGATACAAAATGAAGAGGAAACAATAATGGAATCACATAAGGCTTATTATATAATTTCATCAAATTCATTGCTTATACTGTGTAACTGCTCAGATAATCCTAAACTGAAATTCTTCATGCCATCTAAGATTATAGCTAAATTCCAATTACTTCAGATGTAATTGGATAATTAAAGAAGTCTTTAGCAAAGCATATCTCTATGCTTCTGGGACCTTCCATAATATCTTCCTAGTTTGTGATTCTGTGCTGGTGATTTTATATGCAATCATCATAGGCAAAACTTAGCTTGTCATCATAGGTATGTGGTTCATGAGTGGTTGGCCTTTTGTTACTAGGTGCAGGTCATAAACATCTGATTGATTGGCATCATGTAGTCAAGCCTTCGAGATATGTGATTGGTTCTTCTAACTCAGGTGGATACCCAGCTATGTCATTGAGAAGCTTTAATTGACTAGGTTCAGTGTCAGACATTATTTGGTCATCATAAAAAGGTCAAAAGTACTTTCTATCTTTGGTTAGTTGTTCAGATGTTTGCCATAATGTGCTGAGCTCCATCTGGTTTCAGGTCCTTTTGTCAGCATCTCTTGCTGTTAGCTCACATCCTGCTTTTCTTTTCCTATGACATTTAAAGCAGCTAAATTCAGATCTGAAACATTGCTCATGTATTTTTCCCCACTCATCAGTTATTTCTGTACTTCTTCCCATCCCTATCGCTGAATAATCTGGAGATGGTGGACTTCTCCTTTCAATCAACCTTAGCCAAAGAGGTTTTAGAAGTGCCTAAGATAAGAAAATATAATGTGCTCAATAAATAGGCAAGTCCAGGTATGGCTATAAGAAGATCAATGTCATTTTTAAGTCCTCGTGTAAAGCTATAATGGCTACTGAGTTGAATTTGTTCATTCTTAACATTTCCTTCTCTGGAAGACCCAGCAGTGAGGTGTTTATATGGAAATTGTGCCAATGTCTTTCTTAATGACCTTTAGTAGACTAAGTACTATATGTCCATGTCTTCCTCATCCTCCATGGCTCTAATGGCCATGTATCCTCTCTCCTGTCTTAACATAATGTAACGCCAAGCCTCCTGTGTTTAAATTGCCAATTCAATTCTAGAGAAAACATTCTGACTAAAATTAAGTGGAACACCTATGTGAACAATTATATGTTGCTATCTATGGAAGTGTGCTTATCTGCTGACTGCTAATTTGCCTGTATTAACCTGCATTCATTAACTTAGACATCTGGAGGTGGAACTAATTTTTGTATGTTAATGATGTCATTTTAAACCTCATGTGTTTTAACACGTATTATCAAATCATGTATTAATGTTTTGAGTAAATTTGCATACATTTACATCTCAACTTATTAACATAGATATTGATATTATTACTATGTAGATTCACAGTAGGTTTAAAACAGCTGCATTAATACAGATGAAACATACATTAGGGCTCTGAAAGCTCATGCATCACATAATGAAGATGTAAATACACCCACATTATTGCTAGTGCATTTCAGTACATAGACCCCTAAATCTGACAGTGAAGTCAACTATTCAATATTTAAATAATACACTAGAAAAAAATCTTAAATGCCCCAAATTTCACTCACAGAGGCTCTGTGAGCTTTCTTGTTGTAGAATAGAAATCACATTAACTCCAGCTTTTCTTCATGCAACTGAAAATTTTTTCTTCCATTTAATCAGCAAACAAAATAGTAGACTGCCTACCTTCTTCTACCGTGTTTCCCCGATAGTAAGACACCCCTGATAGTAAGACGTAGTGGGAATTTTAGGGGGGTCGGCTAATGTAAGACATCCCCCGAAAGTAAGACGTAGTGTTCAAAAAAAATTTATTTTTAAATACCTGTCGGAGGGCCGCGTGGGTCCAGGCGGCCGGCGGCGGGAGCCGGGTGGTCGCGTGTTAAATCTAGGCCGCGGGTGGGTGGGCGCTTGTTCCCGGGGGGGGGGGGGGGGGCGGGTGGACGCGCGTTAGTTCGAGACGGCCGGCGGGCGGCGGGTGGTCGCGTGTTACATCTAAGCGCCGAAAGCAGCCCCCACTGGCAGCCCCCAGCGCCGAATCGCAGGGGTCGCACAGGCGCTGTGGGCCTGTGCGCGCATTCATTCACTGCCGGTGGGGGCTGCCGGGGGCTGCCGAGGCAGCCCCCACCGGCAGTGAATGAATGCGCGCCTGTGCGACCCGGCCTAGATGTAACACGTGACCACCCACCGCCCGCCGGCCGTCTCGAACTAACGCGCGTCCCCCCCCCCCCCCCCCCCCCAGGAACAAGCGCCCACCCGCCCGCGGCCTAGATTTAACACGCGACCACCCGGCTCCCGCCGCCGGCCGCCTGGACCCACGCGGCCCTCCGACAGGTATTTAAAAATAAATTTTTTTTGAACACTACGTCTTACTTTCGGGGGATGTCTTACAGGTTTTTTCCAATATAAGACATACCCTGAAAGTAAGACATAGTGGGACTTTTTGGGGTAAAAAGAAAGTAAGACGCTGTCTTACTTTCGGGGAAACACGGTAGCAGTGCACTCTTACAATACCTTCATGCAGAGCTGTATACATGAGCTATCTCCGGGAGATGTGCTGAGGCCTCCTGATCCCAGTTGGGCTCACTTTCTTATCACCATCAAGGTCCCTCCCACAGAGCTTTCTCTACCTGTAGGATTTAAGGTGGACCAGGCTAAATGCTGGTCCAGCACAGGTTAAGAAGGATAAGTAGGACCTCTCCTTCACACTTGTGAAAAATACTAATTCTCTTCAGGAACCAAGCAAGTATCTCTTTCCTCATGGAAAAAATAATGATGTCTTTCTTAACCACCTTATTTTTTCCTCTTAGTTTAGTTTATTGATCTAGTTATATGATCTTTCAAAAATAAATCAACGTTTCTACTATTTACTTGGCAATATGGAAAATGTCAATATATTTCATGTCTTAAGGACTGGACTGAACATTTACTGACAAAACTGTTGTGTCCACTTAGAGGGATTCATTTCTTGAGGCGGACTGGCAACACTACTACTGCTAATCATCCTTATATCAATACCTGTCAAGGTTTTGCCTGAAAGAATATCTTAACTGAGACTCATGAATAGAAAACATAAGACATAAGGGTGATAAAAATGAAGCAATAATGGGTGAAATTAGTGGAGCTGGATGAGGTTCAGGTTAATCACAGTTTGCAGGATTTTAACTGCAAAGGATAAAGGAAAATGCAATGTGTTGAATTATAACAGAATAGCCAGTTCAAATAGTACCATTTGGCATGCGAAAGGGGTAAGAGCTGAGAGTAATTAAACATTTTTTCCTGATTAAGCAGGACTGAAAGACGTGAAGATAACATCTTAAATAAAAAGGGGAAGCACATTCCTAAGGTAAAAGATGGTATAAATAAATAAATATTGAATAGGGAATATAAGTTATTATATTTGTATGTTATAACCATAAGGCCACAGTAAGTATGGGCTTGCAGAGCATGTGTACTTTTAACTGGGTTAAAAAGTGACATTACAGGGGGCATGTTTAGGTCAGAGGGGAAAATTGTACTTATATGTTATTTCAAAAAGTCGATGTTGTATTCCCTGCCTCATAACTCCCACTCCCCCTGCTGTCTGCACAAAAAACAAAAATAAGTACATACTTTATCATACAAACATCCTTTATGCTAATTTTGAAAAGTAAACTACCCAAGTAGTTTTGCTTTGAAAATTAGCTTCAAGTACCCATAGAAAAATACCTGCATACTTGGCAACTGTGCAAGCTTTTTCAAAATGATCCCCATAACTTGAAATCTATGGGCCTGATTTTAAAAAGCATGTACTCGAGTAAAACAGGGTTTTACTCGAGTAAATGCACTTTACTTGAGTAAGTGGGCTTTTGAAAATTGCTATAATATATGCCATTGAATTGTCCATAGGATTTACTTGTGTAAGTGCACTTTACTCCAGTAAATGGCTTTTGAAAATTGCTACAATAGTAGTTACATTTACATGTGTAACTCCTTTTGAAAATTACCCCCTATGAGCCTGATTTACTAAGGCTTTTCTCCTAGTCTGTATCTATAGGGAAAAAAACATATTCAGATCTGTCTGGCTATGTAATTTAGCCAAATATAACATAATGACTAAATTACAAGGGATATCCACATAGAAGCCACTAATTAGCTGGATAAATTATAGCCAGCTAATGTTAAACCTGTTTGTTGGAAGGTATAACTTAAACAAACAAGTTATCTTGCTAAGTAGCAAAGCTCCAATCTGTCTATTGTCCACCCACAAATTAACCTGCTAAGAGATCGCTGGATAAGTGATTTATCTGGATATTCATCATGCCCCTAGATAGCCGAATAAGTCCTACTTATCTGGCTATCAAGCACTGAACACGCTTTGAATATTGGGCCCTTAGTTAATTTTAGTAAGGTAGAGGAGAATGATTTTTATGACAGCCTAATTTTCCTGGATAAATGGTTTAGAAAAGTGCCATTAATCTGGACAGAGATTATGTATCTAAATACAATCCTGCTATAATTTACAAGCACCAATAAAACCCTTTCTCAAGACCTATTTTCTGGAGACTAGGACTTTAATTCACAGAAACATCACATTTTCTGATTGGGTTTATCCCAATCTTCCCAATCATCTTTCCTTAATCAGAGGTTTGATTAGCTCTGGAAACAACAACAAAAATAATACTCTTACAAATTCCCCAATGTGATCCAAAAATTATCATCTAAATTCCAGTTCACAGTCTGAGATTACAAAAATCAAAATTAATCTGTTACAGTTCTGGCTGCTGTGCATCCTGCCCTCCAACAGAGCACTTTTGCAACACAACTTAAACAGGATACCACCAATCCATCTTATATAGTACACATAAATATCATTTTACAGTACAAAGGTTAAGTATCCTGAGTTTAGCCAGACCTCCCATTAACCCCTATAATCCCCTCCCCCCACATTCTCCCACTCTCATATAACAGCAGCAAAAGCTAAACAAGTTGCAGCTATCGCCAAGTTAGGTCATGAAGTCATATAATAAGCACAAGAATACATAGAAGCTACTTCTTTTCTATTAAAGAATATCAATAACTACCAATATCTATCAAGTAGGGATGTGCATTCGTTGTGAATGAATGCGCAATCCAGAACGTATAGGTCCCTATTCGTTGCATTCGTGGGTTCGCGAAACATATGGCGAACCCCAACGAATGCAACAAATCCTGAACAAATAAACCCGCAACCCTCCTGACCCCCCCCCCCCCAAGACTTGCCTAAAGTCCCTGGTGGTCCAGCGGGGGTTCTGGATCGATCTACTGCACTCGTGCCATTGGCTATCGATATTCAAAATGGCACCGATAGCCTTTTACCTTACTATGTCACAGGGGCTACCGGTGCCATTGGTCAGCCCCTGTCACATGGTAGGAGCACAAGATGGTGCCAGCCGTCCATTACTCCTACTATGTGACCGGGGCCGACCAATGGTACTGGTAGCCCCTGTGACATAGTAAGGTCAAAGGCTATCGGCACCGTTTGGAATACCGGCAGCCGACGGTGTGAGTGCAGGAGATTGATCCAGGACCCCCGCTGCACCACCAGGGACTTTAGGCCCTCCGTTCGGGCAGGCTTTTGGCCAGCAGACGAGGCAGGGTAATGGCAGGGCCCAATTTCGCGAGGACCTCAGGTTCTCCTCCGGCAGCGCGATCTAGTGGGTTAGGCGGTAATCTCTTCGAGGCCAGTCCAGGGGAAAGCGGGCCAGAGACAGGACCGGCAGCAGTGCCAGGGAAAAAGGGTATTGAAGCAGGTGGGGAGGATTTCTTGCCATTAGAGCGGTCTATGAATGTGTTGGGTGGGGCATTCAATTCCTCACCCAGGCCATTCCTTGGGGAGGGTGTTAAGGGGACGGCTAGGAGGTCGGAGTTTCGTTGGGAACATAGAGGGGAGCGAGGTTTCTCTGTGGAATGGGGGAAAGTGTCAAGTACGGGGCTTGGGGGATGCAAGGGAGCGAGATGGAAAGGTCACAAGGAGGCAGGGGATCTGGGGATCGACGGCAGGCATATATCTGTATGTAGATACGGGGAGGGGACGTTCCAAGAGCTGGAGTCGACCAGAGGGGTCCTGAGACAAACTGAGAGGAGTCGGGTGCTTAAAAGTTGACCCTCGTTCGGGCGAGAAATGAGATCTCCAAAATTGGACTCTCATGCTGGCATGTGACAGAGAGTGTTTCCCACAGCAAGGACGTGACTCGGGGGGGGGGGGGGCAGTACGTAAGGGAGGAAGGTAGGTAAACAGGAAAACATTTGGCGGAGGCGGCTTTGGCTGGGGAAGGGAGAGGGCAACATGATTTTGGGGATGGCCCACGTGGCAGAGGGAGAGGGGGCGGGAGAAGGAAAAAAGGGGTCACTTGGGAGGGGAAAGGTGGAAGGAAAGTGCAGGAGGGGGTGACAGAAGATGGAGACAAGAGACTGAAGCTTCAGGACAGGATTTGGGTATCGGACAAAAGGGGTTTGCTGGCGAGGTTTCTGCGGCTTGTGCATATGTATTTACAGATCAGGAAGATATTGCAGCACCATTCACATCACAGCACGAAGCTTGGAGAAGCAGAGCCCAGCTGTGTATGCCAGAGAGGAACAGGGCTGCTGGTATACCAGGCAGCAGAGGAGGCCAGGTGGTATCAGGAGGACAGCAGGGAGAGAATGGGGGCACAGGTGAGTTGCAAGGATCAGTGGAGAGACAGGATGAGTGAAGAGCTCATAAGAGGAAGCGAAAACGGAGATCAGTAGGGCATAGTTCAAGCTCATTATTGACTTCCACATCATCTTCCTGTGAGTCGGAGAGTAAAGGGATTCAAGGGGGGGAAGGCCATGGCAGGATATGGGTCATCCAGCATTAGCATCTTTGACAGAACTATGGGAAGGGGTTCCACATAAATTAAGGAAGAAATATTGTAAAAGAAAGTATATTAATTAGGGATGTGCAGGCAAAAGTGTTCATTGAAACGTTGATACGTTGAAGGTGAGGGTCGATTCCATTCAATATGGAAGTATGGAGAAATCCATAAGTTGTGGATCTGTCCATACGTTTCCTGGTTCCCTAAATAAAAATTTAAACCCCCCACCCTCCTTAATCCCCCCCAAGACTTACCAAAACTCCCTGGTGGTCCAGCGGGGAGTCAGGAAGCCATCCCTGCACTCCTTTGCGATTTCCTCACGGCGCCGATAGCCTGTGTCACAGGGGCTGCCCGTGCCATTGGGCAGCCCCTGTCACATGGTCATGGCGCCATCTTGTGCTTCTACCACGTGACAGGTAGGTCATGTGGCAGGAGGTCGCTCCAGGACCCCCGCTGGACCAAATCGGAACTTTTGGCCAGCTTGGGGGGGCCTCCTGACCCCCCCAAGTTGGCCAAAAGTTTCTGTTGGGTCCAACGGGGGTCCGGGAGCGGAGGCACGGAGGAGCACGTGACGTCGGCGTGACGTCGGTGTCACGTGCTCCTCCACGCCAGCCAGCTGCGCCAGCCAGCCGCGCATATCTTATAAAATCCGAGGTTGGCGCGCGCAAGGGGGTGCACATTTGTGCAACCTGCACACGCCGAGCCCAGCGCGCGCTGCCTGTTCCCTCCGAGGCTGCTCCGATTTCGGAGCGGCCTCGGAGGGAACTTTCCTTCGCCCTCCCCCCACCTTCCCCTCCCTTCCCCTACCTAACCCAACCCCCCGGCCCTATCTAACCCCCCCCTTACCTTTGTTTCATGATTTATGCCTGCTAAAAGCAGACGTAAATCTATGCGCGCCAGCGGGCTGCTGGTGCGCAATCACCCAACCCGGGGGCTGGTCCAGAGGCCTCGACCACGCCCCCGGGCCAGCGCCATGCCCCCGGGCCCTCCCCCGCAACGCCACGTCACTCCCCTGAAACGCCGCGTCATTTTAGACACGCCCCTTTTAGAAAGCCCCGGGACTTATGCGCATCCCGGGGCTCTGCATGCACCGGCGGCCTATGCAAAATAGGCGCGCCGGCGCGCGAGGTCTCTGCGCGAGTAAATCCAGTTGGATTTACGCACGCAGGGCATTTAAAATCCGCCCCTATAGTAGTAGCAGTAGTGATATGCAAAGAGCTTTTAGCCAACCAGAGTGTGGTATTTTGGTGTGATAATCTAGGGGTGGTTCAGGTAATTAATAAGTTGACAGCACAATGTCCGCGGATCTCCAGGCTGCTTCGAGCATTAGTAGCGCATTGTTTAAGTAGCAATATAAGCATTAGGGCCAAGCATGTACCAGGAGTGCAGAACCTCATAGCTGATGCTTTGCCTCGTTTCCAATGGAATGTTTTTCGGGATTTGGCACCACATGCGAAGGAGTCACCAGAGAAGTTCCCAGAAGACTTGTGGAATCTTGGAAGGATGATGAATGGAGTTTGATATGGCGGTCTGTGGCGCCAGCTACATGGGCAGCTTATACAGCAGGCAGGGCAACTGTGTCTTGTTTTTTGTGGTCCATTGGTTGGCTTTCAGGGCCCGTGCCAGAAGAGAGTTTAGTCTGTTATCTTTTACGAGCCAGGCGATTAGGGTATTTGGCGGGATTGGGGTAACCCGCTATGTAGTTTCCAGGATAAAGAGGTCCTAAAGGGGTGGCAGAGGGACAGGCATGGTGATAGAGATTTATGAAGACCGATAAGATATTTGGATTTGATTCAGTTAACAATTCAATTGTTGGAGGTATGTTGGTCCGACTATGAGGTGCTGTGGTTCAGCACAGCTTTTTCATTGGCTTTTTTCAGGACCATGAGAATCAGTGAGTTGGTAGCGAAATCAAAAGGGGATTGCTCGGATCAGGGGCTCCTTGTCTGGAATGTCAAGCTGGACACGGCAGTGGTTGAGCTCTTTTTATAGAAATCTAAAATGGACCAAAAAAGGAAAGGGCAATTCATCACACTCCTGCCAGCTGCTAATGCGGAGGTATATAAGAGCATAAGTAATTGCCATGCTGGATCAGACCAAGGGTCCATCATGCCCAGCACCCTGTTTCCAATAGAGGCCAAACCAGGCCACAAGAACCTGGTATGTACCCAAACACCAAGAAGACCCCATGCTACTGATGCCAATAATAGCAGAGGCCATTTCTTAAGTCAACTTGATTAATAGCAGTTAATAGACTTCTCCTCCAAGAACTTATCCAAACCTTTTTAAACCCACCTACACTAACTTCACTAACCACATCCTCTGACAACACATTCCAGAGCTTTATTGTGCATTGAGTGAAAAATATTTTTTTTGATTATTCTTAAATGTGCTACTTGCTAACTTCATGGAGTGCCCCCTAGTCCTTCTATTATCCGAAAGTGTAAATAACTGATTCCCATCTACTCGTTCAAGACCTCTCATGATTTTAAAGACCTCTAGCATATTCCCCCTCAGCTGTCTCTTCTCCAAGCTGAACAGCCCTAACCTCTTCAGCCTTTCCTCAGAGGGGAGCTCTTCCATCCCTTTTATCATTTTGGTCGCCCTTCTCTGTACCTTCTCCATCGCAACTATATCTTTTTTGAGATGTGGCAACCAGAATTGTACACAGTATTCAAGGTGTGGTCTCACCATGGAGCGATACAGAGGCATTATGACATTATGTACAGTGTGGTTAACCAATCTATTCATGAGGGTTAGGCCGAGATTACAAGTTCCTTTGTTAATTCATAAGAACGGACAGCCATTAACTAGGTTTCAATTCACAAGGGTATTGCATATGGTAGTTAGACAACTGGGGTGGAATGTGACGTTTTACCACTCACATTCCTTTCAAATTGGGGCAGCCACGTCAGCAGCAGATGGGGAAATATCGGGAGCTGGCATTCAAGCTATAAGTCGATGGAAATCCAATGCATTTTTGACAAACATCAGGAAAAAAAAAACAAGCAAAAAAAAAAAAAAGTAAAGAGGGGGGTCGCAGAAGGAGCATATTTAATATGGATACTCAAGGGGGGCAGCAGGCGCGGGGTGTGGAGGGGTGAAGGGGTCATAAAGAACGCTTAATTACACAATCTTTTTTGTTACAGAGATACTGAGGGTGGTGCGCAGAACAGGGTGCGTCTGGATTGTGGGCCACTCATTCATCCACAGGGTGCAGCGGCTAGCATTGAAGCGGCCATATGGGGAATACTTGGATCTAGACCAGAGGCAGTGAAGTATGTCCTAGTTCAGCAAGAGGGGCATGATGTGGGACAATCTTTTGCCATTCCTGTGGGAACAAGCAGAACTGTGGGGTGTGAACAAAAAAAACTGTGGGGTGGGAACAAAAAAACAAAAAAAAGACAAAATCCTCACGAAATAATCTGATACAGATAAAAATGGACCCTATGTCTATTTCCAAAACTCCTGCAATAAAACTAATCATGCTAACATTCATGCTAGTAAATGCACATTCAGTTGCAAAGAAATTCCCAATCATTACGGATTTACTGTATGATAATAAACCAAACTTTGTTGCAATAACGGAATCATGGTTAAAAAAAGCAGACGTAGTTCTAAAAAATCAAATAGCTCACAAAAATTACGAAGTATTTTCAGTCCCCAGAATAAACAAACGCAGAGGAGGGCTCTTACTAATTATTGAAAAAACCTTTAAATGTAAACCCATACAAATAACACCCCCACAAAATCATGAAATTGCCATTTTTGATACCAACAATATACAAATATGCCTTATCTACTGCCCACCGAGCCTCCTAGAATTAAATATATCGCCATTAATTGAGTTCCTTAGCACACACCTAAATATCTCTAAACCAACCATAGTGTTAGGAGATTTTGATCTTCACATGGATGCCCACCCTTTATCTAACACATGCCAAGCACTATTAGACGCTATGACAGCTTTAGGCTTCTCGCTAATAACAAACAAACCAACATATAAATCTGGACATTCACTGGATCTCACCTTCATCAACCACAATTATTTAGAACACTGCAAATCGGAATACACACAAATTTCATGGTCAGACCACTTCCTTATTCATTCAGACATAAAATTCCTGCAACCCCAAATCAAACAAAATCATAAACCCTTAGAATGCAAATACAGACCACCTTTTAATATTGAAAAACTAAAAGACAAACTAGAAGACAAACTAACAGAAATTGATTTTAACAACAGCAGCTCTGCCACTGAAACATGGTTAGAAACAACCAAAAAACTTGCTGACGAAATAAACCCCATAAAATTGATGCAGAAAAAAGAAGCAAGACAAAACAACCCCTGGTATAATACAAAAGTAAAAGATGCTAAAAGGACTCTCAGAACATTGGAAAGAAAATGGAGAAAACACAAAACAACCGAGAACCTAACTAAATACAGAAAGTATCTAGCTTTCTACAAACAGCTAACACTTAATGTTAAGAGAGAATAGTTCAGCAATAAAATTGAAAAATTTGCACATAATCCAAGAACACTATTTTCAATAGTTTCAAACCTAACCAGTGACAAACAAGAATCACCACAAAACCTACCAGAAACAAAATGTAATGAAATCGCCACATTTTTCAGTGACAAAATTACTAAACTGAGAGAAAAACTTCCAAACACTGCCAACCAAGAAATTAAAATGCAAAAAAGGGACGTCAACCCATGGACCTCTTTCACTGAGATATCTGAAATGGAAGTGGAAAATATGCTAAAAAATGTAAACCCCGCCCCACACATAATTGACACAATACCTACAACTGAACTGAAGAAATCAGCTAACATAGGGCCTTATTTTCCAATATCGCATTAGGGGGCGTTACCAATGCAAATGAGGCTTCTTTCGTGCAGTGGGGAAACATCGTGTGCGGCGATGTTTTCGCCAAAACATTAGTGCCGCACGTGATGTTTTCCCACTGCATGATGATTCTTTCAGTCTTTTATCGCGGTGCACGATATTTGCCAGTTGCCACGATAGTCCCAGACAGCCTGTTTCAGGCTCCCGGGGGGGGGGGGGAGAGAGAGAGAGAGAGAGAG
Organism: Rhinatrema bivittatum; assembly: GCF_901001135.1. NCBI lineage: Eukaryota > Metazoa > Chordata > Amphibia > Gymnophiona > Rhinatrematidae > Rhinatrema > Rhinatrema bivittatum. The sequence goes on along the minus strand of NC_042620.1, from coordinate 58,684,571 downwards.
AGAGAGAGAGAGAGAGAGAGAGAGAGAGAGAGAGAGAGAGAGAGAGAGAGAGAGAGAGAGAGAGAGAGAGAGAGAGAGAGACTTACTATAGTGCCTATGCCCTACATAGGTATTTCAATCCCTATGGGAGGGCTACCTACTAACTCGGGGTGGGGATTAGGTATGAGCGTCGGGGGTTGGGGGCCACTTTCGCATTCCACATGAGACCTACGGACAGAACAGTGGTCTCTAGTGCAGATTTGCTGGCCGTCGGAGTGAGGACGCTCACTCCAAGAAGTGGTTTGGGCAACGTTCTCTCTACCTACCTTGATGGACACTCTACCTGGGCAACAACATGCTAGGTGGAGAGAACGTTGCCCAAACCACTTCTTGGAGTGAGCGTCCTCACTCCGACGGCCAGCAAATCTGCACTAGAGACCACTGTTCTGTCTGTAGGTCTCATGTGGAATGCGAAAGTGGCCCCCAACCCCCAACGCTCATACCTAATCCCCACCCCGAGTTAGTAGGTAGCCCTCCCATAGGGATTGAAATACCTATGTAGGGCATAGGCACTATAGTAAGGTGCGCTCTCTCTCTCTCTCTCTCTCTCTCTCTCTCTCTCTCTCTCTCTCTCTCTCTCTCTCTCTCCCCCGAGGTATCGTGGATGGCGATACTCCTTTTCTGGCCCGTAGCGCAGTCCATAACGCGAGGTTGGAGTTGTAGTTATTAGCCGCGCTAACACTGCGGCTGTTTCGCCGCACACGATACACAGGTTCCCGCTTTACATATGCTCCGCCCCAACTCCACCCCCTGAATACCAAATAACTAATTCGCGTTAACGCGATTTGCGAATTTATCGCACGCGGTAAAGTGCTTGGAAAATGAGGCCCATAGTAGCCCAAACTCTGACTAAAATCATAAACCTATCTCTAACAGAAGGAACAATGCCATATATTCTGAAAAGAGCAATAAGAAAACCTATAATTAAGAAAAAAAACAGTGATCCACTTATCCTAAATAACTACAGACCAGTATCAAATCTTCCTTTAGTAGCCAAACTAATTGAAAAAACGGTACAGAAACAACTAGCTGAACACCTGGATAACAATAACATACTGTATCCATCTCAACGCAGCTTTCGAAAACACTACAGCACTGAGACTTTACTCCTCTCTCTAACAGATAACATTCTAAGAGGCTTTGATAGTGGTAAACACTATATTCTACTAATGCTTGACCTATCGACAGCCTTTGACACAGTAAACCATAAAATACTACTAAATAGACTGGAAGAAATCGGATTACGTGGCCTAACACTAAAATGGTTCAATTCATACCTAAAAAACAGGTTTTTCCAAGTTCAGATCAACAATACATTGTCAGAAAAAATGAATCTCAAAACAGGAGTTCCACAGGGATCAGCCCTATCTGCGACCCTTTTTAACATATACATGCTGCCATTATGCCACTTACTTGCAGGGCTAGGAATTATACACTACATTTACACCGACGATATTCAACTAATTCTACCCATAGAGGACACTCTAGAGAAAACATTAAACCTAGCCAACATGTACCTAAGCATCATAAAACAACTATTGACACAAATGGAACTTGTAATTAATATTGATAAGACAGAATTTCTACACTTATAACGAAAAAATTCTGAAATCAGTCAAAGCTCAATAATACTCAAAGACAAACAGAAAATAGAACTAGCGGGAAAAGTGCGTAACCTGGGAATAATAATGGACCCTGAAATCAATCTGAAATAACACATATCACTAAAAGTAAAGGAAAGTTATGCAAAACTCATGGTACTCAGAAAACTTAAACCGCTACTAACTCAAAATGACTTCCGAACAATACTACAGGCACTCATTTTCTCCAGCACAGATTACTGCAATGCCCTTATGTTAGGACTACCTAATACAACATTAAGACCACTGCAAATACTTCAAAACACAGCAGCTAGAATACTAACCAGAAAAAGAAGAAGGGACCATATAACCGAAACCCTAGCAGAGTTACATTGGCTACCAATTGAACATAGAATTAAATACAAAACCCTATGTATCATTCACAAACTAATTTATGATGAGAAAGCAGATTGGCTAAACACAGCATTACGGGTACACACTCCACACAGAAACCTCCGATCAGCAAATAAAGCACTCCTAACCATCCCAACAGTTAAAACAGCAAGACTGACACAAGTGAGAGAAAGAGCCCTATCACTAGCTGGACCCATAATCTGGAACACAATACCTCCAGAGATCAGACTACAAAGTGATCTCAAGACATTTAAGAAAAGTTTAAAAACATGGCTTTTTAAACAAGCATTTTATAAAGAGACAGGAAAATAGAGAGAAATTATTCAGGAAAAGACAGAAAGGCACCGTCACACAGTCCGAGGACTATACAGTAGATTAGTCTATGAACTCCACACCACAATAAAGCATAATGATAATACTAGATGTGACAAAACTACCGGTGTAAGTACCTTGGTACAATTGGTCAGGAACTACTTCACTAATGTCTGTGTTTAATGATATATTGTAACCGAACCTTTGACGGCACCTGTTAGAATGTACTATAGTACGCTTTTACCCTCATTAAATATGTGCCTATATGTAAACCGTTGCGATGGTATTTAACTTAGCAACGGTATAGAAAAGTTTTTAAATAAATAAATAAATCTTGGGGGAAACAATGTGGGAAAAAAGCCGTGCCGGGAATTGATAACTTGTATCAAGAAGGACCTTTCACAAATTTGGATTCAATGGCCAAGGGTGCTGCTGGGATAGTCCGATAACATTGTCAGACTCAAATGTAAATCAGAAGTGTAATGGAAAGCAGGGGTTACAAAAATGAATCAGCAGTTGGGTAAATGGGTGACCAGAGAAGGAGGATTTTGGGTAAGACATAGATGGGAGTGGGGGGTGGAGGATGGTTTATTCAGGGAGATGGGGTACATCTGTCAACACTGGTATGGATTTATTTAATAATTCTATATAGGACAGTTTGGAGGTGGTGCTGTTTAGAAGATTTGAGGCCGCAGTGGGGGGAACAAGAACTGGGCAAACAGTTCTTATCTGTGGCAGTATAACCCGAGTCCTAGTTACTATGGAAGAATTTGTAAGGTTCAATTGGGGGGGGGGGATGGAGGAGGGGGGGCAACTCGTGCAGTTGGGGGGCTGCTGCACAAGAAGGCCTGCGAGCTTGGGGACTATAGCTCAGGGCCAGGGCTTGCCCTCGCTGGTATGAGGCGGGGCAAGGGGGGGAAGAGGGTGGCAGTGCTTTACCTCTGGGACGAGGGGTAGAGATGGAAAGGGGAGGAGGGGTGAGGAGGGAAGATAATGAGGGATGGGGAGTTGGTGGTTACATGTTATAAGTTTATAATTGTTGTAAAGGGCTCAGGTTTTGGATTAAAATGTGGCTTATGTTAAATGCCAAAAAGTGGTACGTGTTTTATTGGGGGGGGGGGGGGGAGGAGCGATCTGAGAGCAGGTCTAATCTCCCTGAATTAACCAATCCACAGATGGCTCTTACCAATAATTGATCATATTAAGTACCATCTATATAGTACTTTATATACATTTTCTATTAATTGTGCCAACATTAGGCCCATAGTAATATTAGTGAAAACACTTAGCAATTGATCTTTGGTGTATTCTCCCCGTAAGTTGTGTTCCCAGCTTTTGATAAAAGATGGCTTAGACACTGGATCATTATTTTAAAAAGCATACATTTTGGAGATAACCCCTCTATTAGGGCCAGCATGTTTGCATATAGATTCAAAGTATGAAACACCTTGTCCAAGATGATCTTGGATCTTTGCTTGGAAAACAAAGTGGTGCAGCTGAAGGTAAGGAAAAAGTGCTTGGTCTGATAGACCATATTTAGTTTGTAAGGATGGGAAACTTAAAAACCCAGTATGATCCCAGACATGTTCCCAACATCTGATCCTTAAAGATTTCCATTTCCTGAAAGCAGGATTTTTTCATCCCTGGAGGGAACAGTGGGTCGTGGTATAGTGAGGTACTATAATGGTATTCCCTATCTCCCACTAAGGAAGATCACCATTTGTCCCATTGCACTAAAACAATCGCTAAGGATGGAGGCACCATAGCTGGCAATTACCTGAATCTCCTTGGTTGTTATATTAATGTGGATATAGGTAAAGACCCCACCAAGGCTTATAGCAAAACTACCCCAGATTTAACCTTATCCATACTATGCCAGTCTATTATCACTGTTGGGTGTGCCACAGTCAAATACCAAGAAAAGTTCGATACCCCCAGGCCATCTCTTATTTTAGGGAGAAACAAAACCTGCCTTTTCACTCTCGGGCGTTTATTCTTCCAGATAAATTTCATTAATTTTGCTTGCCATTCTTTCAATATTTTTGCCAGGATGCCTATCGGTAGCATCTGAAATAGGTAGAGTATACAGGGTAACAGGTTCATCTTTACAGCTGCAATTCACCCAAACCATGAAATGTGGTATCGGTTCCATTTTTCTATCTCCTTATATATTTTTGCCATTAAAGGGGTATAGTTAATGCTAAGCAAATTGTCTTGGCTACTGATGAACACACCCAGATATTTGATTTTAGAGTGAGCCCAATTAAACGGCATATGTCTCTTAAGGATCTGCATCTCCTCCTTTGCTACAGTAATATTTAAGATTTCAGATTTGTCCCAGTTAATTCGAAACCCTGCCACTGAACTAAAGGCTTCTAATTCTGTCACTGTTGCTGGTAGAGAATCCTTTGGGTTTATTAATGTGAGTAGCACATCATCGGCATATAGTGAGAGTTTGGATGAGAAATTCCCCATTCAATACCTATAATTTCTTCATTGGCTCTGACTTTTATCACCAGAGGTTCCAAAAAATTGCAAATAAAAGGGGTGATGGGGCAACCCTGCCTCGTTCCTCTGCAAACCTCGAACATATCTGAATAGCCTCTGTTAACCTTTATACAGACATTGGGTGAGGTATATAGTTGTTTTATCCACTGTTGAAAAATGTCTCAGAATTTTATCCTGTCTAAAAGTTGAAAAAGAAAGAGCCAATGCACTAAGTCAAAGGCCTTCTCTGCATCCAGTGATAGGAAAAGGGATGGAATATTATGTGATTTTGCTACCCACATAATATCTATAATTTTACAAATGTTATTGGCTGCCATTCATCCTGATATGAAGCCTGCTTGGTCAGGGTAAACAAGATCAGCAATGAAACAATTTAATCTTGAAGCCAAAATCTTTGCTAATAATTGCAAATCTAGATTTAATAGAGATATATGTTGGTATTAGAGATGTGAATCGTGTCCTCGATCGTCTTAACGATCGATTTCGGCTGGGAGGGGGTGGGAATCGTATTGTTGCCGTTTGGGGGGGTAAAATATCGTGAAAAATCGTAAAAAATCGAAAAAAACGTAAAATCGCAAAACCGGCACATTAAAACCCCCTAAAACCCACCCCTGACCCTTTAAATTAAATCCCCCACCCTCCCGAACCCCCCCCCCAAATGACTTAAATAACCTGCGGGTCCAGCGGCGGTCCAGAACGGCAGCGGTCCGGAACGGGCTCCTGCTACTGAATCTTGTTGTCTTCAGCCGGCGCCATTTTCCAAAATGGCACCGAAAAATGGCGGCGGCCATAGACGAACATGATTGGACAGCAGGAGGTCCTTCCGGACCCCCGCTGGACTTTTGGCAAGTCTTGTGGGGGTCAGGAGGCCCCCCCCAAGCTGGCCAAAAGTTCCTGGAGGTCCAGCGGGGGTCAGGGAGCGATTTCCCGCCGCGAATCGTTTTCGTACGGAAAATGGCGCCGGCAGGAGATCGACTGCAGGAGGTCATTCAGCGAGGCGCCGGAACCCTCGCTGAACGACCTCCTGCAGTCGATCTCCTGCCGGCGCCATTTTCCGTACGAAAACGATTCGCGGCGGGAAATCGCTCCCTGACCCCCGCTGGACCTCCAGGAAATTTTGGCCAGCTTGGGGGGGGCCTCCTGACCCCCACAAGACTTGCCAAAAGTCCAGCGGGGGTCTGGAAGGACCTCCTGCCGTCCAATCGTGTTCGTCTATGGCCGCCGCCATTTTTCGGCGCCATTTTGGAAAATGGCGCCGGCTGAAGACAACAAGATTCAGTAGCAGGAGCCCGTTCCGGACCGCTGCCGTTCCGGACTGCCGCTGGACCCGCAGGTTATTTAAGTCATTTGGGGGGGGTTCGGGAGGGTGGGGGATTTAATTTAAAGGGTCGGGGGTGGGTTTTAGGGGGTTTTAGTGTGCCGGCTCACGATTCTAACGATTTATAACGATAAATCGTTAGAATCTCTATTGTATTGTGTTCCATAACGGTTTAAGACGATATTAAAATTATCGGACGATAATTTTAATCGTCCTAAAACGATTCACATCCCTAGTTGGTATGAACTGCAGACCTTTGAGTCTCACTCCAGCTTGGCCAATATAGTTATTCCCACAAGACTGGAATTGGGGAGCAAGTTATTCTGATTGCATAGGGAGTTGAACATGGCAGTAAGCAGGGGTATCAATATGGTAAACATTTTTTTATAAAAGTGTGATGTAAATTCATCTAAACCAGCTGATTTTCCCAATTTTTGTTGCGTGTCCCGCTCACGGTAGGCCCGCGACCAGGCCTACTTACTTCCGGTGCCCAGTTCCTGGACCTGGCCCATCCTCACTTGGGGCGGTAAGCAGTCGTCTGTGCTCTTGCACCCCGTTGCCTCCTCGAGCATTCCTGGCTCTTCTGCGAACCTCTCCAGCTCCCAACGGGTCTCCCCACATGTGCTGCGGGGAGATGACACCATCCAGTGTCCTGCCTCTCTCTAGGCATGCACGCTTATGCCTTGCTGGCCTTTAAAGGGGCCGCAATGGGAAAATAACCTGTGGCCTGGGATGATAATGTTATTGGGCCCTGCTACTTAAGGAAGGGCTCGCCACTCATTCCTTTCCTTGGCAACAGGCCTCCACACTAGTCATGTGCTTAGTTGCTCGTCCTTTTCCTGGTTCCTGTTCCTGACTTCGTTCCTGGTTCCTGTTCCTGTTTTTGTTCCTGGTTCCTACCTATCTTTGCCTTGGACTTATTACTGGCTTTGACCCTTGCTACGTTTGGACCATTCTCAGGACTGATTACTGCCTCTGACCCTTGCTTTGTTGAACTATGCTCAGGACTGATTAGGGGCTTTGACCCTTGCTTCACTGCACCTCATCTAGCTCTGCCACCTGCCCCGACTCCAGCCTGTTCTGGACCTCACCTCTGGTATCTCCCTGGACTTGGCCTTGTCAGGCTTCTGCCTTCTGCTACCTGGGCATCACCTTCTCTTTTTCCTGGCCAATCTTGCACCCAGGTGTCTGGATCCCTGCCTCTTCCGGACCTGCCTTGGTCCCTCCAATACCTCTGCTGGTACCTGGCTATCTGCTACAACATCCACTAGGAGTCATCTGACAGAGGCCCACCTAAGACCAGCCAGCCCCAGCACCCAATGTCTCAACCTACGGGAAATGAGGGCTGGTACTGGTGAAGCTGGTCTGCTCCACCTCCCGATAGTGGTGACCCGTGGGGCTTTCCCTATGGGTAGCGTCAGCCCTACCTTAGGCTAAGGGTCCACCACCAGCTTAATTTTAGAGATTTTATGGCAGCCACCACCTCAATCTCCATAATCTCTTTATCCAGGTAATATTTCTACGTTTCCGATAGTGAAGGCAAATGAACTTGACCTAAATAATTATATATATCTTCTGATCTAATGATATCATTTGCTTCTAAAGGGCTGCATAAAATTGGGAGAATCACTGCCTAATATCTTTATTATCTGTTAACATATTCCCAGAAGTGTCCTTAATTTTAACTATGTTATTCTGTGTAACTTTTTTGCATAATTGGTTTGCTAATATCTTGCCTGCCTTGTTGCCCCTTCAAAAAAATTTTTGGTGCATGAGTAGTAAAGAATAAGCAATAGAGGCTGTGTCAAGTCTATCTTAATTGTTGATGCAGGGATAGTAATTTAGTGTTAACAGAGGGAGATAGTGAATTGTTTATGCCTTCGGTCTAGGTTTTTTATTTGTCTCAATACCAATTCTCATTCCTTCCTATTCTTCCATTTTACATAGGTGGCCCTGGATATAAGGTGACCCTGAATTACTGTTTTCAGGCAATCCCATCTCATGAGCTCATGGGAGGTGAAATTTCATCAGCACTGTTATATTCCAAATACTCCCTTTTAACCTGTTCTAGCTTTATAATAAAATCAGTATCTTCCAGTAGGGCATAACTTAGTCTCCAGTATCTCCACCCTTGGTCAGAGTTTCTGATAGACATTGTAAGCCAAACTGGGGCATGATATGATATGGGAAATTTCGCAGTTTGGGCCTTTGTAATTCGGGGGACTTCAATTTTAACGTTAGCGCACACTAACGGGAGTTTGTGCTTACTAACCCTAAAACCGAATTTTCCCAAACTTTCAGGAAAATTTGGTTCGGTTTTTGGGTTCTCTGAAGCAGGATGAATTAGGCAATTTCATTGAAACTCGCCAGATTGCCGAATCTAAGCCTAAATTTCAGCAACCGAGGCTAACAAACGGTGATCTCTGTTTGAATACATCGCACAGATCACAGTGATGATGGTAAGGAAAAAATGAATAGACATTTGCAAGTTCTCCTATACAAAAACCTCTGAGGAACAGAAAGCCACCAAGGTGATAATGGTGCTTGGGGAGGGCCAGAAGGAAGAAGTAGGCCGTGAGCCTTCTCATGGACAGAATAGCATGGATATCCCCAGCTGCGATGAATTTCTAGGCTAGTTAAGAGACTTGAGAGAGGATATTAAATATTATAAAAAAGAAATAACAGACCTAATCACTGACTTGAGAGAGGAAATCTCAGAGTTGGGTCACAGAATCAATGAATTGGAAATCCTCATGGATGCACATCCTGAGGAGCTGAAGAGGAGGAGGGAGGATCATTTGGTCACAAAAACAGAAACTGAGAGAACCACTGAAAACTCAAAAGATGTAGAAAATTGCATCCGCAGGTATAATCTAAGATTTTTTGGACTCCCAGAAACCCTGGAATATATGATATGGACTGCACCACTGTGGTGACCAAGCTCTGCCTAGATCTGTTCATACCAACAGAAAACTCCAATGACGAAGCTCCACCTAAACTACAGATTGAGAGAGATTTTATTCTGGTTGGATAATCAACCTTATCGCTTTCTCTTTAAATTCTTAGGGGCCAATGCAATAAATATGCACAGAATGCGGGCGCTGAACAGTCAGCGCCCGCATTCTGTGCATATTAAAACCGCTGCACTTGCGTACAAGAATGCGCATATGCTGACTCACGCCCATGGATGTGGCCATTTTATAACATGCATGCGTATATGCGCACATCTTACAAAATCATCTGGTCACTTATAAATGTGTATTCCTTTTTATATGGATGCATGCATGTGCCGCTTCTACCAAGTAACTGGGGGGAATTTAATATACACTAGAGATGTGCTTCAGGTAAACTTTTTGTGTCGGGCTTCATTTTGGGGCCACCCCCAAGGGAATTTCATTTTTCCCGTGATTCGGGGATTTTTTTTTTTCATGGGCCCCGACATTTGGGTTAATGCACACTAACCTGGCAGAGTTAGCGCGTGCTAAGTCCCGTTAGTGCGCACTAACTCAAAAATGAAATTTTTCTGAAATTTCAGAAAAAATTCAATCATTTTTCGGTTCTCCCGAACCATTCCGAATTAGGCAATTTCTTTGACATTGCCTAATTCAGGAAAAATGATTGCACATCCCTAATATACACATGCACCGATGCAATTGCCACTTAAACCAGTTCATTCCCACTTTGCCCAGTTACAGGATAGGACTTCCTAAACCCCCCCTAGCTAATTAATATCTCTTTTACCCTACCTTCCCCAACCCTTAAAACCCCACTGACTAGCCTAGTTTTTGTTAATTTATTACGGTAGGGGACCCCGATGTGCACTTGTGCACGTAAATACTTACATGCTGTTTTCCATGTAAATTCCTGGAATGGCCATGCCCCCACACAGATACCATCCTTTCCCCAACCCTTTTGTGGACTTTTTCTTTTGTGCACGTACTGAGAGATGCACACATCCATGGACGCTTCTTAAAATACGTGTACCATGTGCCAGCTTGAGAGACTTGCATATCTCCCTAATTTGGCATGCGTAGGGCTTTTAAAATCTACCCCTCAGTGTTTATATTTTATAAATAATCAAGGATAGTTTGCTGCAGCATGTAAGTTTAAAAACATCAATCATGAAGGATTTTAGCAAAATATATGTTTATCCTTTGATATCTATCTTCCGAACAACTTGAAGATGTAACATAGTTTGTCACTGTACAACATTTACAATATGAAATGATATGCTTCTGCTGACCCTTTCTATTTTTGTAGCAGTCTCATGCTTTAAAATAATTGCAAGGTGATGGTGTTTTAGCACCCCATTCTCTATGAACAGTCATGGTACTTTAATTTGTCCTTTGTACCTAATAGTCAATGTTCAAAAAACTGCCTTTATAATGACTAAAAAAGAATATTTGATGAGAAGTAAGAAATGAAGTTAGAGTTTAATTATGATAACAATATCTAAAATCTTGAAATGAATGGAGCCCCCACCTATCTTTCATGTCATTTAATTTTGGTTCACACCTTTCTACAGAAAATTGTACTCAGTGCATGTTATAACATGATAAAAATAGAGAATCTTGAAGGCAACTATTAAGAAGTCAAATTAAACTTTAGTTTCTATTGAAAATTGTAACAATTCTGCCACCCATCCTTGCCTATATTACACCTCATTATGTGCCCTTAAATTATTTCCTTCTACCACAAATGATTTCCTGTATTATGGCTATCCGAGGAGTATAATAGAAGGATAAAGATTTAATTAAAGTTCTGATAGTGCAATTAGTAGTAAGTGGGAATGACTAAGGCATCTCCTTAGATGCTTTATTGCTTTGAAGGCATTAGCCTTGCTCTGACATCAAGTACTGACCACCTGTTATCCATTGCAATGACATTATGAAAGCAAACTTGACTAAAAGCAATTTGGCTTTCTGTGATTGGGCTACTAAAGTAATTGCCAAGGATTTTTTTTTCTTGCTAAAAGGTAAACCGTAAAAGTTAAATGAGATAATAATAGCCTAGACAGATAGATGTTTAATGGTTCATTCTAATATTGTACCCTTAGAAAAGGTTTGGGGAAATGTATTGTTTATGCTCATTTTAATGATCTGAGCATTTTGCAAAGCAATTGAAGAAAATTAAATGAGATGAAATCTTACAAAATGCTTGCACTGTGTATCAACATGAGTATATTCTGCATTTTAATATGTGAATAACAAAATTGAGTTTTAAGGTATAATTAAATACATTTAAATTATTATTGATAATAAAGTTTATGATTCAATATTTATACAAATATACATTTTTAATGTTAATGGATGATTTAGATTAAATTATGTATTTTAGAAATGTTTATTTTCCTTTCAAAATGTTTAAGGAAATGCATACTCAGGAGCTGAGCAGTTTCCCTAAAACACTATAGATTTTTTTACTTTCATTTTCTTTGTTATATGGAAGTTTTACTGATATATTTTTTTATGGTTCCTTATAGCTATGGCATAATTGGAGCAAGGAGAAATTAGTTAAAAATGAAAATACAGGAAAAAAAATTTCCTCTCAGGAAATGATTGCTGAAACTTTTTTTTTTTTTAAGTTGAGAGAGTGATCTTGAATTAGGAAAAGGGGATGAGAGATGATTTAAATGTGTTATCATAAATACACAAAGGCTACAATAAAACTAAAATCAGAGTTGGATATGGTTATTGCTTCTTTGTCAGATCTCACTGCTTAGAGCAGACACTTTGCGGTAAAATTGCTGGGGGTGAGGGTTACCCTAAAGATTGCCCTTTTTTTATCCCCAATAACAAGGTCTCACTAATATATGCTATTCAGTTATTGATTTGTTGCTTGCCGTGTCCCCAGAAAAGTCAGATGAAGATCAGCATGACAGTATTTATAGGCTATACCTCATCTCTGGGATGTAATCCGTCTTCGTTAAGTTCAGTAAAAGTGATAGATGGCGTTTGGCAGTGTAATGATGTGATCACTCTACCATTGCCTCTCTAAATCATAAGCTGTTGCTTTCTGTTGTGTAGATATTTAATCAGTTATACACCCCATTACTGATTTAATTCAAAATGTCAGTGGCAGGTGAATAATGTGAGTATTTGTATATTAATATCATATTGTATTAATGTTCCTTTCGTTTAAGTATGCTATTCATTTGAAAATCATAAACTGTTGCTTCATGGGTAGAATAAATTTAATCAGTGCTGTAGGCATCTAATGCCTTCAATGTTTTAATTCAATGTGTCAGTGAAACAAATGTATTTCTTTTCATTTTCAGTTTCTGCAGTATGTGGTTTAGTAAGCTGAAATATTACAAAGCTTTGTGATTATAGGACATGATACTAGTAGTAAACAATACATCATCCATATTTTTTTCCAGTAAAGAGTGTTTAGTCCTCAGCCCCAAAATCATTTTTAGAAAAGGAACATTTTGACTATAGTCAACATACTGATTGAAGCTATTTTTTCTAAATTCATTCTTATGTAGTAGAATTGTCAATAAGGGAAGTTGTATTTCTAAAGTTAGTTGTTTAATTGTATTGTGATGACATGTTAATAAGTTTGTATGTGAAGTTTTACAATTATGTATTTATTTTATGTTACTGTTTTATGCTTTGGCTGTAATCTGCTAAGCATTATTTGTTTATTTTAAGCATAATATAAATATTTTTTAAATAACAAAAAATACTTCCATTTCAGGATTTCCACATTGGGATTTTACCTATAGGTATGAGGTATAACCTGATTCAAATGATGAAATGCTATTATGCATTACTACAGAAATTTCAAAAGTTATTCAGAAATCTTTTCTTTTCTAATCTGTTTTATTCTGAGGTAGTAGTACTAGAGTAGCTATTTAAAAGCCTAGCTAGCTAAGTAACTTAGGGGGTTATTTTCTAAGGCTATAACACAGTAAAAGGGACTTTTCACATGAGATGGGGGCAGAATCGGGAGGAGTCAAGGTGGCGAGGAGGTGGACGTGGTGCTATCTTAGCTGGCAGCGATAAGGTAAGACACGTTATCACCGCCAGCAGCGCGCCCAATAGCACCACCTTTCACAGTGATGCTATAGGGTGCTAAAGCTCCCCCCCCCCCCGCCCCCGTTACCGCCAGGATTCACCATTCTCTGTGAGAATGGAAAATCTCGGCCTTAGCCTGATATAATTTATCCCACTAAGTTTCAAGGGTATACAAGGGATATAAGGGCCTTAACTACTATAAAGCCCTTATAGCTAGTCTCTCTCTCTTTCTCTCTCTCTCTCTCTCAGACATCACAAAGTGCCAGATTTTAAAAGGGTTACGTGCATAAGTTATACATGTAACCCTTTTAAAAGCCCCCTGTGCGCGCCAAGCCTATTTTGCATAGGCTCGGCAGTGCGCACAAGCCCCGGGACATGCGTAAGTCCCGGGGCTTCGCAAGGGGGGCATGTCGGGGGCATGTTGGGTGGGCAGCGTGGATTTTGGGGCAGGGCGGGAGGCGTGTCGGGGGCATGACACTGGCCCGGGGGCGTGGTCGAGGCCTCCGGACCAGCCCCCAGGTCGGGTGATGGCACGCCAGCAGCCCGCTGGTGCGCGCAGAGTTACGCCTGCTTCGGGCAGGCGTAACTCTGCCGACAATGGTAGGGGGTGTTAGATAGGGCCGGGCAGGGCTGGTGCAAGAGGATTTGGCGCCCTAGGCGAGCCTTCTCCCTTGCGCCCCCCCCCCCCCCCAGGTCACGTCGCCACTCTCCGGTCTCGGCCCCGACTCCTACCTCATTCTTGATCACACCCGCCGACTGTGTGATTTTCTGGGTCACGAGAGGGTTGGGCAATGCTCGCAGCCCGCCAAATCTCCACTCCTCTTTGCCACCGCTTGCAGCCCCATATGGCTTGCACCCAGTGGCGCACCAAGGGTCTCCGACGCCCGGGAGCCAATGCATGTGTGTGCCTCTCCAGCATCCCCCCGTAATCCTTCTTGTACTAATGCTTAAGGTCACAGAAAATCAGTGGCGTCTCTATACAGAAGAATTGTTGGGGGGGAGCCAGAATGACATTTCTTTATCACACCCACCTCTATAGCATGGATCCTGCTTTTAAATTGGTTATAAAAAAAAAGTGTTAATAAAAAAGTCCAAAGGGTCTTCTGCATAATTTTAAAAAGCTGGCCAGTTTCACACTATAAAATTATTTGATAGCCTCATTCAACTAATTCTATATGGCAAGGAGAGTGAAGTCTGGAATATATAGGAAGGGACAGAATGTCAATATAAATCCTGCACCTCTAGTTCTGTAACTCTGTGCATCCAATGAAATTCCCCCAAACAATGGAGCTTGGATGTTTCCCTTACAGCTCATCATACTAAAAGATATTTTCAAATTCTGGTGTCACCTCACAGTAACAGCAGCACAAACACCTTCCATTGCCAGGCACGTTGTGAACACACAAAACCTCGCAAAAAAGACACTCAAAATCAATACTGCAATCCCATTGTAACATAACAGTAACACCAAGGACCCAAACAACAATAACCCTACCTGTGAATAAGCAAGGGTAAATATTACACTGGGTCCTAGAATACCAATACACCACCTACTGAGGAAACAAAACAAACCCGATTGCTATAGATCCCTATACAGACACTATATGCTAGCAGAATCTCTCATCATGGTCACACACATGGAGCAGAGACAGACCCTCACCAAATACAGAATAAAGCCACATAAAGTATAAATAGAAAAGTGCAGACAAAAACTGAACTGTAAAACGCATCATGCCAGACTCTATAGGGGTAGATTTTTAAAAACAGCGCGATCACGTACTTTTGTTTGCGCAGCAGGCGCAAACAAAAGTACGCTGGATTTTATAAGATACGCGCATAGCCGTGCGTATCCTCTAAAATCCTGGATCTGCGCGCGCAAGGCTGCCGATTTTGGGCAGCCGGCGCGCGCCGAGCCACGCAGCCTGCCTCCGTTCCCTCCGAGGCCGCTCCAAAATCAGAGCGGCCTCGGAGGGAACTCTCTTTCGCCCTCCCCTCACCATCCCCTCCCTTCCCCTACCTAACCCACCCCCCCAGCCCTATCTAAACCCCCCCTACCTTTATCCATGGATTTACGCCTCCCGAGGCTGCAATCACCAATTTGCCATCTATCTTGAATTGATGGAGGTCACTGGACTGAATGCAGGCTGCATGCGGTCGAGACCACGTGACCAGCTAGACCGGCCCACCGGGGGAAGCCCGATCCCCCGATAGGTCAATCCGCCCCTGCTGGCTGAGCAATCAGATCGGGTCTTGTTGGGGGAGGAGGTCAGATGGGTCTGTTGTGGCCGACACCATGATAATTAATTAAATCATGTAAGTAAGGGGAGCGAGAGCATTGTGTGATTGAGAGAGACTGGCCAGAGAGGCGACATATGTGTGAAACTGAACAGGGAGATAACTGGTGGTATGTGTGTGCTTGTGTGTGAGAGAGAGATACTGGTTGGGGAGATGATTGGTGTGTGAGAGACAGAAACTGGTCTTGAGGGTGTGATTGGTGTGTGTGTGTGTGTGTGTGTGAGAGAGAGAGAGAGAGAGAAGAGACTGGTTGTGGTCCCTAAGGAAGAGGACCATGAGGACAGCTTCAGCAGCTACTGCTGCTTCTGGTGTGGCCTGCAAGGGAAAGAAGTAGGAGAACTGCTGGAGAGGGTAAGTAAAGGTGGCTTTTAAAATTCATTTTTCTTGACTGACTATCATTTTAATTATTGGGTAGTGTGTGTCGGGGGCATGACACTGGCCCGGGGGCGTGGTCGAGGCCTCCGGACCAGCCCCCTGGTCGGGTTGGCACGCCAGCAGCCCGCTGGTGCGCGCAGAGTTACGCATGCTTCGGGCAGGCGTAACTCTGCCGACAATGGTAGGGGGGTTAGATAGGGCCGGGCAGGGCTGGTGCAAGAGGGTTTGGCGCCCTAGGCGAGCCTTCTCCCTTGCGCCCCCCCCCCCCCCCAGGTCACGCCGCCACTCTCCGGTCTCGGCCCCGACTCCTACCTCATTCTTGATCACACCCGCCGACTGTGTGATTTTCTGGGTCAATAATGCAGCTCTTTTAATTTTACCGGGGCAGCGGCTCACTTTCATTTTTACCGGGGTAGCGTCTCTCTTTTATTTTTACTGGGGCAGGCTACGGCTCTCTTAATTTTACCGGGGCAGTGCCGCCCCCGGGAAGCTGGCGCCCTAGGCGACCGCCTAGTTCGCCTAGTGCTTCCGCCAGCCCTGGGGCCGGGGGAGGTGGTTTATGGAGGGGAAGGGAGGGGAAGATGCGGGGGGTGGAGAGAAAGTTCCCTTCTAGGCCGCTCCGATTTCGGAGCGGCCTCAAAGGTAACGGGCAGCGCTCGTAGGGCTCGGCGCGCGCAAGGTGCACAAATGTGCACCCCCTTGCGCGTGCAGTCCCCGGATTTTATAAGATACGCGTGACTACGCGTGTATCTTATAAAATCCGGCGTACTTTTGTTCGTGCCTGGTGCGCGAACAAAAGTACGCGCGCGCGTAAGTTTATAAAATCTACCCCAAAGTGCATAAAAGCCATATCACACAGCTTAATGAAAAAGGTGTAGTTAAAACTGTGCAATATGGCTTCACAAGGCCAGAACTTTCCCCTTTTCCAAATTTGCATCGCACCATGCGTTATGGTGCTTTTCGCATACAAAATCACCATAAAGCAATTTGATAAATGACCCCCTAAGTGACTTATCCAGTAATCTAGTGGCTGCTGAATGTAACCAGATATTTAGTAGTCGCTGGATAAGTCCATGTTTTAGTGTGTCACAAGTAGCTTGAGAACTGAGTTGGAAACCATGGATGTTAATAATAAAATGCTAGAGACGTGCATCATTTTCTTTCATTTCCGAGGTTTATGCATGTAAATTTTTTACATGTAAAAAATTATATTTGATGCTTGTAAGTCAACCTGCGCACATAAATATCTGTTTTATATATGCAAAAGGGTATTTGCAAACATAAACTACCAAAACAAATGAAACAACTTAAAAATATGCATAAAAAGGAGGAAATGAATGAATAAACCAAACCAACATTTTTGTGTGCACATTCCTATCAAAGGCTAAAACCATGTAATATGTTTTGAAAAATTAATCATCAAAATGAATATCTTTTTGTGAAGAAATTAATAGATTAGAACATTTAAAACAAATTAATATTATAGGCTCAGGGCTATGTGCATTGACACCTCAAAGAGAGAAGCATTGTGAAAGCCAATGATGTCTTCTGACTATGCAGCCATCTTGCCATCAACGTGGCAAACAATGCATGATTATGGGGGCCAGTCCAGATGAGAGGCCATGTAGCCCATACTTCCAAGTGAAGAATGAGTGAGATACCAGACATAGTTGCCCTCATGTTGGGCCAGTGGACCACAATGCTACATACAAAATTGGCCCTTTTGAACAGGGACTGTGATCGCATTGGCCAGCAGACAAGCAAAGATGGGAAGGACAGGAGGGGAGGAAAATAGACCACCCATGATAGCATCAGCCTCTCTTTCCTGCCTCCAATGCCAGAACTTGCTGGTCAGTTTTTCTATAGGCAAAACAAAAAAATAAAAAAATAAATAACAATAAAAATGTAAAAATTCTCATTTAAAGGGCCCACAATCCTGCAGTTGAGGCTATGCTGGGCTTCCTTCCCAGCTATTATTGGTCTCCAGAAAAAAAAGAAAATAAAGAAAACAAACACAGAGCTTATTTCTACGGCCTTCTTTCTTAAACAAACAGGGATGTATTATCAAAATGTGTAAAAATTAGCATATAGTAGTCATGTGATGTGTGATTGGAGGTAGATGAAGAGAGCTCCAGATGTGGCTACCAAATAATCTTTGATGTTATGTATTTCTCTTCATTCCTCATGATCTTTACTTTATGGACATATAGTGCAATAAAACTGTGGTCCAAAACAGGAAACAAAATAGAGAGACAAATTAAAACTACAGGAATCTAAAGTGGTTGACAAAACTAGCGAGGTAGGCTCTGCAATGTCTGACTGATCTGAGAATTAACTACTGTGGTAGTTGCAACATTAGACAGCAAGCTGGATAAAATCAATGAAAACATTGGAGCAGTAAAAATATTGATCCAGGAGATTGTTAAATGACTGGATGAAGTAGAAACTCACGTGTCGATGCTGGAAGATGTTAATAAAAGTTGGCTTGATCACATTCTTAACCTGGACAAATTTGCTATGGGAGGTACAGAAAAGCTTGAAGAGCTTTAAAAATTCTCTCGATGCGACAACATACGTATTATAGGTATTTCAAAAAGCATGGCTGATTCAAAGTTAAGCACTTTGTTGGAGACATGGCTCCCATGTGAAATTGCTGTATAAGATTTGCTGGCAGGTAAAATTTTAAGACCCGCTTGTGGGCACTTATGTGCATGCATTTGTCGGCATGCGCACATGGACTCGGCAATTTTATAACCTATGCACATATATGTGGTAATA
The DNA here is from genome assembly GCF_901001135.1 of Rhinatrema bivittatum. Taxonomy (NCBI): domain Eukaryota; kingdom Metazoa; phylum Chordata; class Amphibia; order Gymnophiona; family Rhinatrematidae; genus Rhinatrema; species Rhinatrema bivittatum. The sequence continues at coordinate 58,665,933 of NC_042620.1, read as the reverse complement.
AGCACGTGAGTTATAAAATCAGCTATACGCGCATGCATGCGCGCACAATTTTATATTGACTCGCACATCTGTGTGCATATGGCGACTCGAGTGCATAAGTGGGGGGAATTTTAGTAGCTAAGCGCATCGATGCAATTACCTGTTCACAAGGTTGGTTTCTAATTCAGCCCAGTAAAGGAGAGGACTTCCTTAACCTTTTAGCTAACTTGCCTCCCTTTAAACCTATTAACACCAAGTCTGATTAGTCTAGTATTTTTTGTTATACAAACTTACACGCCATCCATAGCAGAAATAAAGTTACATGTTAGGGGGACACTGGTGCACACTTGTGTGCATAAACTCTTATGTACAGATTTCTATGTGCAACTCTGGCCCACCCATGCCAAGCCCGTTCCCCACCCAGAGTATGCCCTCCTTTTGGTGTAAAAAAATGTTATGCACATACCGGGAGCTACATGTACAGATTTTAAAATCTGCACAGCGTGCACTGGGCCGAGTCACACACATATTGTTGTATTCCGCTATCTGATGGGAGGAACAATCAAATAGGAGTTAGCAATCTGTTATTATCTGCTGTTAGTTAGACTGCGGAGTAGCAATCTGTTCTTATTGCTTCTAAAGAAGAAGGAATCAGCACTCTGTAATAGCTGTGGGTGGACCACAGGCTAGGCTTGAGTATGGAGACGGACACACATTAGTTCTTTTATTAAACAGGTCTTTGAAACCACCAGAGGTGGCAGTAGTGAGCTGATATGCCCGGCAGGGCTGTAGTCCCTCAGGTATTTATTTATTTATTTATTTGGAGATTCTTATATACTGCGGTACGAGGTAAACCGAGGTGATGTATAGAAATACATCACCTCGGTTTACAGTAAACAATAAGTTAGCAACAGGCTTTACATATAACAGTTTATACAGTAAGTAAACAATTAAAATCTTCAGGTTTTACATAAATAACGGTTTCCAGAGACCAAAATATAGCTTCTTTAATTATAATCAACAATGAATGTTTAATTTCAATAATTAAACGTGAGAGTAACTTAAGCCATTAATCTGTTAAAGGCAAAATCCAATGTCAAGTTCGAGACAATTCACAGAATAGCACAATGGGAAGGAGGGGAAAAAGAGGAACAGAGGGATTTGCAGAGTGAAACAAACATGGGGAGTAATGAAGAACATGGCGCAGAGATGGCATAGCTGTAGATCTATTAGATGTAGGAAAGCAGAACATGGCGTAGGTGAAAAATTATACAGGAAAACTGAATTTAAGGTTAGTCGTTGATCATTGATAGAAAGCTTGTTCAAACAACCATGTTTTGAGGTTTTGTTTGAAAGTTTTGTGGCAGGATTCGAGATGCAAGTCCAAAGGCATATTGTTCCAGATGTTGATACCAGCTATAGAGAAAGAATGTTCTCTTGTGGATACGTGTTTGATGTGTTTGAGTGGATGAGAGGCTAATTTGGCTTGGTGGATATTTCTTATTGGTCTATTAGATGTACGGAATTTAAACTGGGTACTGGAACAATGATCCCAGGATGGCTGAGCTGTTGAGAAACTGTAGAAAGTGAGTAGGCAGAGTAGGCAGAGTCCATGAACAGAACTAGATGACAAAACTCACATAAGGTCTCAAGGAAGCTCAGGTGCTGGAAAGGTTTAGGCCTTCGAGGAGCGAGTACCTGGTTCCAGGGAAAGCTCTGAGAGAGTGATGGTAACTCACAATTGTTTGTAGCAGCGATAGCTTCCAAGACTCACAATTGTTTGTAGCAGCGATTGCTTCCAAGCAGTAGAGAATCTTCAGAGAATGCAAGAACATGGGCTGTTGAGGAGCAAGTACCGGTTCCTATCTGTAATCTGAAAGTAAAGAAAAAGAGCAAGGCCCCCGAGGAGCGGGTACCTCTGGTAAGTCCGAGGAGGCAGAGTAGCTTGGGAGGTGTAGCTGAAGCAATCCCCTTCCTTGCTAACTCAGATAGTGAAAATAGAGACCTTTAAATATTGGAAGCGGATGACGTCATCTCAGGAGGATGCCCCTGAGGGTCACGCTCTTTCTGGTACTTCAATCAGAGCATGTGCGCGTGCGCCCTAGGTCTTCAGGCAACATGGCGGATCTGCAACGTCGAGCCTGTCCGGGGACGCCGGAGAGAGATGGCATGGAGACGCCGCGGCAGCCAGCCGTCCATGAGACCCAGAGGGAGTCGCCACAGAGGTAAAGAGGACGGAGTGAGGACGTTGAGCAGCGACGGTCGCAACAGTATGCAACATGGAGGGAGCACTGGATGGCCGGCGCCATCTTTAAAAATGGCGCGGGCCATCTAGTGCTCCTACCATGTGACAGGGGCTGGCCAATGACATGGTACCCTGTCACATGGTAAGGGCAAAGGCAATCGGCGCCATTTTTATTAGTGGTAGCCGACGGCCCGAGAGCGGGAGATCGCTCCCGGGACCCCCACTGGACCACCAGGTACCTGTAAAAAGTTTTTTGGGGGGTCAGGAGGGTGGGGGAAGCTAAGGGATTAGTTTTAAAGGGTCGGGGTGGGTTTTTTGTTTATCGGCTTGGGCGCAGCCGATAAACAAAACCGCGATCGGGCCGGACGAAAAAAAAACCACGAAGTGAATCGGAACCGGAATCAGAACCGATTCCGGTTACGATTCACATCTCTAGCTGCTACCATCTCAAGGCACTGCTACTGCTGTTGGAGTTTTTGTGCCAACCTGAGAATGGCCTGAAATCGAGAGATCCACTGGATCCATGGCCTCTGTAAACTGTTAGCCATTGACCGCTGGGGTATGGACCCCTTAGCCAAGGCGAGGTTGTTGCCACCTGAGGGGAGGCCTCCACAGGTCCCCGCCATTAGCAGGTGGAACTGGTCATAGCAGGATCCCTAATGGGACCTTCACCTATACCAGCCTTCATTCCCCGCAGGTTGAGCCTTTGGGTGCCGGGGCTGGCAGGACTTAGCCAGGGGTTCCTGGTGATGAAGATCCCATGATGTGAGGAATGGAGAGGTCAGACAGGCCAGGGTTGGGGAAGGCGGCAGACAAGAAGAATCCGAGAGGCTTTCTGAGGTTGGAGCAGGCAGCAGATGAGCAGAATCTGAGAGACATTCCAAAATCAGGGCAGGCAGCAGAAAGCAGAATCTGAGAGATGTTACAAGGTCAGGCAGGTGGCAGATGAGCAGAAATCAAGAGATGTTCCGAGGTCAGGAGGCAGAAGACAATCCAAGGCGGGAATCAGGGTGCACGGACCAGGGCACAGAGGCAGGAACTCTGGATCAGGAAGGCAGGATCAGGAACACAGGATCAGGACCACACAGCAACCAGAAGCTCACAAGGAGAAGGACCAGTTGCAGAGACAATCCCAGACTTCCAGAGCTCAGCCTAAATAGGAATCTGGTCCTGACATCATCGCCCTGGGCCGCAGGCATTTCTTGACCGCTGGCCCTTTAAAAGGCGGGGATGCATGCGCCTAGGGAGCCTGCTGGGGCACACATGCTAGATGGCGTTCATGCCGGTGTGCTAAGCACCACGGAGCTGGGCAAGGAATGCCAGCGGAGGACAGTAGTGGGGATTCCCCCACTGTGGCGAGGGAGCCGGCAGAGGACACTGCCTTGCCGGTAAGCGGGGTCAGTCACACGGCCTGCGGCCGGCCCGTGCAACACTCGCCCTTTGGAATAGCCCCATAGAGATGGATGTATTAATTGTAGTAGTGTTGTTGACGAGAAGAGGAGATGAAATGGAGGGAAGGATTTTTTATTTATTTTCAATGATAAGCTAGTGCTGACTGGGGAAAGAAATTATTTTTGCTTTCTTTTTTTTAAATAACCAACTGCTAGTTCACTGCATGGGAGAGAGAAAGACAGAGGGAGTGATTGGTTTTTCTAGGTAGCTAGAAGGGAGAGGAATGGATTATTATTTTCTTTTATGAGGATAATACTGTTCACTAACTGGGAGATGGAAAGAAGAAGAAATGGAAGAGGGTTTTTTGTTTTTTTTTAATAAGAGCAACTTTTTTTAAATTTTATTTTTATTTTTTAGAATACACTTTCTTATACTGGCTAATTACCTTCTTAAAATAGCACAGACCAGCTGCAAGATTGACCCATGAGACTTAAACTCTAGTGAGAGAATATATTCCCTTCCCTCACCAGTTAATTTTCTGGGGACTCCTTCCTTTTCCTTCCCTCATCTGCTCATTTGTGATGCAAATGGTACTCATAGTTTAAGAAAGGTACCTGTTCCTTTGGCAAGCAAAAGGTTGAAAAACATTGGGCTACATGGACTCAAAGGTAAAAGTTCAGGAGGAGGAAAGAATCAGATATGCTGTATACAATGGCTATGCTCCACAAAGGGGGGCCCTGCTACCCACACCCTGAATGTTGCCTATTAATTCACACATGCTGGGGCTCATACTGTAGGTAGAAAGGAGAAGCATATGTGAATTAAAGATGTGCATTCTAAGATGGTGCGGGCCATCTATTGCTCCTTCCATGTGACAGGGGCTGACCAATGGCACCGGTAGCCCCGGGCAAAGGGCCACCGGCGCCATTTTGATTCCTGGCAGGCCTGATGGCCCGAGAGGGAGAGATCGCTCGCGGGACCCCGCTGGATCACCAGGGCTTGGGGAGGGATCGGGATGGTGAGGGAGTTGTAATAAAGTAAATTTGAAGGGTTGGGCTGGGTTTTTTTTATTTGTTTTTTTTTTCGATTTGTTTTTCCCATTTCGTTTTTTCCGATCCGTTTCGCCGTAAAACGACCCACGGGAAAAAATTTTTTTTTACCATGAAGCGCCCAAACCGAAACCCGACCCGACACAGAAAAACGAAGCTCATCTCTAATGTGAATATACATGTGCTCAGAGAAGAGCCACCAGTGGTTTTTCTTGCTATTATGAGATTGTAAGAACAGATCCCAGGCATCAGTGTGCCATCAGACAGTGGTGACTTTTCTGTGGCATACCTTATCAGGTCTGATGGCATACTGCTTGGAAAATACCTTATTGCATTTTCAAAATCTTAGTTGTTGTTGTTGATGATGGAAAAAATACTGGAAGGATAATCACAGTCCCAGATTCCAAGCCATGCCACTTTTATTAGGATTTATATTCTTCCAGATCATAACTAACAATCTACTATATCTGAGAATGTATTGTTTCTTATGCTATGTTAATGTAATTTATATCCAATTTTATTATTTTAATGATTTGCCTGTTTTTTACGTTTATGTTTCCCACCTTGACCATTTATTGGAAAAGTAGCCAATAATTGAAAACAAACAAACAAATCAGTGCTAAATTTCATCCCCAATTCCATCTATAAATATTCAAAATGCATGATTGAAGACAGATGGGTGGACATTTGTGAATTACATATATAGAGAGTGTCATTCTCATGATTGTTGCACTACTACTATATTGTAATTATATTATCAACTACAGGCACATATCAATACTGGAAGATTCAAAAGTAGCCCAGATTTTCCTGTTGATGACTTTTATGATATAATCAAACTGTGGACTGTGATTGATAAAAGTGCCAGTCAGCAGTGTTTCTAAATATTCTTTCTAAACAGGCAGTGGTTAATGGCTAACCAATAGAAGCATATAGCCACCTGGAATAATTTGGCCAGATGGTGTTCTTCACTTGCCGACACACAAAAGGCAGATGTTGATTTCCTTGGATTGTTTTGCCAAAAAGATGAAGGGTCCAAACTATAATGCTTGTTTAGTTATATTACTGTCATTAGATATTAAACCTTATTTCGGGAGGTGGCTTTTGTTAAGGGTACAAAAATCAAGATAATGAGCAACAAAATCAGGTAGAACCCAATAACAATAATGTTTTCACTAAGGGCAAACTTTAATCAAGTGCCTCAGTAGTTCAGTGGTTCCAAGATATTTCTGATTTGAACCTGTGCTATAATGTTGATCCAATAAGCAGCATAATACTTGATAAGTGGTACTGCAGAGGAAAGCTTTGTATTTTCCTATTCCTTGAAACATGCAAAGTTTAATAAAAGAAATAGCTCATGGACCTTAACCCTATGAAATGCCAGAAGTTGACTCTTTCTCTATTACTTAAATTTGGAAAAAGTAAGTTGAACCTTGAAATGGGCAGTCACGAATGTTTGGAATGTAAGGAATATCAAATTAATTTTTAAGCTAAATACAACTCACTTGAGATAAAATGGAAAATAAATACATTTAAATTTTACATTAAACAATCATTAAAATTTGTAGCATTGAGCCTAAGTTTGCTTACTATTAGTATCCAATATGTAGAATGTTAGGTGGGTATTTTGCTGCACCATGTAACATTCATTCACATGGCAGTAGAAATACCTATCATATTTGAATATGCTGTCAGTGATAAATATTATCTTATGTGGTCTTTTTATTATGAAAACTATTATACACTGGCAGCTTGTGTCATTTTGATTAAGGTTATTACTCCAATTAAGAAAATATATTATTTCATCACAACATTTATTGTGATGTAAATGGCTTCTTTGGGAAATCAATTACTTATTATGCTATATTATTTTTATAGACTGCATTAAAGCATTCTGCGAACTAGTATTTTAGGGTTTTTTTATTTTTTTAAAATATATATCTAAAAAGAATATGAAACTGATGCAGTTGCCTCACATACTTTCAGCTCTTTAGATGACATTCATGAAACAAAATTATGTCTGATTACTTTCCTTGATGGCACAAGTGGTTCTTTAAGAACATAAGAACATGCCATACTGGGTCAAACCAAGGGTCCATCAAGCCCAGCATCCTGTTTCCAACAGTGGCCAATCCAGGCCATAAGAACCTGGCAAGTACCCAAAAACTAAGGGGCGGATTTTCAGAGCCCTGCTCGCGTAAATCCGCCCAAAACCGGGCGGATTTACGCGAGCAGGGCCCTGCGCGCCGGTGAGCCTATTTTACATAGGCTCACCGGCGCGCACAGAACCCCGGGACTCGCGTAAGTCCCGGGGTTTTCGGAGTGGGCGTGTCGGGAGGCGTGTCGGGGGCGGGGCCGGAGCGCGCGGCGTTGCGGGGACGTGTCGGCAGCGTTTTGGGGGCGGGTATGGGGGCATGGCTACGGCCCGGGGGCGTGGCCGCGCCCTCCGTACCCGCCCCCAGGTCGCGGCCCGGCGCGCAGGAGGCCCGCTGGCGCGCGGGGATTTACGCCTCCCTCCGGGAGGCGTAAATCCCCCGACAAAGGTAGGATGGGGGTTTAGACAGGGCCGGGCGGGTGGGTTAGGTAGGGGAAGGGAGGGGAAGGTGAGGGGAGGGCAAAGGAAAGTTCCCTTCTAGGCCGCTCCGATTTCGGAGCGGCCTAGGAGGGAACGGGGGTAGGCTGCGCGGCTCGGCGCGCACAGGCTATACGAAATCGATAGCCTTGCGCGCGCCGATCCAGGATTTTAGCCGATACACGCGACTACGCGCGTATCTACTAAAATCCAGCGTACTTTTGTTTGCGCCTGGAGCGCAAACAAAAGTAGGCTGTTCGCGCTCGTCAGAAAATCTACCCCTAAGTCTATTCCATGTTACTGTTGCTAGTAATAGCAGTGGCTTTGATGATTTGGCATGAAACAGTAACCAGAGGAAGATATTTCAAAGTTATTGCAAGGGGAAAATTCAGAAAGTAACCAGATGAACAAATATTAGGGATGTGAATCATTTATCTGACGATTGAAAATATTGTCCGATATTTTCAATATCGTCAGATATCGGGGGGTCCCCGATAGCGATAGGAAACCCCACGATTAATTTAGTGGGTTTTCTTATCGTTATGGGGGGTGGGGCGGGAAGAAAGGACACACCTAAAAACACAACCTGACCCTTTAAAATGAGTTTGTTAGTATCCCTCCACCCTCTGGACCCCCCCCCAAAAAAAAATATATTTAAATACCTGGTGGTCCACCAGGGGTCCTGGGAGCATTCTCCCGCGCTTGGGCTGTCGGCTGCCACTAATCAAAATGGCGCCGATGGCCCTTTGCTCTTACCATGTGACAGGGGCTATCGGTGCCATTGGTCAGCACCTGTCACATGGTAGGTGCACTGGATGGCCTGTGCCATTTTTAAAGATGGCGCCAGCCGTCCATTGCTCCTACCATGTGACAGGGACCGGCCAATGGCACGGATACCCTGTCACATGCTAAGGGAAAAGGGCCATTGGCGCTATTTTGTTTACTGGCAGCCGACGGCCCGAGCACGGGAGAATGCTCCTGGGACCCCCACTGGACCCCCTACTTTTTTTTGGGGGGGAGGGGCTGGAGGGTGGAGGGATACTAACAAACTCATTTTAAAGACTCGGCTGTATTTTTTGGTTATCGGCTCGGGCGCAGCCGATAAAAAAAAAAAAAACCCCGATCGGACTGCAAGATAAAAATTCCACAATGTGAATCGGAACCAGAATCCGAACCGATACCGGTTCCGATTCACATCTCTAACACATATATGCTGCACAGACACATTTAGGGCCTATATTTGTGAACTAGTAGAAGTGTATGTCCATCACATGAAGCAATTTCACTGACTGACTGGCTGATCTCTACACAATAATCAAAGGATATAGCAACATATTAAGCCCTGCATGCAAACATAATCCAAATCATCCATCCACAGTTATATTTCAATAAAACAAAGCCCAGAAATTGTGAGAGGCCTCATCAACTGCTGTCTGAAAGTTGTATAGTTACACACTAAACAGGTGAAAGAAAAAGTCGAGCAAGTATTCTGTTTAATGCAGAGGGAGCCCAGCAATAGGAAATAATTCCTCTTATTTAGCACAGTACTACATTTATTTTTTGGACACCATAGCCTTCAATTTATCTTTTCCTTACAGTATTAAAGGCATTCCTTAGCAGGTTATTGGCAAAACTTGCTTTTGTTTTTATTTAATACATTTCATATAAGAAAAAAATAACATGCCATAGTGCTTGCATAAAAAATAGACCAAGCTAGTACTGTTTTTTTTTCTGTATACTGTACTAGAAAAGGAAAACATATGCTGAAAATAACTAACATATGTATGTTCTATTTGTAATGCAAATGACTCATTCAGTTAAAAACATGTTTTAGTTTAGAGATACATACATTACATTGCAGCGTGACCTTGGCATATTACTTTTGTTGCAACTTAACAGCTGCAGGATATAAGAGGATTGCAGTTTGAATACTACTCATTTCAACTGTTATTTGTCCTATAGACTGACTACAGGGTGTAAATATTGCACAAAAATCTTTAGTTGTATCTGACTTTTAAAGGTTAAGTCAAAATATTATATCATGACTGTAGTTATAGAGATTTGGTCCCTCGTACTAAATTGCACTGCATTTACATGTCACTATACAGAGTGAACACATTGTAGCAATGACCTCTCTCCGATGAAGCTTTTTCGCTGTAAAACAAGACTCCTGCAGCTTGTTCTTTTCTGCAGGATTTGTAAAGCAAGCTTTAGTCCTCGCCCTCCAGCCTGCAGAGATACTAAGGCTCTGGCATCCACTCTTGGGCATCCAGCAATTTCAAGTATAACAACAATCTCCAAAATTTCTACCACATCACATCACTCTCTTCCCCTGAAATGTACTCAGTTGGACACTCGGTATTGTTCTCTGTGCCATTGCTCTCCATAGCTACATGTGCACTGGATTTACGGTCTCCCCTTCTCAAAAAGAAAACAAGCAAGATCTTCCAGGGGTTCAACAACTGCAGCCTTCCACTTATGAGTAGGCATGGGTGACTGCTTTATGCAGTGCTTTTGTAGAAAAGCATAATGCTACTTACAATCCAAACAGTAGAGAAGCTGGTCACCTTCCAGTACTGCTGCTAAAATGGTCTATCAACAAAGTGTTTCTCACAGGGATGAAGAAAGGAGGAAAGGGAAAACAAAATTCTGCAGTTTGTGAATCAGTACCAAATCCTGGTACCAGATTCCCCCTTAGCTGCTTCTGCTGGGGAATGGGGAATCTGAGCACAATTCACCATTTCTCCTGAACATTGTGCATGCATTGGGGCCAATAAAATAAGACCTGTGGCAAAACAGGCACTCATGTGCATGGGTTTTGATGACCTTGCGCGGCTGAAGCTGCCACTTCCGTGGGATGTAAAAAAAATAAATTATGTAAATGACTTGCGTGCAGAAATCCACGGACGTACAGAAAAATGCACGTACCTAAGCGTGGTACGGGGTCTATGTAATAAGCGGCCGCATCTGCGCTCAAAACCTGCACAGATAATCCACACATAAAAGTGAGTGAGCGAACGAACGGGTCTCCCTATTAAGTGAAAATATGACCCTGGAAAGGATTTTTAATATTTCAAATAACTGTGCTGCAGAAAACATGGTAAATATTTTCATGGATGCTAATTCACAACAAACTTTCCACTCTTCTGGCCATGTATCTGTGCACCCAGGGAAGCGCCTACCTTGGATGCTGTGAAAAGCGTTTTGCAAAGCTGGCCATTCTGAAGCCGAGATTGGCGTTCAGCCAGGCACTTATCAGGCTGCTCGTGCTCTTCTGTTCATTGCAGAAAAATCTGCATGTTCAGAAAGGCGCCTATCAAACCTTGCCATTTGGGCGATCTGCTAGGAACTTAATTGCTCGCATATTTGCATGATCTGGCACCCAGAAAGGTGCCTAGCTAATCTTGCCACTCAGGCGCTGAGCTAGGCACTTACTTGGTTGCCAATGTATGCTGTCGGGCACCCAGAAAGGTGCCTAGCTACTAGGGATGTGAATCGGGTGATCGATCGTCTTAACGATCGATTTTGGCTGGGGGAGGGGAGGGAAATCTGATCGTCATGGTTTTTGTTTTTTTTAAATCGTAAAAAAATCGTAAATCGGGGGAGGGCGGGAAAACCGACACCCTAAAACCCACCCCAACCCTTTAAAATAAATCCCCCACCCTCCCGAAGCCCCCCAAAATGTTTTAAATTACCTGGGGTCCAGTGGGAGGGGGGGGTCCCGGCGCGATCTCCCGCTCTCGGGCCACTGCTGCGATAAAAGAAATGGCGCCGGTGGCCCTTTGCCCTTACCATATGACAGGGCAAAAGTAGCGCCGGAGCCATTTGGGTTCCTGTCACCCGACGTCACGAGTGCAGGAGATTGCTCCCGGACCCCCGCTGGACCCCCAGGGACTTTTGAACAGCTTGGGGGGCCTCCTGACCCCCACAATACTTGCTAAAAGTCCAGCGGGGGTCTGGGAGCAACCTCCTGCACGCGGGCTGTATTGCCGATATTCAAAATGGCGCCGGCACTACTTTTGCCCTCACTATGTCGACATAGTGAGGGCAAAAGTAGCGCCGGCCGTATTGCCAAAATTCAAAATGGTGCCGGTGCTACTTTAGCCCTCACTATGTCGACATAGTGAGGGCAAAAGTAGCGCCGGCGCCATTTTGAATATTGGCAATATGGCCCGTGTGCAGGAGGTCGCTCCCGGACCCCCGCTGGACTTTTGGCAAGTCTTGTGGGGGTCAGGAGGCCCCCCCAAGCTGGCCAAAAGTCCCTGGGGGTCCAGCAGGGGTCCGGGAGCAATCTCCTGCACTTGTGACATCGGGTGACAGGAACCAAAATGGCGCCGGCGCTACCTTTGCCCTGTCATATGGTAAGGGCAAAGGGCCACCGGCTCCATTTCTTTTAACGCAGCTGTGGCCCGAGAGCGGGAGATCGTGCTGGGAGCCCCCCACTGGACCCCAGGTAATTTAAAACATTTTAAATTACCTGGGGTCCAGGTAAGGGTGGGGGATTTAAATTACCTGGGGTCCCGGGAGGGTGGGAGATTTATTTTAAAGGGTCGGGGTGGGTTTTAGGGTGCCGGTTTTCCCACCCTCCCCCCTTCCCCGATTTACAATTTTTTGACGATAAATCGGGGGAATTGTTATTGTATCGTGGCTCTAACGATTTTTGACGATTTAAAATATATCTGACGATTGTTTTAAATCGTCAAAAAACGATTCACATCCCTACTAGCTACCATTACCGCTCGGACGTGACCAAGTAATTCTTTAGCTCAGCGCCCGAGCGGCAACGGTAGCTGACCACCTTTCTGGCCACCTGATGGCATACATTTATAACCAAGTAAGGCACATAGCCTTTCTGGGTGTCTAGCTACTGTTGCCACTCAGGTGCTGAGCTAGGTGCTTACTTGGTCACAAATCTATATGATCTGGTGCCCAGAAAAACCCCTAAGCTGGCTGTTGCAATACCGAGAAAAGCACCTAGCTAAGCTGGCCACTCGGATGCTGAGATAGGCGCTCAGCTAGGTGGTTTTCAGGATGCTCGGATGCCGACATAGTTCCCCCGAGTTGGCACTGACACTTAACTCTTGCCCTGATCATGGTGGTAAAAAACCCACAATAGTGTGGCTCCCTGCATTGCCTATGATTAGCTAATCACCTTCTTTGCACGCCATTAGCATGCATTCATGCAGGAAAAACTGCGGGTTTGTGAGCACGTTCATATGTGCTTTCTTCCTGCGCACAAAACCCTTATTACATCCCCTTAAAGGGCTTTGTGCAGGAAAATGCACATACAAACGTGTGTACAGGCATGCACAAACCCGTGGCAGCTTCAGCGCACCTTATTACATCAGCCCCACTATGAGCCCACATCCCTTAGCTCACAGTTCTGGAACAAACAATAAAAAAAATATATTGCCAGAGTAAAGGAAAAATAAAACAATTATATAATTAACTCACTTGGTCAGTAATGGACATGACTCTTGTAGTCCAAAATTCAATCTGCTCCATGTCTATCTCATCCTGGCGTGAAGAAAATTCAGGTTATATTTCCTACTCCTCTCTTTCCAGCCCCTAATATTCTAGATTCTTGGTGGTGTTATCCCCCTTTAAAGGAAAAGGAAGAAAAAGACAATTCTGTGCAATATGTAGTGTTTAAATACCAGCAGGCACACCTATGGTAAAATTGAGGCTTAAGTTAAGACAGCTGTTGTTCAACTGGCAATGTGCTCTCATGTAGGTGACAGAGTTCCACCAGATATTTTCTGTGATAGCAAAAGAACGGGGGGGGGGGAGATAGAGGAGGGGGATTCTTCCTCTGAATGAGCACTTTTCCAATTCACTTGAGCTGGGATATCAAGGAGATTGGTGTTCCTGCCATCCCTATACTCCAGGCTTTCTGAATCTGGATCCCATTGGTTTGGATCTTCTTCAGGGATCTTGAGAAATGTAAGTTTTCTATACACTTTCTATGTTCTGGAATTATGTGGTATAACTAGTTTTGTCTCTTCAGGCACACCATCTAGGGTAGGTCTAGCGTGAGAAGGCAACCTAACCACAACATTTAACAATGGTGAATTGTTAGAATATGTGTTCTGTACATTTAAATATTTTGTATACATACTCATGATAAAAAGTTTAGTGGCCATGTCAAAATAGAACTTAATTAGAGGTGCACTACATTTTTTTGCTCACCTTCTAAAATGTAGAATTCATGGTTACTGTGCATGTGAGTGCTCATGAAAAGAGCATGAGAGGAGATAACGTAGATAGGTCTATATTTAATATCTATTTATTATTTGTTCATTGCTTAGCCTATCTATTCAAAAACCTCAAGGAATCCTCAAGGTGAGTTTAGCAAAGAGGAGAAGTAGAGGAATGATGGTGTCAGGATGAGAATGAAGACTACAGTAAGGAGGTGGAAGTGGAGAAGGAGAAGGTAGTGATTGGTCAGAGGAAGAGGCAGCCTGCTCGGGTCAGAGAAATGCAGGAGGGGGAGGAGGAGGAAAGCACAGAGAAGCTGGCAGAGGAGTAGGATTAACTAAATTTGTCCTACTGGTTACTAAAATGTTTCTCAGCCAAGGATGAAAGAATAAGGGGTTCGCAACTTGATATCTACCCAACTCTGTGCAAGTGCATATGTTGGAGAATTTAAGTTGCAACAAGTTTATGGGTTTTTTTTTAATCACAAGATTGCTGAGATTATGGCATACTTTTATATTGTTCTGCATTGGTATGATGTTATACTGATTCCCTGTGGTCTGCATTTGAGTTCATTCCTGACCTTGAGGTTACTAATATTATCTCTGCAATGAACCCTGCTCAATCTTTGCAGTTTTTCTATATTAAAATCTATAAAGGTGGTGATTACCCCTTGTATGACAAACTTGAACAACTTTTCTTTTGCAGAGAGTACTGTTTCTGTCAATTGGAAACAAGCCTCTGTTAGGCCTTTATTGAAGAGACTTAATTTGGATGTTGCCAATCTAGCAAGTTACTGGAGGGTGGCTATTAAAATGGTCAGTGGTCTTCATTCTAAAGCATATGGGGATAGACTTAAAGATTTAAATATGTGGGATCACCTTGCTGATGGCTGAAAGGAATCAGTAAGTTTTGCTTGGGAAACTTTTTTTTTTTAAGTATTGGGGAGAAGTAAACTATTGGGATATATTATTTAGTGTATCTGTGTGTTTGCACTTTTAATAGTCAATAAGGCAGCTAATAAACAGAAGTTAGTGTGTTTGTATTTCCCAACCCACCCACCCCTAGCTCATCCTTTAATTTATAGGCAGGTGCCACTTTCAAACTAAAAAAAAAATAAAAATCAGCCTTTTAACTTCACTTCAAGAATTCCCCACACCTTATTGAGAGTTTTATCATTCCCCTGTAGGCCACTACCAGACATATAGTGAATACATTAATACATTTGGAAACTAATTAGACACATTCCTATTCCCATAGCAACCTAAAATTTAACTAGGAGCTGAACAAATTTGAGATGAAGGCCAGCAGCAAGAGGGGGGCCTCCCAGTCTTTTGCATCGAATGCCACGTGTATGATTTTTTACCCGCCGTTGAGAAGTTGAACGTGTGCATTTGATGCAAAGAGCTCCTATCTCTCAAAGAATGAGTCTGATCTCTGGAGGCTAGAGTGGTAGACCTGGAAGAGCTGAGACAGACAGAAAGGTATATAGATGAGACCTTCAGGGACAGAGTAGCTAAGTCTCAGCTTCAGACTGGCTGCCCTGGTGCTACCTTGGAGGAAGAACATCTCATGATCGGAGACCATCAACCTGGTGCAGCAGGAAAGGATCCTGTAGCAAGGACCTGCTTTCCAGGTGGTGCATTGTCCTTTTGCACTGAGGATGTGTCTCTCAGGGCTACTGCCCAGGAGGGAAGGGTTAGGTAGGTGTTCATAATGGGTGATTCAATTATTAGGAATGAAGACAGCCAGGTGGCTGGTGGGCATGAGGATCGCCTGGTAACATGCCTACCTGGTATGATGGTGGCAGACAACATGTATCACCTAGATAGGATTTTAGACAGTGCTGGGGAGGAGCAGGCTGTCATGGTACATGTGGGCACCAACAACATTGGAAAATGTGGGAGGGAGGTTCTGGAAGCCAAATTTAGGCTCTTAAGTAGCAAGCTGAAATCCAGAACCTCCAGGGTAGTATTCTATGAAATGCTCCCTGTTCCACGCGCAAGTTTCCAGAGGCAGGCAGAGCTCCGGAGTCTCAATGCATGGATGAGACGATGGTGCAAGGAAGAGGGATTCAATTTTGTAAGGAACTGGGGAACCTTTTGGGAAAGGGGGAGTCATTTCTGAAGGGATGGGCTCCACCTTAACCAGGGTGGAACCAGACTGCTGGAGCTAACCTTTAAAAAGGAGATAGAGCAGCTTTTAAACTAGAACAAAGGAGAAAGCCAACAGTCACTCAGCAGTGCATGTTTCAGAGGGAGGTATCCTCAAAGGATACTAATGATGCTTTAGAATTAGGGATTCCCAAAATTGAGGTTCCAATAATAAGAAAAGTAGTCCAAGCGCCTGTAACTAAAAACTTGCCTGAGATAAAAAATTCCAATTTATCCCTATCATGCAGGACAGAAAGATGTTCCTTTCTGTCATTGCAATATAATTTGTACCCCTGTATAGCACTATCCCTTTGGTTATCCTCTTTCCACTGCTAATAGGCCTTCCCTCCTCCACAATCAAACCCCTCCAAATCTTACAAAACACCATGGCCCGCGTCCTCACAAACTCAAGAAAGACTGATCATATCACTCCCATACTTCAAGACCTCCACTGGCTCCCAATCACCTATCGCTCTCAATACAAAACACTCACTATCATACATAACACACTTTAAAAAATAATTCCCCATGGATCGAAGATATGCCACACTTCCATCAGACCAACCGCCCCACCAGAAACTCCCTTGCTGGCACCCTCTACACCCCTTCACTCAAAATTGCTCACCTCACATCCACCAGAGAGAGAGCCTTCTCCATTGCCGGCCCCACCCTCTGGAACTCCCTCCCCACCGAGCTCCGACTAGAACCATCACTTAATCAATTCAAAAAAGGAATCAAGACCTGGTTATTTAAACAGGCCTATCCCAACACTTCACAACCCTAGCACTGTGACTCTATCACAACACTCTGACTCTATCGCAACACTCTTACCTCCCCACCCCCCCTCAGTTTCCCCCTGCCCCCTGCCCCCCCATACTCCTCCCCCCACCCACCTCCACCACCTTCCTTCCTCTAAGCAGCTTCCTTTACAGTTACCAACGCACCTTTCCCACCTCTACCCACAGCTCCCTTGTACAGTTCCACCCCCTCCTCCTCCCCCTCTTACTTTTCCCTCTCCCTCGCCTCTTGTACAATTACTCATAATGATCGCCATATCACGTATATGACACCCCCCTCCTACACCACCCTACCCTCCATCCCCCCTCCCCATCTTGCCCCTTTATTCCCCTGCCACCCTTCGCCTCCCTCAACCCCTCCTCCCCCACCTCCCCACTGCGCTTCACCCCCCACCCCCTCGCACCACCTCCCCTTGTACATAATTAATTTCTGTTTAACTTTGTCTAATACTGTCTAATTTTGTCTAATATGGTTTATTATATGTATATATACTGTCTAATATGTCTAACATGTCTAATATGGTTTATTATATGGTTTATTATATTTAGTATATGTCTAATTTTGTCTAATATGGTTTATTACATGTAATCTCGTTTAACTGTGATGCAAGTTGGCACCACAGTAAAGTTAACTTACCTCTTAACTATCTATCTTTCCTCCACCTATCATTGTAATTTCCTTTCTCAGTTACATGTAAACCGACATGATGTTTTTTTTTACGAATGCCGGTATATAAAAGTTATAAAATAAAAGTTATAAAATAAAAATAAATAAATAAATGTCTCAGAGATGCCAATTAAATCTATGTCATCATTCACTGCTATACACTCTAATTCTCCCATCTTACTTATTATTTATTTGTTCACTTTTATATACCGATATTCATGTTGACTTCATATCGGTTTACATGTCAAACCAAACAGGAGTACAACAGATCAATTTGTAATACAATATTAAACAATTCAAGCATTAAATAAAATCAAAGGTCAATTATTAAAATTAAATTCTAACATCAAATAGCTCTAAAACTCTAAACTATACAAATACAACTGCCCTTAAAATTAAAATAAATAAATAAGGTAAAATGATCAAATTAAACAGAATAAAATATATCAGATCTTAAAAAATGGCACTGGCCCTCCATTGCTCCTACCATGTGACAGGGGCCAACCAATGGCACCGATAGCCCCTGTCAAATGGTAAGGGCATAGGCCCATCGGTGCCATTTTGATGAAAGGCAGCCAATGGCCCAAGAGGGGGAGATCGCTCCCGGGACTCTGCTAGACTACCAGGAACTTTCAGTATTTATTTATTTATTTATTTGAGGTTTTTCTATACCGACATTCGTTAGGTACATCACATTGGTTTACATTATATCAGTAAGTCTTGGGGGGGGGGTTACATTATAACAGTAAGTCTTGGGGGGGGGGCTCGGGCAAGTCTTGGGGGGTCGGGAAGGTGGGGGTTTGCAGTTAATTAAATTTGAAGGGTTGGTGTGGGTTTGGGTTTTTTTTTTTTTTTTTTTTTAATATGCCCTTTCTCCCCCCCCCAAAAAAAAATGATAAGAAAACCACACAAAATTTTGTGAGTATTCTTATCGTTTCATTGCCCCCCCCCCCCCGAAACGTGACAAAATAGGAAATATCATCTCTATTTCCTATTTCATTGCAAATGAATGCACATCCCTACAAAATATGATGGAACAATAGGATCTATGATTATATGAAAAGTAATGAAGGTCTTTGACCGGAAGTATGATGGTCCATTAGAAATGTATATAATACCTACTATTTGGAACAATTCAGATATTGGTTGTGTATTTACATATATTTTAGGGACTTCATTGTTGGAGGTAAAATATATAAAGAAAAGACAGAAGTCATTGGATTAGGCAGGACATGCTGTGGGGAGAGTGTTAATAGCATTATAGTATAGCCTGCTGGCAACTGAGATAAGTGTGAAAGGATGATCTGATAACAGTTAAGTTCAAAGATAGTTGTAGTGAGTCATGAAGTCATTGTCTCTGTTTAGACCTTTGTGTGATGGTGTTAAGTTTTTTAATGAATTCCAATTCAGCAGTTTCAAGCTGGGGTGCTCCTTTGAAGTTTCTTGGTAGAAGTATGCCAACCTTAAGGTCAGATAGAAAATGTCCTGGAAGGTTGAAATGTTCTCCTACTGGTTTCTGAATGTTGCCATTTCTAATGTCAGATTTATGTCAATTTATTATTTTCCTTATAGATTGTCCTGTTTGTCTTATATGTATTTGTCTTTTATGCAAAATTAAATTTCAATTTACCTTACATTTAATTTAAGTTCAACATGCCATTGGCCTAATTTTAATTAAATTACAAAAATATTTAAGGATTTATTGTTATTGTTCAATGTTCTTTGTATTATGAATGTATTATATGTTATTGTTCAATGTTCTTTGTAAAAAAAACCCTGATCTGACTTCCCAGACCAGGGCTTTCTTTTCGTTCCATGTAAACCAGACTGATTTGTATTGTATACAGGAATTCCGGTATATAAAAATTAAAAATAAATAAAATAAATAAAATATAAACAGCAGAGGGACATTGCTGGCAAATGATGGCATATATTACATTGGAAGAAGAACAGGTTAATGAGCTCTGAATGTTGTAGTTGATGCTGTTGGGTCCTGTGATGGTATTTTGTGGTAAGTTAGGATAGGCTTGCCATCCACAGTCTTTGAGAGGGTTGCAGATCCTTGATGATATGTTTTAGTGGTTTCTACTGGGGGCTAATGGTAACAACCAGAGTTGCTCTGTTATTTTCTTTTTTGAGTTGATCCTGTTGCAGAGTGTGCCTGGTTATTTGTCTGTCTTTGTTGATTTGTTTCTTTACCTCATTGTGTGGATACTGTAATTCCAAGAATGTCTGTTGTAATTTCTCCAGATGAGAATCCCTATCTGAGGCTTCAGAACAGATGCTATAGACAATAGACCCGGTGGTGTAGAGTGGGTAAAAGCTGGAGGCAATTAAGTATCTATGGCAGTCATGGGATTTTCAGTTTAATGTGGTTCTTACACATCTTTCATGTATTTGGACAGTGGTGTCCAGAAAGTGGACTTGCTGATTGGATTGTTCTAGGCTCAGGTTGATAGTGGGGTGGAGTTTGCTGAATTCTTCATGGAATTCATTAAGGGCTTCTAGTCCATGTGTCCAGATGATGAAGATGTCATCACTGTATCTTAGGTAGAGGAGCAGCTTCTGGGGGTAGGAGTTGATGAAACATTGCTCTAAGTCTGCCATGAAAAATTTTCAATATTGTGGAGCCATGTGGGTTTCCATGGCAGTGCCATTGACTTAAAGATACAAAAAATAACAGAACAACCTGACTTACCAGCAGCACCCCATTCTCAAATGGATATGCACCAGAAACCACAAACTGTGCAACAATGACACCAAATCAGGAACTAGACCCTGCAAGAAACCCAAATGCCAACTCTGTCCACATATTAACCTACACAACACCATGGCTTATTCACCTGCTCTTCTTCCAATATAATATGTGCTATCATCTGTCAGCAAAGTCCCTCTGCTGTATGCATAGGACAATCTAAGGGGGTTATTTTCCAAGGAGTTACCATGGGAGATAAATTCACACTAACGTGATTTGCAAATTTGGTATTCAGGGGGCAAAGCATATGTAAAGCGGGAAACAGTCACAGTGTTAGCACGGCTAATAGCTACAACCCTTTCATTCACGTTACATTGTGTGCTAGAGGCCAGTAAAGGTTTATTGCAGTCCATGACAATTCCAAACAGCTTATATCAGAGGGGAGAGAGAGAGAGAGAGAGAGAGAGAGAGAGAGAGAGAGAGAGAGAGAGAGAGAGAGAGAGAGAGAGAGAGAGAGAGAGAGAGAGAGAGAGAGACTTGCTATAGATCCTACTCCCTAGACAGGTATTTGTATCCCTATGAGAGGCCCACCTAGTAACTCGAGGTGGGGATTAGGTATTAGTGTAGGGGGTTGGGGGCCACTTTCACATTCAACGTGAGACGTACGAACAGAACAGTGGTCTCTTGTGAAGATTTGATGGCCTTCAGAGTGGGGAAACTCACTCCAAGATGAGATTTGGGCAATGTTCCCTCCACCTAGCTTGATGGACACTCTACCTGGGCAACAACAAGCTAGGTGGAGAGAACATTGTCCAAATCTCATCTTGGAGTGAGTTTCCCCACTCCGAAGGCCATCAAATCTTCACAAGAGACCACTGTTCTGTTCGTACGTCTCACGTTGAATGTGAAAGTGGCCCCCTACCCCCTACACTAATACCTAATCCCCACCTCGAGTTACTAGGTGGGCCTCTCATAGGGTTACAAATACCTGTCTAGGGAGTAGGATCTAGAGCAATTCTCTCTCTCTCTCTCTCTCTCTCTCTCTCTCTCCCCTGCAGAACACTGAAACAGGCTGTCTGGAAATATCGTGCACTGTGATGATTCTTTGGGTGTTTTATCGTGCACCGGGGAAACTTCGCAAATGGCAAAAACATTGCAGCATGTGAAGTTTTCCCGCTGCACGAAAAAAGCCTCATTTGCATGGGAAACGCCCCTTAATGCGTTACCAATGCGATATTGGTAAATGAGGCCCTAAAAGGAAAACAATAAATGAACATAAATCTGACATTAGAAATGGCAACATTCAGATACCAGTATAAGAATATTTTAACTTTCAAGGACATTCTCTATCTGACCTTCAGGTTGCCATACTCCTACAGAGTAACTTCAAAGGAGCACTCCAGCATGAATTGGAACTCATTAAAAATGTAACACCATCATTCAAGATCTGAACAGAGACAATATCTTCATGACTCAACTATCTATGACTTAATTGTTATCTGAATTCTGTCTTTTCACACTTACCTCAGTTATCAGTAGGCTATACAATAATGCAACTATAACATAAACAAATCTTATACAATGACAAAATAATTCAAAATAAACTATGTTTGAAAACATCAGTAGTTGCTTTTTGTTATGAAGCCACAGAGACTCATACCAGTGCATCCAAGTGTATGTCATTCAGAGAATGACATGAGATTTAATCATTTTTTTCTAAACAAGAGCAGGTCATTCTTAGTCCTGTTCTCCTCAGTTAAATTATTCATTAAATAGGGCTTGGTATCCTAAAAATGTGCTCTCTGGATTCAGCCAGCCAAGCATCCTTTAGAGCTGGAATCACTAGTAGATGCTGGGTAGATGAGAAGAGGAGCCAGGCTGGCTGATAACTCCGTACTGCAGAAATAATGCAAGGCTGAGCAAGATCATGTTGGGCCTTCAAAATCAAAGTAAGCATTTTGAATTTCATCTGTAATGAGACAGATAACCAGTGTAGAGCAGCCAGCACAGGAGAGATATATTCATGTAAAGAGGAACCAGAAATTAAATGAGTGACACAATTTTGAATCAATTGTAAGGCCCTTAAGTGTGAATTAGGAAGACCCAGGAGCAGCACATGTCAATAGTCAAGAGAAGACAAGATCAAATATTGTATAACAGTGAGAAAATTAAAATATCAAAGAAGGGGCTTAAGGACGCAGAAGATGAAGCATATAATAAGATATTTGAGCCAGGAAATTAATGTGTGGATGTAGAGATAAGGAGGAGTCAACTAGAACCCCCAAGTCATGAACTTGACATTTGATCGATATTGAGAGTTCATCAAAAGAAAAACTGGAAGGGTATCAGCAGGGTTCAGAATTTCTGTTTTCTTTGCATTGCATTGCATTGCATTGCCAGCTTCTTGTCATACAAATAATTTGTAATCTGGGCTAGACACAAAGATAACCTATTCAGAGCAAGATAAAAGATGAAGAAATAGGGAAGAAAAACTCAGAAGTTATCTGGCTAAATGAGTATTCGGGTACTTATCCAGCTAATTCTAGCTGGCTCACTTATTATCCAGCTAAATTCTAGCTGGCTCACTCATTATCCAGCTAAATTCTAGCTGGCTAACTTATTATCCAGCTAAAATTTTGTCATATCAGTTAGGTGCATTCCTGGGGCATAACTGGCAGGAGCTGAGATAGCCAGCTAAGTTATGTGGCTAACTTCAATAGTCAGAAGTAACTGGATAACTTATCTATCTAACTCTGGATGCCCCGTAGACCCGTCCTAAAGTTAGCTGGATAAACTTTAGAATAACTGGATATATTTAGCAGCATGCTGTGCCACTGAATATATAGACTTTTAGCCATTTAAATGTATCCAACTAACCTGATGAGCTGCACAGCAGCTGAATATGGACTTCATAAAGTTCTTATAGTCTGTCTTACAGTTGTGAGGCTTATCTAGTCCAGCTTCTTGGTTCTAACAGTGGCAGCTCCTTGGTTCTGGCAATAGTATCGCTAATCACTTGCTTTCCAAAACTTGGTTAAATGATTGATAAGAATGAAATACTAAATCCATTTCTACTGTATTCTAATGTAATAGCATTTAATATATATTAACAAACTGCTGAAAATATAAGCTAATTAAAATGTTTCTCTGGTTTAATAACAGGACATAACCAACTATCTGTTTGATCTTCTTTATCAGATGTAGGGTCTGTGGAAGGTCTTGCTTATCACAGAGCTTGGGATACCCTTTACTGGACCAGCTCCACTACGTCATCTATCACAAGGCACACAATTAATCAGAATCAGCAGGGAGCCTTCAACAAGGAATTTGTGATCACTCTGTCTGAAGATGACCATCCTCATGTATTAGCACTGGATGAATGCCAGAAGTATGAACATATTTTTTTTTAATTTTTAGAATTGAGAGTATTACTAAATGTATGTAATAACTTTTGTTCTTTATTTAGAATTAGCATGCCATGATAGTACTAAAAAGTGTCATTACATAATATATATTATACACAGTCATAATGACCTTTGCTAAAATGGTTAGGTGAAAGTTTCAATATTACTATTCAATTAATACTTAGTAGGTGTTACTTGAAAAGTTAATTTTAGACTTTCACTATTCATAACATGAGACCCTATAGCTACATGTTAAAACTAACTTTCATTTAAAGTGAACTAGTAAATACAGAGCATTATTAATTTAATAGTACATCTATGGGCAGAAAATAAAAGTAAAGCCTTATAATTCTAAAGTCTAAACTAGCTCATATATCATGCAATATTACTGTAGTATGAATGAAGGTAACTAATGTATATAAATATAATGGTTATGGTTATAACTACAAAGATACCTTATTTAAGATTTTACTTAAAAACATTTGTTTTTGTCTAATGAAACATTGGAAAATGTGTAAAAAGAATTAAGGGCCAGATTTTCTTATCTACGCGCGGGCATAGATTTACGCGCGTAACCCTTTGAAAATCCGCCCCAAAATGTTTTAAAAATTTTTTAGTTTTAGTGGGAAAGCTATAGAATAATAATAATCATAATTATAAGAATAAAACAAAAAATGTGAGCAACTTGTTTGGTTTAAAACATGACATGATGCTATATAATTTATTCCTATCTACTAGATGAGATTACAGATGCCATATAATCTATAGTGTTAGCATGAAAAGTAAGGCTTTTCAGTTACATTCTAAAATATAATCAGTAACAACAGAAGTCCATGAATTTCAATATGTCTTGTTTTGTTTTGAATACAGTTTGATGTTTTGGAGTAATTGGAATGAACATAACCCAAGTATCATGAGATCTACCCTCACTGGGAAAAATGCCCAGATCATTGTCAGCACAGACATTCTCAAACCAAATGGGCTTACCATTGATCACAAGGCAGAAAAGCTTTACTTTTCAGATGGAAGCCTAGGAAAAATTGAAAGGTGTGAATATGATGGAACACAAAGATATGTAAGTACAACATACACAATTAAGCAATTCTTTGCATGTTTACTACTATCACATACAAATTTGCAATTGCATTTCACACTGATTTGTTCATAAATATAATTTACATATTTTTGTCTTTCCAAATTTTACAGACTAGGTTTTTTGAACCAAATAGGTGCTTATGTTGTTTGTAGTGGCTAAAGTGATCAAGACTAGTTGTAGTAAAGCATATGAAGCTGATATACTAACCTGTGCAGTTTTCACAAAGGCCTTTTTGTATATAAAAACTGCAGGTTGTGTGCATAAATTGCATTTATACAGTTTCCCCTTTTTATGTATAAACGGGCGGATTTTAAAAGCCCTGCTCGCGTAAATCCGCCCGGATTTACGCGAGCAGGGCCTTGCGCGCCGGTGCGCCTATTTTCCATAGGCCGCCGGCGCGTGCAGAACCCCGGGACGCGCGTAGGTCCCGGGGTTTTTGGACGGGGGTGTGTCGGGGGCGGGGCCAAATGACGCAGAGTTTTGGGGGCGGGACGCGGTGTTTCGGGGGCGGGCCCGGGGGCATGGTTTCGGGCCGGTGCGTTCTGGGGGCGTGGCCGTGCCCTCCGGAACCGCCCCCGGGTCGGGTCTTGGCGCGCCAGCAGGCCGC
This sequence comes from Rhinatrema bivittatum, assembly GCF_901001135.1. NCBI lineage: Eukaryota > Metazoa > Chordata > Amphibia > Gymnophiona > Rhinatrematidae > Rhinatrema > Rhinatrema bivittatum. The sequence continues at coordinate 58,641,082 of NC_042620.1, read as the reverse complement.
TGGTGCGCGTGGATTTACGTTCAGTAGAACTAGAGGTAACAAAATGAAATTCCAGGAAGGACAACTCAGAACCAACGTTAGGAAATGTTTCTTCATGGAGAGGGTAGTGGATGCCTGGAACGCCCTTCCATAGGTGGTGGTAAAGTTGAAAACAGTGAAAGAATTCAAAGGAGCATGGTATAAAACTGTGTATCCCTAAAGGCTAGAGGATAGAAATGAAGAAAATAATGCATGGGGATAACTTGCTGGTAATGCAGTTAATACCGTTAACCAATAAGCCTTCAAACTCTTGATGCAACTACATCATGGCTCTCTGCTTCAAAGGCAGGGGGAAAAGAGGAATTGGATTCAAACAGCAACCAATGAAGGCCTCTACTTTTACAGTCTGGGGAAACAAATAGATATGGTAGTAAATTGCTGATACAGCGGTTACTAGAGATGTGAATCGTTTTCCATATCGTCTTAACGATAGAAATCGTGTGGCAGGAGAAGAAAATCGTGTTTGGCACGATTATTTCGTTGAAAAATCGTTAAAAATCGTTTTTTCCGATTAGTGCGCACTAACTCGAGTTAGTGCGCACTAACACCCCGTTAGTGCACACTAACTCGAGTTAGTGCGCACTAACTCAAAATGATACAAATAGACACTTTCCAGGTCACTGAAGGTCAGTTAGGAATGAATATGTGTTCCTATTGGCTGGCAGCCCTCTTATCTATTGATGTTACCAAGGTTACCACTGAGGTGATGGTTGGGGGGATGGGAAATGGAACTGGAAACTCATGAACACCAACAGAAAATGAAACAAAGTGTTCACACTTCCCAGGTCAGTAAAGGTCACTTAGGAATGAATATGTATTCCTATTGGCTGGCTGTGCTCTTATCTATTGATGTTACCAAGGTTACCACTGAGGTAATGGTTGGGGGGATGTGAAATGGAAACAGTTGGAAGCTTGACATGTGATGATCAGCACTCACGTGACTAGAACTTCTTTGTTTATTATTTTTGTTAGCAGACACGTGCATGTTGAATTTGCCAATCACTGTGCATTTTAGAAAGGTGGTCCTGGCTGGAACTGTACACAGTTCAAATATATGTAATTGATTGTTGGTAGGTGTATTTTTTAAGTAGCCACACTGGCACAAGTATGTTTACTTTTCCTCCTACTTAACTCACTAGCTCAGCTTTGTAAGAAGGGCTTCTCTGCTTGAGTGAGGGTCAGGCAGCTCCCCCCTGTCTGTGAAGCCAGCCTCTCACTAGTAATGCAGGGAGGGAGCTGTCTCAGACTTCACCATCCTCCCTCCCCCCCCCCTCACCCACACACCATTCACTAGCTGGGACATGGGGGAAGTCAGGAGTGAGGGTCAGGCAGCTCCCCCCTGTCTGTGAAGCCAGCCTCTCACTAGTAATGCAGGGAGGGAGCTGTCTCAGACTTCACCATCCTCCTCCCCCCCCCCCCTCACCCACACACCATTCACTAGCTGGGACATGGGGGAAGTCAGGAGTGAGGGTCAGGCAGCTCCCCCCTGTCTGTGAAGCCAGCCTCTCACTAGTAATGCAGGGAGGGAGCTGTCTCAGACTTCACCATCCTCCCCCCCCCCCCTCACCCACACACCATTCACTAGCTGGGACATGGGGGAAGTCAGGAGTGAGGGTCAGGCAGCTCCCCCCTGTCTGTGAAGCCAGCCTCTCACTAGTAATGCAGGGAGGGAGCTGTCTCAGACTTCACCATCCTCCCCCCCCCCCTCACCCACACACCATTCACTAGCTGGGACATGGGGGAAGTCAGGAGTAAGGGTCAGGCAGTTCCCCCCTGTCTGTGAAGCCAGCCTCTCACTAGTAATGCAGGGAGGGAGCTGTCTCAGACTTCACCATCCTCCCCCCCCCCATCACCCACACACCATTCACTAGCTGGGACATGGGGGAAGTCAGGAGTGAGGGTCAGGCAGCTCCCCCCTGTCTGTGAAGCCAGCCTCTCACTAGTAATGCAGGGAGGGAGCTGTCTCAGACTGGTATCAGGGTTAGGGCACTGTGTGCAGGAAGATCACAACACTCCTGGTATTAATAGGGATAGGGCACTGTAAGAGATGACTGTAGTAGATTGAATAAAGATCTGATGTTTCTGCTCTCCTCACACCAAACAAAAACAACACACAAGCAGAGAAGCCCTTCTTACAAAGCTGAGCTAGTGAGTTAAGTAGGAGGAAAAGTAAACATACTTGTGCCAGTGTGGCTACTTAAAAAATACACTTACCAACAATCAATTACATATATTTGAACTGTGTACAGTTCCAGCCAGGACCACCTTTCTAAAATGCACAGTGATTGGCAAATTCAACATGCACTAGCATTTCAGGTGCCTGCTAACAAAAATAATAAACAAACAATTTCTAGTCACGTGAGTGCTGATCATTACATTACTTTTTTTGTCAAGCTTCCAACTGTTTCCATTTCACATCCCCCCAACCATTACCTCAGTGTTAGCCTTGGTAACATCAATAGATAAGAGCACAGCCAGCCAATAGGAATACATACATACATATTCATTCCTAAGTGACCTTTACTGACCTGGGAAGTGTGAACACTTTGTTTCATTTTCTGTTGGTGTTCGTTAGTTTCCAGTTCCATTTCCCATCCCCCCAACCATCACCTCAGTGGTAACCTTGGTAACATCAATAGATAAGAGGGCAGCCAGCCAATAGGAACACATATTCATTCCTAACTGACCTTCAGTGACCTGGAAAGTGTTTATTTGTATCATTTTCAGTTAGTGCGCACTAAATCGAGTTAGTGCGCACTAACTCCCCGTTAGTGCGCACTAACTCGATTTAGTGCGCACTAACACGATTTAACGATTTTTAACGATAAATCGTTAGAATTTCTATTGTATCGTGTTCTATAACGATTTAAGACGATATTAACATTATCGGACGATAATTTTAATCGTTGAAAAACGATTCACATCCCTAGCGGTTACTACCCTTAACCAATAAGCCTGATACATTGGCACAATTCCAACATTGCTCTCTGCTTCAGTGGCAAGGCGTAACAGTGAATTGGATTCAAACAACAACCAACTAGGGCACTGACACTTATGATGTGGGAAACTGATAAGCATGGGGGTAATGGGGAATTGATTTCAAATAACAACCAATGGGCCGGATTTTAATACCTACGTGTGGGCATAGATTTCTGCACAGAACCCGGCGCGCACAAATCTACGCCCAATTTTATAATATGCACACGCAGCCGAGTGCATGTTATAAAATCCAAGGTTGGCATGTACAAAGGGGTGCACACTTATGCACCTTGGGGTAGATTTTCAAACCGCGCGATTTGGCCTACTTTTGCTGGCGCATCAGGCTCAAGCAAAAGTATGCTGGATTTTAGTAGATACGTGCGGAGCCGCGCGTATCCGCTAAAATCCGGGATCGGCGCGCGCAAGGCTATGGATTCTGTATAGCCGACGCGCGCCGAGCCGCGCAGCCTACCTCTGTTCCCTCCGAGGCCGCTCCGAAATCGGAGCGGCCTCGGAGGGAACTTTCTTTTGCCCTCCCCTCACCTTCCCCTCCCTTCCCCTACCTAACCCTCCCGCCCGGCCCTGTCTAAACCCCATCCTTACCTTTGTCGGGGGATTTACGCCTCCCTCTGGGAGGCGTAAATCCCCGCGAGCCAGCGGGCCGCTAGCTCGCCGGGACGTGACCTGGGGGCGGGTATGGAGGGCGCGGCCACGCCCCCGGACCGCCCCGGGCCGTAACCACGCCCCCGGACCCGCCCCCAAAACGCTGCCAACACGCCCCCTAAACGCCGCGACGACCGGGCCCGCCCCGACACGCCCCCCTCGGAGAACCCTGGGACTTACGCGAGTCCCGGGGTCTGCGTGCGCCGGTGAGCCTATGTAAAATAGGCTCACCGGCGCGCAGGGCCCTGCTCGCCTAAATCCGCCCAGATTTGGGCGGATTTAGGCGAGCAGGGCTCTTAAAATCCGCCCCCTTCTGCGCGCCGAGCCCTAGGGGAGCCCCGATGGCTTTTCCTGTTCCCTCCAAGACCGCTCTGAAATTGGAGCTGCTCGGAGAGAATTTTCCTTCCAGACCCCCACCTTCCCCTCCCTTCCCTTCCTCTACATAACCTGTCCCCCCAGCCTTACCTAACCCCCCCCCCCAACTTTTGTTCCATAAGTTGTGCCTGCCTCTCGGCAGGCGTAGGTTGCACGCGCCGGCCAAGTGCCGGTACGTGATCCCCAGGCACAGCCGCTGTGCCAGAGGCCTCGGTCCCGCCCCTTTCACAAAGTCCCAGGACATATGCGCGTCCTGGGGCTTGCGCGCGTCATCAGGCCTATGCAAAATAGCCTTGGTGCGCGTAACCCCCCTATGCGCGTAAATCCAGCTGGATTTACGCACGTAGGGTTTCTAAAATCTGCCCCAATGAGTTCCCTGACTTTTATGGTCTGGGTATCTGATAAGTATGGGAGTAACCTACATGGCGCAGCAGATAATTCTATAAGCTTGCTGGGCAGACTGCATGGACAGTTTGATCATTTTCTGCCATCATTTCTATGTTTCTATATGTTTCTTTAAGACTTTAACATCAGTGCCAGTAAATTATTTTGGGTCAGAATAGAAGTTTGGTTGTTCCATCTCCAGCAATCATACAATTTTGTACAAGCAAAAGGTTGCCTGTCTGAATTAGAAAGATTATCAGCAATGAGAGATACAATCCTCCAAAAGTCTTTAAGAATTACAATTTTTGGCTCCAGAGACGGCACCACATCGGAAGCACCAAAAATCTAAGGAGGGATAATAGGAGATGGAACAACCAAACTTCTATTTTGGGTCAGAATAGACGTTTGGTTGTTTTATTTTGGGTCAGAATAGAAGTTTGGTTGTTCCATCCATCCAGAATAGAAGTTTGGTTGTTCCATCCATCCAGAATAGAAGTTTGGTTGTTTTATTTTGGGTCAGAATAGAAGTTTGGTTGTTCCATCTCCTATTATCCCTCCTTAGATTTTTGGTGCTTCCGATGTGGTGCCGTCTCTGGAGCCAAAAATTGTAATTCTTAAAGACTTTTGGAGGATTGTATCTCTCATTGCTGATAATTTTTCTAATTCAGTCAGGCAACCTTTTGCTTGTACAAAATTGTATGATTGCTGGTATTAAAGTTAAATTTAGTAATTCATGATAGATGCAAAGCCTTTGAGAATGTTATGTTCTAGAACTTTGCATGTGTTAACTTTTCAGAAGGCTTATTATATTTTAGGCATTGAATTGTTTACAAAGGATGTTACTGAAGTGCTATAATTTTCCTCTGATAAAGTGTTCTACTTATCTAATAATTTCTACTTACCAGACAATAGGCAAGATGTGAGTATAGGGGAAGGTGCTATTGATGTTTTGGCACCCTTCTGTATCTACAAACTTAACGCTAGCAGCTGTCACTTCCTTTGTCTTCCCTTTTGCTTTATCATTTCCGTATCTTAACAATCATTTGTCGGTAGCCGCTAATAAGAGCCCACACGTATTCTGTTTTTGGTAAAAATTGGCCGCAGCTTTTTATTTTAAAACACAAACATAATATCTTTCTGGTTACCCGAGCCGGTGGTATGTTTCTCTCTGCTGCCAGCTGCAGGAACCAAGCAAGGCAGCCCTATTTAGTGAGGCCCCCCGCAGTGTTTCCGAGCAATGGGGCCATGCCCTTCGGCGCCTTCGCTTTTCGCCTCCCGGCACTGACGGCTACACCGCCATCATGTGATGTCACCACCACCACTTGTAATACAGCCCAACTGACTTGGGTACCCGCCAAGACATGAGGTAGGGAGGACCCTTGCCTTGTGCCCACCCACTAACATATAAGCTGCGGGCTTTTTACCTTAAGGTCTTGTGCCTCAATGGCATCCTGTACACACTTGTTAAGTCACTCCAATGTTATATGTAAACCGAAGTGATTAGCAACATTGTTGCTAGAACTTCGGTATATAAAAAAATGTTAAATAAATAAATAAATAAATAAATAAATAAATGCTGTATCCTATCTCTGACAAGTGTATACCATCAGATCTGAACAACCCTGGGAACATATCGCCCGCCCATTGGTGCCTAATTTGATGTCCCCCCATCTTTTGTATCCATATCCCAATTTGGCAATTTTCTTTCTGTTATTATTTGTGATAGTTGTGGGTGGATCCTTGGGCCAGTGGCAGCTGACCACGCCCTCGGGGAAAGATCCCGAGAGGGACCACCGGTCAGGCTCAGAGTTGGGAGACAGACACACACAAGTTCTTTTATTAAACAGTTTTTGAGAACCACCAGAGGTGGCAGTAGTGAGCTGGAATAGCCTGGTTGGGCTGTAGTCCCTCAAGCACTGGAACAGCGATCCCAGGAAGGCTGAGCTGTAGAGAAAATGAGATAGTGAGTAGGCAGAGTATGCAGAATTCAGGAACAGAACTTTGATTGTACACTCACACTGTAGTCTCTTAGAACAGCCCAGGAGCTGGAATGAAGTAGGCCCTCAAGGAGCAAGTACCTGGTTCCAGGGAAAGCTCTGAGAGAGAGATGGTAACTCACTGGTGTTGTAGGCAGCGGTGACTTCCTGGCAGAAGTTATATTCAGTAGCAGTTCCAGGAATGTGGGCCCTCGAGGAGCGAGTACCAGTTCCAGACTGCGACCTGAAAAGTAAAAGAGAGAGCGAGGCCCCCGAGGAGTGAGTACCCCTGGTAAAGTCCGAGGAGGCAGAGTAGCAAGGTATGCGGAGAGCGAATCCCATCCGTAGCGATACCTGGAGGCAGCTAGGTAGGAAACCCTTTGCTAACTCAATTAGTTAGCGAAATGAAAGTCCTTTAAATATCCGAAGATGACGTCATCTCAGGGGACGCCCCTGAGGTTCAGCACCATTAAATATTTCCTGCACATGCTTAGCCCGCAGTGTAATGTTATTCTTTAATGCCTCTAATACTATTTCCCTTTGCAAATTTACAATCATGGGGCACTTGGCAGATAGAGCATTTATTACCTGCACCACAGCTTGGTTGTCACAACAGAATATTAAGTGTTTATTTCTTATCCTATCGCTCCACAGTACCAGTGTCACCCATATTGTAAAGAGCTCTAAAAATGTTATGCTCTTGGTGAGCCCTTGCAAGCTCCACGCTTCCAGCCATCTTTCTGAACACCATGAGTCTTGAAAGATAGCTCCGAAGCCCCAACCTCCTGATGCATTGGTGTGGATGTTCAAATCCTCGTTGGACAGCAGTGGTCCCTGTATTACCGATACACTGTTAAAGTTGCAAAGGAATGAATTCCATATCTTAAAGTCAGTCTGGATCTCTTTGGAGATTCGTATGAAATGATGTGGCCATTTCACTCCCACTGTTGCCACTGATAATCTTTTCATGAATGGTCTTCCCATGGGAATGACCCGGCACTGAACTTCAATGATCCCAGAATGGATTGAGCGACCTGCAGGGTTATTTTCTTAGCTAAAGTCACTTGTTGTATAATCGTGCGGAGGGCGCCGACTTTCTCCTCTGGTAGTATTGCGATCATTTTGATGGAATCTATCTCGATGCCTAGGAAGGATATGATAGTTGCTGGACCTTCCATTTTACTGAGGGCCAATGGAAAACCAAATTCCCCGGTAATCTTTTGGAATTCCTCTAAATGGCTGAAGCACGAGTTTGACTCTCTAGGCCCAATGGATAGAAAGTAGTCCAAGTAATGAATGATGTTGTCAGATGCTGTCCGTTTCACCATAACCCAATGCAAGAATGAGCTAAATAGCTCAAAGTAAGCACATGAGACTGAACATCCCATGGGCATGCATTTGTCGAAGAAGTATTGATCTTTGAATTTGAAACCCAGCAATGGAAAACTTTCCTGTTGCACCAGAAGTAATCGGAAGGCAGATTTGATGTCTGCTTTTGCCATTAGCACCCCCCTTTCCACAGGTTCGTACTAGAGCTACTGCTGAATCAAAGGATGCATATTGGACTGTGCATTCCTCCTGTGGCAAATGGTCATTCACCAACCGACCTGGAGGGTATGATAAATTCTGTATTAGCCGGTATTTGCCTTTTTCTTTTTTTGGAATGACGGCTAATGGCGAAAGGAACATGTGCTGAAATGGTTGTTTGCTGAACGGACCTTCTATTCTGCCCAGTGCAAGTTCCTCCTCTAACTTTGCTTGCACTATATCCTTGTGTTGGGCTTCAGATGGTGCATTACTTGTATGTATCTCCTCTATGCATCCTTGGAAAGGTATTTTGAAACCTTCACGAAATCCTTGGGCTATTTTATGTGCCTTTTGTTGATTTGGGAATATGTCCAACCATGGTTGTATTGCTTTCAATCTCATTGGTGATGGAGCTTTTCCAAACAGTTCTTTTTCATGTTGCTTTTGGCTTACTCCCCATCAATTGTTTTTTTGGACATTTTGTCAATGGGTGTGGTGCTGCGCATGCTGTGCACATGTGCTTAAATTTACAGTCTGGGAAGGTACATACGGTCTTGTTAAAACGCCAGCATGTGTTATCCTGTCCGAGTACCTGCCTTGTAGAATGCCTAGCTGGTGATGTCCTCCTTGTGTTCCTTGACCTAATTCCCTGTTCTGTGGCTTTCCTAGTGATCTGTTGAATCCAGAGACTAACATCCTGTGTTCCCCATGTCATGAACTGATTTTCCTCCATTTTGTCCCAGAACATCTCATTATAGTTGAGCCATGCCCAACCCTTATGTTCCTGGTATGCCTGTAGGATGCTAACTGCATAGCTCAACATGGGTCCATACTGCAACGGGTCACGGTATCCAATTACGCTAGTCATGTACATAAATACCTTCATCCAGTTCACAAGGGTTTTTGGAATTTTCATTTCCTTGTCCAGGGTTGCTGATCCTGCTCTCCGTTTTTTCCTCCCTTCCAATCTGCGCCACCCACTCAGAATGGAAAATATGTCTATATACTTTCTCTTTTTTATTTTCTTCCTCAATTTCTTTGGCACGCCCTCCCAAAGCTTGGACAGGGTAGTCAGAACTGGTGGGCCCCTGACCTCCTTGTCTACTGACTGTGTTGTTACCTGTTGGTCGCTGTTGCTAGAGGACTCAGAAGATAATGTTGAGGAAGAACTATCTGAGCTAGAACTGGACCTGCTCTTGCACTTCATTCTGCATTTTTATTTTGCTATCGGCAATATCTGTTCTGCCCCTGCAGAATCCACTTTTCGATCACTTACCCCTGACTCACCAATGTTGCCTGGCTGGTAGATGTCCTCTCATCTTCACTTCTGCTTTCCAGTTGCACCCTTACATCGCTGTGCCTTGCCGACTCATTGTCTTCAGCTGCCTCTGCTGCTGTGGCACTATTAGGTGAGTCTTCTAACTTGCCGACATTGTCTTCGGCAGGTCCCTTTGATGGATTTTGATCAAATCCCGATGTCAACCTCGGCGCCTGCCCTCTCTCGTGATTGTGAAACTCTCCTCATGGTGGTGCTTGCCAATCCCACCATGGTGGCTGGAAGTAGTGCCGTCAGCTTCTTCCTCTAAAATGCCCTCCTTCCCGCCATCTTCCCTCCTGGTCCCAACCTTGGAATGGGTCCGGAACGGTACTGTCCCATGGTGGCCTGGGCTACCAGTCCATGTCGTCATCATACCAAGGTGGGTATCTTCTATTCCTGCGTCCGGGAGGACCTTGGTCCCAATTGACCCTGACTTGATCAGGGTACGCCTCTCTGCTGGTAGATCTTAGTTCATCACTCCTGCTGGCCTGTGGCTGTGTGTTTTCACGTGCTCTATGTCATGCTTTGTTACTTGCTGTTCCTCTCTCGATGGTGTACTGCTGTGGAGGTAACACATTGTCCTCGTCTGTTACAATCTTCTTATTAGTAGTGCCCGTCGCCGTGTCGCCACTTCCTTGCAAGACTGGATTACTGCTCGCCTGCCGCACCGTCTCATCCTGACTCAGTTCTGTACTAGGAGTTGGTCCCCTGCCGCGAGGTGGTCCCCTGGCATCTCTGCTTCTTCCTCTACTTCCGTACGCTCTTGTTCTTTTTTCTTCTCACCTATTTTCTTACTGTGTAGTTGTCCTAGGCTACTCGTTAACTCTCTTTTCGTTTCCCTTGCTCCTTCCTCGTCCTGCCCGTCCCACTTGCATTTTGTCTCCTGTTTTTCCCTTCTCCATCAAACTGTGTTGCAGCTAGTTGAAGCGATGAATTGCCTGCGGCTGTGGAAAGACTGCAAATACATTATCAAACTTTTCATTTGTTATTAACGATATCCCCTTTTTTGTAGTATTATTATATAAAATAAAAAATAAAATTGTGACTCAATAAGACTATTTGTAGGCCTATTCTTTTATCACCTTGCTGTAACGCATGAACCGACAGGGTGTGATTGCCTGCCAGTTTCCCTTCCTGCCCTGTTTAACCGGGGTGGGGGGCCTACAACTGGGCCTTTTTTTTGGGGCCTTGTGCATTACTCTCCGCTCTACCTGCATTACTCACCGCCCTACCTCCATTTGTGTGTACTATATCTGGCTCTCTGTCTCATGTTCACCCCCCCCCCCCCTTTGCCACATGTTAGTTATCCCTGCATACCCTGTACCTTGCCCTCTGCCCCACTTTCAACTCCCTGGCCCAATAAATCCCCCAAACCAGCGAGATGTAATTACCTTTATTTATTGTTATTATTATATATTTTTTTTTATTATATTAACCCGAAGGTACCCGGATAGATAGCCCTCCCAACCAGGGAATAGCTTTTTGTAAATATCTTGCTATCTGCAAAGGGCTTGCATGAATCCTGGCACCCTGGCCCATAGACTGCTACTGCATTGTTGAGTCGCTCCATGCGGCGGAGGGCCCCCCCACCTCCCCCAGCCTGCTTGATGGGAAATCAATGGACCAATCCTCCCGGTCGCGTGGGGGCCGCATGGCCTGGAATCCACATTTTTAAATTCACCCCTCCCCCCCCATTGATTTCTCCCGGCCGCGTGGGAACAGCATGGCTGCAATTTTAATTTTTTTTTTTTTTAATACCTTCCCACATCAATCCTCCCTTGTCACATGGAACCGCATGGCTGAGTTAGAACTATTGCAAAAAACCTTCCCCCATCAGCACAACTCAAATTGCAATGGTAAAGGGGACGAGGGGGAGGGGGGAGGAACATAAAATAGATGAAACAAGTACTTATATACATACATATTTTCTGTAAATTGTAATTTTCACTTTTTCAATTTTTTGTATTAGGAAAGGAAATTTAAGATTTAAGGTTTAAGGTTTATTATTATTTACATACCGTTATCTCAGCGATAGCCTTCACAACGGTTTACATTTCAATAAATATGCAGTAAAGAAATTACAATCAATTATAAAAAGATAAAACAGCTAAAAATTAAAAGAGGGAAATTACTAAAACATATTAGCTGTTAAAAATAAGACCATAAATATTAAACCAATAAAATACTAAAAATATAAGTATACATTTCCAGCATTAGTGGAAAGTTAAAATGAGATAATCTATGGGTGTTAAAAGACTTAAACAAATGTCTGTTTCTCATTTTCCTTATATGCCGCGTTAAACAACCATGTTTTGAGTTCTGCTTTGAATTTACTTTTTTCTTGCTGCAACCTTAATTGAACTGGGAGTGAATTCCAAAGTTATTTTATTTTATTTTTTAGAATATTTGCAGTTGTTTGAGTTTGAGCTGGTATCAGGTCCTCAATGTTCAGTTGTTGGCCTTCCACCGCGCTGCTGGTTTCCTCCGAGCCAGAGACTATGTGGACCCACGATCGCTGTCTGCTCGCCTTGAAATCGCGCTGGGACAACGACCGATCGCTGCCTCACTAGGGCCTCCGCAATTCTCCGCCTGGCCCACAATCTGTTGTGTGCCGTCGTGGAACTCCCTGCCTGGACGCGATCCTTTTCCCAGACGTCGCGTGATCTGAAAGGATAGCTTTGGGCTTGCCGCGGCCCTTTAAAGGGCGGTTTGCGTCATTTGCCGGCGTGGCCGGCGCACCCCTATGATGTGGAAGCCCCGGGGAGGGGCTTTGACGTCGCTTCTTTTCCTCCCTCGTTCATCGTAACAGGTAGGAGGGAGTCTGGGGGGGTGGGTTTGCATCTGCGTCTCTCTTCCCTCGCCCCCCCCAAGCCCCCTCCTCTCCCCCTTCAGGCTTCCCCATCGGGCACGCATCTGTTAAGGATGCGCTCCGTGCCATGTGGCCCAGGCCCATCTATTTCTCAATTCCAACTCTCCTCAAGCAATATCATTAGTACTAGAGCAATCTATGTCATTTCTTTTGTTTCTGATATGGATAGAGACATATTTCTGATGTAGCCAGAGAGACACAAATAAGGAGGATCCTTTTAAAATCAAAGGTTCTCTCTTTGGATATTTCATTCTTTTTAAAATTTCCATGTAAATGTGATGTGGGATTTCAGGAGAACAAGTTTTGTTTTTTTTTTTCTATCCTTCTCATCTTGAAAATGTTATTGTGGATAAATCCTCTTAAGTTGAGGCAGTAATAGGGTGAGTAGGTCTCATATCTGATTGTTAGTTTCATAAATTGATTATATGAAGACTGTTCTCCAGGGATATGTGGATTTGATCTCAGTTTGCTATTTCTTAATATTTTCATTTTTTCTTATTTTCAGTAATATGCTTAAGTTTGTATCATATATTTGATTGAAAACTGAATAAAGATTTAATTACAACAAAAAAGAAAAACATCCTGAGTATTCTTCTATTTTTCATCCTCATTTCCAATTATGTGATATTTGTATTTTCTATTTTTTTATTTAATAGCATAATTTTACTGTATCATTTAAAAACACTTATCAATGTTCCACATCAACAATTCCTGTGAAAAATACTGAAAGATGAAGTCAAGCCATTTATAATTGTTTCTATTTAGCAGCTTATGGCAGAAATTGTTAAATGCTCGAAAAAGTATTTTGTTGTAAAAAGTCAATGTTGGTTAGCGTTTTGCTCAGAATGCAAACCGGGCTGCTTCAGGGCAATATCTACAATGCAAATATAAAATATTAAACTTTAATCAAGCATTAAATGTTATAACAGTACATTTAAATCCTACTTACTGCCGTGGTTTTTTTTTTTTTTAAACAAAATCCAGTTCCTGGGCTGAACACAGAGCTAAAGCCTCACTCCATTTTCTCAATGGATACACGCGCAACCCCCGAAAACCTACCCCTGCCTCCCCCTGCGCGCGCCGAGCCTAACTTGCATAGGCTCTGCGGCACGCACAAGCCCCGGGATGCAAGTAAGTCCCGGGGCTTCGAATAAGGGGCTGGCCGGGGGCTTCGAATAAGGGGCTGTGCCGGGGCAGGGAGCCAGAGGCAGGCATAACTCCATGAATTAATGTAGGGGGGGGGGGAATTTAGTTAGGGCTGGGGGTGGGTTAGATAGGGGAAGGGAGGAAAAGGTGGGGGGGACCAAAAAAAAAAGTTCCCTCCAAGGCCGCTCTGATTTCGGAGCGGCCTCGGAGGGAACAGAGGCAGGCTGCTTGGCTCGGCACGCGCATGTTATAAAATCAGGCCTAGATTTGTTTGCGCTGGGATGCGTGAACAAATCTGAGCCCTCGCGTAAGTTTAAAGATTTTCCCCTTAGAGTATTATGATCCTCACTTTCAAGAATAGTGTGGTGGTGAATGACCCCTTTTCCGTTTTATGGATACCTACATCCAGAAAGGCAATTGAATTATAATCAAATTATATAGAGAACTAAATGTAATCATAAATTCAATTTGGAGCAATTTACCTCTTGTGCAATGGACAATGTAATTTACATTATAAGATGTCCATGTCCAATGTATAATGTAAGCAAAACAACAAGATTTTTATGAGTCAGAATTGAGGAGCATAAGAGGTGTTTGTAAAACAAAAGACTGGGATTTTGCCATAGTCCATATCAAACGAAACATAAGGGGAAGTTATAGAGAGAAGAGATTGCTACAATTAGAACAGAAATGGAATTTTTGTTTGCGAAGCCTAGAACTGAATGGCATGAATGCAGTTATTGAGTGGAGTGCATTATTTGGTTAAATCAATTTGAATTAGCTCACAAATTGAAAATTATTTCCACAAAACTGAACATTTATCATTCATTGGTCAAATCAATTTCAGTTAGTTTGCAAATTGGTTTAATTGTTTCTTCTATAAAAATTGAATATTTGCAATACACATGTGTGAACATTTTTTGAAAAAATGGAGAGAGGTCTTAGGCCCCATGTTCTTCCCAGGAATTGGGCTTTGTTTAAAAAAAAATACTACAGTAAGTAGAATTTAAATGTGCTGTTATAAAATTTAATGCATTATTAAAGTTTAATATGTTATAGTTGCATCAAAGATATTTGAAGGAACCTGGTTTGTATTCAGTGTGAAATGCTGTGTTATGGAGTCTCAGTTTAGTGGACCCTTGGGCCGACCTGCAAGAGACTGGGAAAGATACTCAATGTCTCTGGTACACCGCAGGCCGGGAGGCAGATGTTCAGGCAGGACATAGAGGTGCTCTTCACTCTGGAAGCTGGTGCTCCCCCGGGAGGAGCCCATAGGAGCCCAGCTGCTGGGACTTAGACGGGTTGATGATCTTGAGACTGGAGCGGGCAGGCTGATGAGCAGGATTGAGAACTGGAACCAGACTAGAACAGTTGACAGGAACTGTAGCAAGACTCGGGTACTGGAACCAGGCAGGAACTGTAGCAAGGCTCGGGTACTGGAACCAGGCAGGAACTGTAGAAGGCAAGCAGGAATCAAGCAGGTACCGTAGCAGGCAAGCAAGAACCAGGCAGGTACTGTAGCAGGCAAGCAGGAACCAAGCAGGTACTGTAGCAGGCAAGCAGGAACGGAGCGAGTACCAAGGCAGCTCACTCCGGGGCACGGAGCAACAGGGATCTGGTAGGTAAGCCCATTGCAAGGCAAAGACTGGGTGTCCAC